>NC_000078.6:61788799-62099632 GCF_000001635.26 Mus musculus
CAAAGACCCTCCTTTCTGCTACAGTAGGACTCCCTTTACTGTCCTTTACATGCTTGCATCCTTGCTAAGATCCTTTCTACTTCCCTTCCCCTACAGCTAACACTTGTGACAAGGCACAGTTCAGATATTTTACACTAAGAAAATTAATTCAAGTGGATCAAATTAATACAAATATAAAATACAATGATATCACTTTAGATTTTATTAACTCATGGATTTAGATTTAAATACTTGAATAAAAGAAATTATAAGGAACACAGTCAAAGATAAACTCACTTATCAACATAAAACTGAACAACAGGTATATAATTGGAAATTGAAAATCAGATATAAAAATATATTTACAACATGTGGTAATTTAACATATTCCTCAAAGCTTCATGATATAAATAGTATTTTTCAGAGTACTAAAATAAAAAAGGGGCCTCTTTCTTTCTTTCTTTCTTTCTTTCTTTCTTTCTTTCTTTCTTTCTTTTACTTGATCTCAACTTGATCTTAAATCTGAACAGAACAATAGAATTGAGTCCACTAAAGTCAATGATTATGCACACTTACATTATCTAGAAAATGTTTTTAAATTAGTTATTTTATTTATTTACACTTAAAATGCTATCCCCCTTCCTGATTTCTCCTCTGCAAAACCCCATCCCAACCTCCCCCTGCTTCTATGAGGGTGTTCTCCCGCTCACCCACCCACTCCTGCACCACTGCCCTAGTATTCCCCTATGCTGAGGCATGGAGCCTTCACAGGACCAAGAGCCTCACCTCCCACTGATGCCAGATGTCTTAGTCAGGGTTTCTGTTCCTGCACAAACATCATGACAAGTTGGGGAGGAAAGGTTTATTCAACTTACACTTCCACATTGCTGTTCATCACCAAAGGAAGTCAGGACTGGAACTCAAGCAGGTCAGGAAGCAGGAGCTGATGCAGAGGCCATGGAGGGATGTTACTTACTGGCTTGCCTCCTCTGACTTGCTCAGCCTGCTTTCTTACAGAACCCAAGACTACCAGCCCAGAGATGGTCCCACCCACAAGGGGCCTTGATCACTAACTGAGAAAATGCCTTACAGTTGGATCTCATGGAAGAATTTCCTCAACTGAAGCTCCTTTCTCTGTGATATCTCCAGCTGTGTCAAGTTGACACAAAACTAGCCAGTACACCAATAAGAGCATCCTCTGCTACATATGCAGCTGTAGCCATTGGTCCTTCCATGTGTATTCTTTGGTTGGTAGTTAATCCCTGGGAGATGATCTTCCTATGAGACTGGGCCTCTTTCTAGAATAATGTACTGAATACATATTTTGCAAATGAGAAAAGATACTAATCTTAGGAAAATGTGTAGTCTACTCTCAAAATTAGGAAAAATGCTAACAGTTTCACAACTTGCCTCTCAAATTACTGAATATTTTAGGCTATATAACTTAAAATGACTTTAATCTCTGGATTAAGTTTATATCAACATGCATATTTAGAGATATTTATCAATATCAGCATACTATTATTAATTTTTAAACTCTATGACCACTTAATACACATAGCTATAAGCCTTTAATGTAACTTTGGAAAAAAAGGAGGTAATGCCTCAACTTCAGTATATGCAAATAATTCTGATGCAATTAATGTTATTTTGAGTAGCTCCAAGCTACTAATAACTAAGTAACTCATTCATTAAATTTCACTCATGTCAGTTTCAGCCTAATAGAAGACAGGTTAAAACCCATTTGCATGTGAACTTGTTTTGCTTTACTCTTATACTTTAACTCAAAGTAAATACTTAACGATAAAATGTGAGTGCTTTAAAAGAAAATAATATACATTTGAAAAGAAATAAGTCTAAAAATGTTTTGTTCTCTTCAGTTTGAATGCAAAATAGAAAGAGTTTTGCTTTAGGACCTCAAGTTTATAAATAAATAATTAAAAACAAATTTAAAATATGATTATTTTATGACATGGTAATTCTACTTCTAGAAATGTATCCATGAAAATAAAAATATTGTTTCACAGATTTTATATACTGCTATAAATTTAAGCAAAATATGAATATATATCAAGAATTAATACAATTAATTATGGTGACTATAGAAGGTGTGTATGTAGATAATTGATACAGCTTTATTCATATGTAATATGAATATATATGGAATATATATGTATATATATATATATATATATATATATATGTATGTATGCCAGCAAATATTATTAAGATTATATTATACACTATTTTATTCACTTAACTGACTGTATTTTCATTAACCTAAATAATGTATAACTTAGCATAGTAATGTAAATATCATTGTAACAAATTCTCACTACATGATTTAGGCTATCTTCATATTCATGTCTATATGTACGCAAATTGGCTACCTTGAATTTTTGTGAAAATTATATATATATATATTCTATAAAAACAGCTTAAATATTCACTTTTCAGTATGTATATATATTATACATACTAAAACTGAACAAAACATTCATCATATACATCATACCATTTGTTTTTCTTTTTCTCCTTGTCCATTATTATCTATATCTTTACAGTTTTCAATTTCTTCAATGTCTAAAACTCTAATATTAAATTAACATAGAAATACAGGCAGTGTTTCTCACTCTGCTAAAGTTTGTCATGCAATGGAGTTTCAAGATTCCAGCTTAGTCAGTGCATCTAGCAGCAGATATTATTGTAATTATTGTTAACGAGAAAGGAATGCAGTAAAATAAACACTTCAAGACACTACACATACCAACAGGGGGAAAAAAAAAGAGTGTGTGTGAGAGAGAGACAGAAAGACAGAGACATGGAGAGACAGAGGTAGACAGAGACAAAGACAGAAGAGAGAGAAAGTCAGAGTGACATAGAGGAGTGGGATGACAATTTTGGAACTTTTGGTTTCTTAAAACACACACATACACACACAAATATGTTTTTGTTTTACTCCCAGGTATGAGTATATGGGCTGCTTCACAAGTGCTGACTGATTTGCCTCCTGGTTTGGCAGGGGTGTGGTTTTGCCATCTGTGGATAGTTCTGAAATTCTGTGATGTTCAGAATGCTCAAGACTTTTCAGAGGGTATATAAATGCTAGGGACTTGCGAGGCAGAGTGAGCTGTTGGTTGGTTGCTGTTGGTTTTTGTTGGCTATGGTTTGTTAAATAGTCATGTGCACAGAAGAAATTAGGAGGTGAAATTAGATAGCCTGCAAATGAAGATCAAACTTGTCCCCCAAAATATTAGACCCATAATCAGCAGGAAGTAGTCCAATTACAACATCTTATTCTTTCCACTCTATCATTTTCTCTCCTCAATAGTATTAGGGGGGTAAAATGGTGTAAAAGAGATATAGAAGGATGAAAAAAAGAAGTATCTATAACATAGCTAAAAGACCAACACAAACACATACTTGGGGGGGGTGGGCATTATAATTAATATGTTTACTTTAATTCTGGTCTTTTAATCTTTGTGATATTTTATTTAAATAATTTATTAATGCTTGCATAAAAACAATACACTCAGTTTCTCTTATTTCTAGCCACTTTGCAAATTACTTTTAAGCAAAGAGTAATATGTGTCCAGGTTTAAAAGATGAAAGAATCAGTTAAGTTTCAGAGATATTATATTTGTGGCAGTACTGCTTCGAAAAGATAACTTACTATAAGCACAACCTGGTTCAGTTCTCCTTTGATAATTAATATATTAACAACATTTAGGGATAGACTTGTGTTTGATCTGCATGGTTCAATGGCTGTGACACTATGCAATCTTGAAAACTACCAAGCTTCAAGCAAACTTCCAAATAATGTAGAAACTGATAAACTGAAAGGCTGCTTTCAGTATTAACAAAAGTTGAGTATGTCTACAAATACATTTACTCATATAAAAAGCCAAATATACACTCATTAGTACTTATGATTAAAGCTCATAGGTATAAATCCAGTTGTGAGATATACATATATATATATCAACAAATAAATTAATGTTTTATATAAACAAATAATATAATGTTGACTGAAATGATACAATTTGAAGTCACCCAAATCTATAATATCTGCTCAGGAAAAAATAAGTATTTAAATAAATCATGTGATTGTAAAATATTTCAGTACTGTATAATAATATAAATTAAACAACAGTAATCCCTACAAAAGAAGAAGAGAAGTCAGGTGAATATCACTATAGTTCTTTGAGCAAACTTGTGTTTATTGCTTGATGCTCCTCTGTTTGCATTTTTTAAATAAGTGTGCTTTTGATATCACAGGCTTCAAACCTCTCCTGGTACTTCCTGCAAAGTCACAACTGTCTTTGTTCTTCTTGTCTTTCTTTTAGATTTTTAAGAGTGAAAAGTTCTATTAATTTCAAGGAGAAATAATCTATTTTAAAGTTCATGTTTTAATGCCATCTGTAATTTTCTTTCAAGTAAAGTAATGAGTTTATGGAATTCAACCACTAGTCTGTACTCTTTTAGGTGTATCATTATACTCTCCATTATTATATTAATCTTTATACTAAAATATTTACGTCCCCTTTTTAAAAAACACATCAATATAGAATAATTAAAAATAATTACTTTCCTTTAGAGCATTTCATGGCCACATATATTTTCCTTTTCACTCACTAAGAAAAATAAACTACCTAGGCCTACCCACAGTTTCTATTAAAAGTATCCCAGGAATTCCCTATAAAAATACTAAATTTAGATTTTTGTTTTTTTTTAAACTGTTTTCTTCCAATTAGGTAAAATTTCAAATTAAAATTAAAATTCTCTGAGATATTCTTCAGTAATAAAATTTCCAAAATTTAATTACTTGCCTATTTAGGAAATCCAGTGTTTGCTAAAAATGTCTGAACATAAAAATTAAAGAAACACCTATCTTGTTAATGCTTTTTAACATCATTCACAAATATTTTTTCTTGATTTATATATTACATATATCATATACCAAATGGTTTCCTAATGTCTTCCTATGTCACTGTCTTACTTTCTTATGCTTTATTGAAAAATATTGTTGAGGGTAGAAATATGGTTAAACAAATTCACTGCTCTTATATAGGTTCTGAGTTCAATTATCAGTACTCAACAGGAGGCCCAAACTATCTGTAATTTTGTTTCCAGAGATCTAATACCCACTTATAATCTCCAAAGTCATCAAGCACACATTTGTGTTACAAAGATACACCTGTAGGCAAAACATTTATTGATATCAATTAATAAAACACTTATTAAATATATTGTTGGTACTTCCTTTACGGTTTTCTAGAGGCACAAACACAATACTGAATATATATATATTAGTATAGTATATGCATTTGTATAGAATATATATATATATATATATATATTAGTATAGAATATATAGTAGTATACATATAATCATATATTTTTATATATAAATTAGAATATATGTTAAAGAATTTATGGAGTCTAATTATTTATATGGTGGTAATACTCTAACCACAGCTTACTGGGGCCTGAGTAGCTTAGAGCCAAGAACTGAATATTATTTACTCCATGAAGATAATTACCTCAGCAATCCCAGTCTGATGTAAAGGACTAGAGGGTTCCCAGAGAACTGTTAATTATTCAGTCCATATTGGAAACCTGGAAGAACTAGCCCTTAAAGTATCAAAGAGATGAGCTGGAAAAGTAATCAATATATTAACCCAGAAACAAGAGGGAAGGACCAAGAAAGAAAAACCAAATATTCCTCCTTTTACCATATCATTAGTTTATGAGAAGCTTTTAAAAAACGGTGTGAGTATTCCCATATTTAGTGTGAGTATTCTCATATCAATTATGCAGTGAAGGTAATTTACCACATATATGCTTACTGGCCAATGTTGTGTACACATCTTGTTCACAAGGGCTAGAATTTGCAGGTTGATTTCTAAATGTTAATTTGTCAAAATTTAGAATCACTTGAGAGGATTTGGGAAACTTCAACTGAATGATGTTTGAATATGCTTGACCCAGGGAGTGGCACTATTAGGATGTGAAGCCTTGTTGGAGGAGGTGTGGCCTTGTTGGAGGAAATGTATCACTGTTCATTTGGGCTTTCAGACCCCAGTCTTAGCTGCCTGGAAGCCAGTCTTTTCCTAGTGGCCTTCAGATGAAGGTGTAGAACTCTCAGCTCCTCCTGTGCCACTCCTGCCAGGATGCTGCCATGTTCCTCCTTGATGACAATGGACTGAAACTCTGAACCTGTAAGCCATTCCCAACTAAATGTTGTCCTTATAAGAGTTGCCTTGGTCACAGTGATAATTCCACTTGGTCACAGCAGTAAACCTCTAACTAAGGGAGGTCACCTTGTATAAATAGAAATCCATGTTATTGAGTAATCAATATGTACCCTTAACCTCTGCCATCATGGCCACATTTTTCATGGGCCTAATAGGTAATGACAAGGATGGCTGAAGAAAGAACTTACAGGACAGTTTTTTTTCACATCTTGATTCCTGACTTTCTCTGCTGAAATTACCATTTGATTAACAGTTATATGAGATACAATCATCTTCATATCCTTTACCCATTTGGACAGATATATCTACTTACTTTTCTAGATGTCTTTCTCACCACTTTTCCCATTATGTTCTTTCCAGGTCCCTGACTATTCACACAAATGACTGTAAAATATGAATTAATATATAACTATATATCTGGCCATTTACCTTCACACATAAAACATGTGGATATGAGCACTGCCAAAAGACCCAGTCAAAGGCTGTAATGCCGTAGTCATCTACTTCTAACTAGCACCTAAATAATGTTCAGAAATATCTCTAAATTAGGCCTTAATTTCCTCTTCTATCAGTCATTCATATGGTACTCTCCACAAAAACATAATGAATGCTTGGAGACAGAGTCATTATAAATGAAGTGCTAACCATAGGAATTCAACAAAATTCTGTTGTAACTTATCTACTGGGCACCAATAATATTATTTCACCTCAATTTTATAAGTCCTACACATATCCAATAATGTGGCATGGTATTTTAGGTAATACACCATCATGATGGGCAGCTAACTTCTCGTGGAAACCCAGTAGTCCATCATCAAACATTTAGTTTCCACTAAAGTCTAGGACTATGATAAGAGTTGTCTATCAAAGGGAGCCTATTTATCTGTAGAATATATTAGGAACTTGCTCAAAAATACAAAGGATGCCCACTGTGATTTAGGTATGAAGGCTGGCCATAGGCTCCAAACACCATCCTGACATGTCACTGACCTTGAATACCATGAGATTTGCTGAACCACTAACCCCAAATGACAGAACAGGGTGCATGAGAACCTGAAACTACTGATTCTTATTCTTTCCCAGACCCTGGTAAAGGCTATAAATATTCTGAAACCCTTGGTGTATGGGCCAGATCCAAAATGAGGAATGTGCTGCCTCAAAAATCCATGTAAGCACAAATGAGCATTTTATTAATTTCCTCACAGTAGTAGGGGACAGCTACAAAAATTACTTTCCATTTTAGAAGGAATTCTCTACATGTGTCACTCCACTGGTTATGTTAGAAATTTCACTGAGCTATAAGGCCATTTAATTTCACTTGAGTTTATGTTCTATCATCTGATACATATATACGTTATTAACAGGTCGGGAGTATCTGCTACCTCCTGTTCATTTGGCTTACCCAGAAAAATACCATTAATATACTGAACTAATTTGGTACTTTATGAAAAATGCAGATAATCAAGTTCGTTTCAAAAATCAGTTTTGACACAAGACTGGAAAAATCCATATGCCTTGAGACAGAACTGTTAAACTACCCTGCTCACCTTGTCAACTAAAAGCAGATGTCCTTCAGATATTCTCTAGAGATGGGCCTTGGGAGGGAAACAGAATTTGTGAGATTAATAGGTACATATGGGGTATCATGAAATGTGTTAATCTTCTCAAGTATGAAAACCGCATCTGGCACAACAGCTGCAACTTGAGTCACTACTTGATAAAGTTTGTTATAATCAAATATCACTCTCCATGTTGACTGAGATGTGGTGAGACCCAGTTGCTATACATCTTTTAAGCCCTTAAATTGTGAAACTAATATTCTTTAATCCATCCAGTGACATGATATCATTTGGGGCTCACGATTTTTTCCTAGATGTCTCAATTTAGATCACTTTCATTTAGTCTTCCCAACCATAAAGATCCACACTCAACAGGTTGGGACTATGTAAAGATTCTGTAAATTCTAAGTTTATCTTCCTTAAAATTCTAATATTGGATAAATAACTACAGAATTAGTTGAGGACAATCAGGACCCAGAAATGTCCAGACTAGCCAGAATGCCATTGACCTGACCTCCACAACCCTCTATTTTATTGCTTTGTAAGGTCTCTCCTGGTATTAGTGTCAATTTCAAATTGGTTTCTGGCAGCACCCCTCACATTACAATTAATTTATTTTCAAAATGTATAGTTATCACAGCCAAAGGCAATAAGTTCCTCAGAGAAAAGGATGGAAGACATGTTAATAGTAAAATGATTGCAACAAATCCTTACTAAAGGTGACTTGGACTTGGCATCACACAAGGTGTTCTGGAGCTGTTACAAGCTCAAGTTCTTGCACAATTTGTTAATGTGACATGATTCTCCGTTTCTCTGATCAAATATAGCTTTTTTTCACTTATGTTAGAGTTTTTCTGCTTATGAAGATCAAAGTAAAACTTAATAGGCTTCTGATCTATTTCTATTTCATTCTGGAAACAGCATCATTAACTAGCTGACACCAAGGTCAGACTGTTTCAGGCATTGCTTTCCTGTGCTTCCCATTGTGGCAGTTGTGTTCTTCTAGCCTTTTGTGAGTCATTGCTGTAGCTTATTCCCTACTACTTTGACATCAGATTAAATCCACTAGATTTGGTACACTTAACAGTGGCCACATCTGCCTTGTTAAGGTCTGGTACAAGGAAAGGAACAAAAATAAAGTTCTTTGTATGTGCTGATGCCTAGTCATCATTTTGCATTGAGTAAAGAACATTTTACCTGTATTCTTCCATTGGGAAACATTAGGTTGTAAACAATAATCCACTCCAGCATTACAGTTTCCAAAGCCATTAAAATCTCTTTATCATTTCTAAGACAAGGGAGAGTATCCTCCCCATCTTCTCCACAAAAACCCATCTTTTGGCAAAGAATTCACCCATGCAATTAAACTTTAGGTGCCTTTTTATAATTCTGTGAACTTTAATATTAAAATGAAAATCTCTGCTAAATGGTTCTCTATAAATAGACATGGCCTGATCCAGTTATGTTTCCTCAGCATTTTCCCATAATGTTAAGATCTATTTCTACAAACCTTATCCAGAATTCTACCTGAATTAATTTGAAAAGAACTTAAGTTCTTCAAGGTCATGTCTCACCTTCTCTTTATCCATACTTTCTACATTATTTTTCAGGGCTTGCTTAGTGTTTTTGAGAGTCATAGGTCTAAGAACAGTGCTGTGAGCCCTGAAGGAAATCAACATAGTCTTGTCTGATATCTTCTTCAGAGAAAGTCTTCACCTTTATAGACAAAAGGAGATTAATTTTCAGAGGGCATGGTGTAGGGGCAATATTACAAGTTATGGATATAGAGGTGCATCCTTTATTCAGGGTGGTGACACTCTATAGATATTGCTCTCATAATCTAAGACCTCAATCCCCTCAGTCTTGTCTGGGTAATCCCATAGATCTGCATCCTAAATGATATTACGTTTTTTTTTTTTTTTCTTAATTGCTTGAACTTTAACTGCTGACACCCTTCAAGGTTGGGAATTAAATTTGCTTTGCAAGTCAGCTAATCATGTAATGAGGGCCTTCTTAGATTTGTTTTTCCACAACTTGAGCTTTGTAGATGCTAAGGAAAAGATTCTTTTCAGGGCACATTTAGGAACCTTTACATTATTTACGTGCATCTGGAGCTACTCAGTTTTATTACTGAATTCATTCTGGCTTTTGTTGCTTTGACCAAAGATGCTAAAAAAAAAACTAGCGCATTGTTATTTTTCTATAAATGCTCAAAGATTTATATAGAAACTTTCTTTAAATTGATTGCTCCTTACAAAAATTGAAGCAGGAGCACCAATTGCATTTGTCTTGATAAGATTTTTAATAGGTTCCTCTATACATTTTTAGTGTACTCTTTTTACCAGAGGGTTCTTTATTAACTGTGGGCTTCATTAGGTTAGAGACCTCGCTTTAGATATAACCAAGCTGTGTGTGTGTGTGTGTGTGTGTGTGTGTGTGTGTGTGTGTGTATTTGAAAAAAAAATAAGGTTACATGATAGAAATTTTATTGAATTAATTAAAATATAAAAAGCATCAAGAACAATCATAAAGATACCATACCCTACTTAGTTATTATGTAATATTTCTAAAATAGGATTCCATTTATGAGAAGTGCAAAACATGAAATAACTGGATAAAATATTAAATTGACTGAGAAACATAAGAGGAGACATGAATACATGAGGAGACTAATGGATGAAAGGCACACAATAATTACACCCATATAAAAATAATCAGAGAGCATAAAATACATCATAAAAATAAGTACAGATAGTTAATACGCAAACCACTATCATTTATCTCTAGTAATAAAGATTCTAATTTAACACTATTCTTTTTCCTGTCAGGTTGCCACAGATTTAGAATATTGCTAATGTCAATAGAAAGTAAAGAGAACTGCCCCGTCTTGAGTAGAGGTGGGAGGAGCATTGTTTTTCATCTATGTTTGATGGCAAATGATTAACATAATCTACAATGGTCAGGTCATCAATCCCCGAGACCTTCTAATACCTGATCAGAAGGCATCACTAAGATTTATACAGAAGCACGGTCACTGAGGTAGGTTTTTCCTCTTTCTTTGCTTTTGCTTTTCCTTTTCCTTTTCCTTTAGTCTGATACTTCAATTTATGGAATGAAACTGTATACTTTAAGAACACTTATCTTTCCTCAGCAAAATTTCTTCTGAAATTTCCTTACCTCACACCCAGAGATTTTTTTCTCCAAGGTGACTCAGCAACCAGTCAAATTGTTAAGAGTAATTAACCATCAATATTGTTTAGTTATTTGGTAGGCAATTTAATTTATGTACTTATACTTCACTATATGCATGAACTAACCAATACCACCAGAGCTCATATATCTAGCTGCATATGTAGCATAAGATGGCCTAGTCCACCATCATTGGGAAGAGAGGCCCCTTGGTATTGCAAACTTTATATGCCCCAGTACAGGGGAACACCAGGGCCAAGAACTGGGGGTGGTGGTGGTGGTGGTAGGGGAGCAGAGCAGGGGGAGGGTACAGGGAACTTTCGGGATAGCATTTGAAATGTAAATAAAATAAATATATAATAATAAATAAATAAATGTAGTTCTAAAAGGACTTACTTAATCAGTTTACACATTATAGTTGAAAGAGTTCAACAGCAGCTTACATCTAAGAAGCTGAGAACTTTGAACTTTTTGATGAAATGATATTAACTGATTTCATTATATTAGCATCGTCAAATTGTTTTAATCAAAATACTTTTTGAGTGCACCCATATACCATATTGACATTACATATTCACATCTTGAAGTACAAATGTATATTACAATATTAAAAGATTTATGAAACTATTTAGTGAAGGAATCTATCTAAAACAGTCTCAACATTTATTTAACAGATGCTTCCTTTGCACATTATATTCCTAGTTATTTTCTTTTTTATCAAATATTTTCTTGATTTACGTTTCAAATGCTATCCTGAAATTTCCCTATACCCTCCCCTCCCCCCCGCCATGCTCCCCTAAACACCCTCTCCCACTTCTTGGTCCTGGTGTTTCCCTGTACTTCCCTAACCTAAAGAAAAGGATGCCCATCAACATACAAGAAGGCTACAGAACTCCAAATAGGCTGGACCAGAAAAGAAATTCCTCCCGACACATAAAAATCAGAACAACAAATGCACTAAATAAACATAGAATATTAAAAGCAGTAAGGGTAAAATGTCAAGTAATATATAAAGGCAGACTTATTAGAATTACACCAGACTTCTCACCAGAGACTATGAAAGCCAGAAGATCCTGGACAGATGATATACAGACACTAAGAGAACACAAGTGCCAGCCCAGGCTACTATACCCAGCAAAACTCTCAATTACCATAGATGGCGAAACGAAAGTATTCCATGACAAAGCCAAATTTACACAGTATCTTTCCATGAATCCAGCCCTTCAAAGGATAATAAAGTGAAAATACCAACACAAGGATGGAAATTATGCCCTAGAAAAAGCAAGAAAGTAATCCTTTAACACACCTAAAAGAAGACAGCCGCAAGAACAGAATCCCAACTGTAACAACAAAAATAACAGGAAGCAACAATTACTTTTCCTTAATATCTCTTAATATCAATGAACTCAATCCCCCGACAAACTTAGGATCTTATAGTTGCTCAGTGAGTGTATAAGCAGTCATAGCGGTTCAGACGGCCTGAGGATTCCTACAGCACCACTGGTCTTCACCATGTTGGAAAACTGTTTTTAGTAACAGAGGAGATATCAATAGAAGGGACAAAATAGGTAAATTAAATTAACTTAGCAGCAAGAGGAGAGCCAAGTTAGCAAAAAAGGCGAATAATTGTCAGTCTGTTACTGTTCTTCTGTTGAACTCTGTGCTGCTACTCTAAGGTACCATCGACAAGTGGGATGGATATTTGATCAGTCAACGTAATCAGTGCAGTTTCAAAGAAATTTTATAATCATACCAGATATATTTAAAAAAGAAAAAAATCCAGAATTTAGGTTGCCTGTTTGGATGATTCTGTTATAGCAGGTTGATATATAAAACCAACCATCACCACAGCTTTATCTGACTTTAACTGTTATTTAGATTGACACTTTTTGCAAGTAATAAAAACCAAGGGAAATGAATGTTTCCAAGCTAGTAATTGACAGAGAACCGTAACTCTTGGTGTTGATGCTCCATCCTAATGCTTAGATTTGGTTTTCTTACTTAATACATTTTCTACAGTCCTGTTGTCCACAATGCCTCTTCAGATTTGTTCAGTGTGTTGAAGAGGAGCCCATCCCAAAGCTCTTTAGTTTCCAACTGGACACTGAGGTCATTTCTTCTTTCCCCTTGAGAAGAGTTGACAGTTAATCAACTTCTGAAAGCCTGGTTCCCATTGTATGCTCACTTTCTTTTTTCTTTTTCTTTTCTCTCACAGGCTAAATTACTATTAATTTTATTTTTATTTATTTATTTATTTTTACTTTTTATTTTACTATTAGTTTTAAAGAATCATTTTGGTTAACTTTTTCCTTTGGAATAATCTGTTGCAGTAAATCTCCAATCCAAATATGCCCAGGCAATGAAAACAAAACTCGATTAATATGAATACATGTTTTGCTCTTAGACTGAGCAGATCTACAGCCATTCTACCATCTTCTCCATGTATGAGACCCCTTAGAACTAGCGGTTTCTCTAGGCCATGTGCTTGTGCTCTGCTTCCTCCTCCTCCACTGAGTCCTCTCCTTCTTCCATTTTCTCCTTCTTCTCTCTCCACCTTCCCTTTTATCTGCCCAATCATCAGCTCTCTTTTATTTTACAAATTAAGGTGGGAAGCAGGTTTACATGAAATCACCTGAGTGCTGACTCATTCCTTGTTCTCAATCACTCACAGGGGAACAGAATTAACATCAAATATAATTAGTTCCAGGGCTATCCACAACAATGCTTTGTCTCTCTTCTAGATAATTTGCTCTTTCCCTCATCCAGCACTGTTATGCTTGGTGTGTGTGTGTGTGTGTGTGTGTGTGTGTGTGTGTGTGTGTTTGTGTGTTGGATTTTTCTATGTAAGTCCAAAAGAATTAATATGTGGTCTTCAAGAAAATCAATCTATCATGTTTGTAAATTCTTTACTGCATTGCTCCCCATTGACAACTGAACTTGATAATACTTTTAGTTAAAGTGATAAAGCATTTCATTCTTATGTATAGCAGTCAGGCAATTTATATAAAAATAGTTTATAGAAATGATAATTTATCATATTGACTTTGCAGTTATATTCAACTGACTTTTCTATAATTCAGAGCCACTTCCATTACAAAAGTATTTGGAAAGGAAATTTGAGATAATCATTTTAGGTCACATACATGAATTGATTTGTAACCCTAGTAAGGTGCCAGGTAGAATGTGTAAGCAAATTCACACCATGAGCTGGGAATCTAAAAAGAGAAAGACCCAGTTCTCAAATTGTCCATCAAGGTTGTGCATGCAATGACTTAAGTTCCTTTCCTCTTTCCACCTGATAATGATCTGACCAAATCCCAACAGCTTTGCTTTGGTGCATAAGCCTTTACTGAATAGATCCTTGGTAGAGAATATTTGACCACAACATTCTATATTTGTTCCTCAATGGTTCACACCCATCTCATACTTCATGATGCATTTGGTTCTTCCTGAAGAATTTCTGAGATCTTACCTTAGTCTCTTTCCTCTAAATATCAAGCAAGCTCATCTGTGTACTGTTTAATGATCAAATGTTATATCTATCTGAGATGCAACCTTGAGTCAGACTAGGTTCAATGTTTCTATCTCAAAAAACAAACAAAAAACAAAACAAAACAAAACAAAAACAAACAAACAACAACAACAAAAAAACCCAGTAACTTGAAAAGGAGAAATAAACCCAAAGTGATATCAGAACCCATTAAGACAAACAGTAAAAGATAAAGCTGTGTATAGCCAGAGGTGTACTACAGTAGAAAACAAGCACCCAAATCACTGAATATACTCTCTCTATAACATCTTTTTATACCTTGCATGGTTCATCTCTTCAGCTGGATCAATTGTCTGAAGCTTTCCCTGATGAACTTTGCATATTCCTGGTCCTTTGCCTGTCCTTGGGTCTCCACTGAACCTTCACTTCACCATAGTACATACACATATCATGCTACTGGGAGCTATCTATAGATATGACAACTATGGAATATACTAATGGGCCTTCTGGGTTTCCCTATGAAATCTCGGGGTAAGGCACTGTGACCTCATAACTCTTTTCTATTCCATGCTTACCAAACAGCATAATGTACATAACGATATTTGAACAGCTTGAGCTATACCTGATCTATCTTGAACCATGGGTGCTAATTACAACAAAACAAAAGAAAGAATTTATTTTGGCTTGCTCTTTTAGAGATTGCAGTACAGCAAAACCAGTGTGTTCCTCAATTACAGTAAGATAATTACTGATGCAGAAATTGCTCAGGTATTTGTGAACTTAATAGAACTTCTAACATTTCAGAGGCTACCCAAGCTGCCCTGGGATGGTGCCTCTTGGATTTTTTTCTCTTGAATTCATAAATTGCTTGTACTACAAAAAATATTATTTAGGGAGAAGTTTATTACAGATTTGTGGGTAGAAGTTGAAGAGAGAGTGTATAGAAGCAGTTCTGTTGGCTTCTATAGTATTAAAGTTCTCACCTAAGAAATTTTAAAAGGACTAGTTGAAAAAGCTGAAGTGAGGAATCAGTAGGGTGATGATCTAGTTACTAGAGTTTGTCTAACGGGGAAGGGTTCAGTGCCTTCTGTCCATTTATTCAGGCACCTACCTATAACGTTTAGGTTGGAAGTAAAAAAGATTTCATTGGACATTCTTGACTTCCAGGAAGGATATTCTTAGAACTTTTGCTTTTCAAGCTGTGTTCTAACTCATAGTTTCTATTTCTTATGTTCATCATCATCTTGACAGAAGGAGCTATATGATCAAGTTTCCTAATACTAGCAAACTATAATATAACTATTATATTCGATATATCTCTATACATACTATTTATATAGTATATCCATATATGCTATATATATATATATGTATATATATATATATATATACACTACACTATGCATACTATACTACATATACACATTATGTAATAGTATATACTATATACAACACATGTATATAGTATATTATATTTAAACATATATGGTAGATAGTATAATATAAAATACAAAATATACTATTCTATACAAATTATACTATAACTAAACTAAACTATAAATATATTAGCTACCAATACTTCCAACTAGAACCCCTTCTCCATAATCACCCATTACACAGTGTTCCATAAGAATTCAAAATCATTAAACAAGCTGCTATAAATGCAGGGTGGTAAGGATGAGCATTGATAAAAATTTCAAATCCTTCAACGGATTAAACATCAGTGAAGTTAAATACCTCAGGATGTGTATTTGTCAGTAGAAACAACCTCACCAATACTTCCAGAGGTGTGCTTTAGACATCTCCATGTGTCTCTCAATCCAATACAGTTGACATTTGAGATTAACTATCATGTCCTCATAACCATGGTTTTCCTGTGCTCGCCAAGCTAAATACAACAAAGTAGTCTTGGGTATTTCATATGCCAATGAGTTCCTATTCAAACTGATTTTGCTCTAAACATTATTTGAAAAAAAATTACCAGTCCCACATTTTGGATACCAATTAGAATTGCCTTGCAGGTTTGGAAAAATGCTGCCAACTATCTTTCCTCTAGCCTTGTAACAAGTATTTGCCTTCGCATACATGCTAGTTATTGTACCCTCTGATGTCTGGCTTTTATGTAAATTGGTGAAACATTTTTTCCCTGTATCTCATTTCTGGTTTTCACCATAAGTTGTCTGAAAGTATACAGTAAGTCATGTTCAAAGGCAGAATGTTATACTACCTTGAATTTTTCTGTTTCAGAAAAAAAAAATGTGTGTTTTTGTTTGTTTTTGTGTGGGGTGTGTCTTTTTTTTATTATTCTTCTTTTTTAAATCATGCTATGTAACCTTATCTGACTTGGCATGCACTGCACACATTGGCCACCCCTGTGGCAAGCCTCATGTTCTCACTCCTGGTTCCTGGAGTATTAAAGTCATAGGCATATTGCTACATCCAGCTCAGTTCTCTCAAATTTAAGTGGCATACTAGGTCTTTGACAAAATTTTATTCAAATCTTAGCTTTGAAAACACAGAGATGGTCATTGTAGTTTCAAATAGTATATCCATCACCATTTGACATCTAAGAACCTCTACAGTTATTATATACTATACCCCTTCCTACTTTCTTAGTAAGATTCTTTCCTTCTTAATTGTTACCATAATGACATAGTAACACCTCTTTCTATGGTTCTGGATTCTTGCTTTAACCTGCTGTTCAACCTTTCTTTATTTCTTTATTTCTTTCTTTCTTTCTTTCTTTCTTTCTTTCTTTCTTTCTTTCTTTCTTTTCTTTCTTTCCTTTTCTCCTCTCTTTCTTCTTCTTCTTCTTCTTCTTCTTCTTCTTCTTCTTCTTCTTCTTCTTCTTCTTCTTCTTCTTCTTCTTCTTCTTCAACCATTTTCTCTTTGGTTTTGAGACAAGTTTTCTGTGTAACACTGGCTGTCCTAGAACTCACTCTGTAGACCATGTTAGCCTCCATATCAGAGACATGGCTACCTTTCTCCCGAGTACTGGGATAAAGTCAAGCACCACCACTACCTGGCTATCTCAAAATTATTTTAATCTTCTCTAAAACAACCCCAAAACCTCTTTGACAACATAAGAAAAACTATAATGAATTGTCCCACACCTTGGGACTATTTTCTACTTTGTGTTATGATAATAAAATATCTGAAATAATAATGTTAGAAGTAAATGTTTTGAGTTCCATTAATTATATCTACTTAGGTTATAAGACAGTAACTACAGGAATGGTATAGCAGAGTAAATACTGTATACAACAAGGTGAGAAGAAAAGCAAAAAGACCTGGTATCCTCAATTTCTTCCAAGGTAAAAACCTTTTAAACTAAGCACAAGTAACTAGGCTGTACTCACCCCTCTGGAAATTAATCAATTGAAATGGACCTTTGTTGGAGACACATCAGTACATTACCACTCATATTGCCTTCCTTGTTTTCAGGATTAACTCAGGGGAATGTTTTCAGTTTCACTAGCCTCTTTTCCTCTCATTGCCCCACCATGCCTTGTCCCTTATGTTTACAGTAACATGCTATAACATTGTTCTCTGATTTTAGAAAACGCCTTCTCTACATCATAGTCCAACTTCCAAATTATCGTTCTACTAAATGGAAACAACTCATGACTCTTTTACTCTTCCTCATTGTATTGATACCATTTCAGAAGAACATAAAAACAAACATTAGCTACTAAAGCATTTTGGGATAATAACAACTAACACTTCCATCTAACAAAACCTTGGGTGGAAAAACTGTCCATTTATTGGTAGTATACTTAACAATAGAGAGTAACTTTAAGTTTGTATATAATGAGAACTTGTTTTGCTTATCACGGAACTGTGCAGTTTCATAAATAACAATATTGTAATCCACCATGTTTACTACTCTAAGGAAATGTTATCCTGATGCATAGCACCCGGGTGTACCTATTGTCTGTAATTAAACTGTGAAAATTGGCACCTGTGTGCAGATGCTATCATACTGCCTAAAACAATACAATTAAAGAACTGTTCTTGCCAGGGACTTTTCAGAGAAGGCTGAGAATATTAACATATGAATTACATTCTGGAAAACTCTCTATTCAGTTTATACAGAAAGCGTTTTAAATATGATTACTGCAAAAATGGCATACATAAGCTGATTTTAAAGCCAAATTTCACTTTAAATATAGCCATGCAAAGCTGGGCTTTGGATGACACTACATATGGTGTTTAGATCTATGCTCAAAATGCTCCTACAAGATTTTTCAGAAAGGAAAAACAATTTGTTAAAAGAAAAAAAAAAAAGGAGAGCACGTCAGAGGTACTTTTTTACATATATAAATTTAAATTAGAGAAGTATATCTGTTTTTCATGAAAATTTATGATGCTTGTTTCATTTTCTGAATCTGTTCAAAACAAGGATTATTTAATAAAATACTGTAATTGTAATTTTTAGCTTAATTCTTATATACAAATTGCTACAGTGAAGCTGATTTTTAAAAATCAGACCACTTTATATGGGCAGCATATTAGAATTGTGTATTTTACTCTAAGCATTTTGCTTTCAGGTTTTTCCAAGATGCAAATAAACCAACCTTGATTGTCTTGATACACTTGAAAAAAGTCAGAAATTGGGTTGCCTTATTAATAAACAGGTTTCACCATGTTAAACAATACTAAATTTGAAGGGTATTTTCTGATACTAAGAAACATGTTAGTTTTTCTGTAAGTGATGGCATGTAAAGAAAGATAGCCTTATAAAAGCCCTACATTTCCTTTCAGGCTTGTTTGTACAGCATTTTCTCTACTAGTGAACATAATATCTATATATACATATCCGTATGCATATCTCTTTAATTGCTTCTTCTTCTAAAGGATGATATTTGATATGCCATTACATCTACTTCTATTTACATAGCATTGCCAGTGAAACACTGTTATAAATACAGTCTGAACAAGAAGAATTACAGTCTCTAAAGTAGACTATTGATACTGTGATCAAATGAATCAGTCCTTATTAAAGACTCATCATTGGTGGCATCAAAAGGCATGCAACTGCTTAATAATTAATCAGAAACAAAATTTCAGTATGTCATGAAGATATTCCATACATATTCTGGTTTCATTTGTTTGCAGGTTGAAAAACTAAATGTGTGGTGCATCACTAGTTAATATAAAGAACTTACAATGTCTATATTTAATTATAAAATATTAATCATTTCAATTATTGAGACTGTATTGGTTTTGGTTTTGGTTTTGGTTTTTTGTTGTTTGTTTGTTTGGGTTTTTTTTTTTTTTTTTTTTTTTTTTTTGGTTTGGTTTTTTCGAGGGAGGGTTTCTCTGTATAGCCCTGGCTGTCCTGGAACTCACGTTGCAGACTAGGCTGGCCTCGAACTCAGAAATCTGCCTGCCTCTGCCCCCTGAGTGCTGGGATTAAAGGCGTGCACCACCACGCCTGTCTGAGAGACTGTATTTTTGACATAAAATTCTTTCCTGTTTCTTAGCATGCTTATTTGCACAGATCTTTATCTCAATTCTGAAGTTATTTATTCCTGAAAATCAGTATTTCATTTAAAACTAACTTTCACTATTTAGTTGTAAGTTCCTTTCCTATATTTTATTTAATTATAAGGATTCTACACCAACTTCCTATTGTTTCTCACTGACTTATTGGGCAGTACTGAGTGAACAAAACATGAGCCCTTCTTTGAGATTTTACTTATTCCCAGTGACCTTTTAGATTGCAGTGGAGATCAGAAGTCTAACGCCCATCCTTATATCTTAGTCACCTTCTCAAAACGTGATTCAAAGGGAAAAGTATTTTGTGTGTTTTTTGAGATTCCTTGTCACTGAAATAATTATTGCACTTTATTCTGTTAAGCTGTCCCTTTTTGGAAGAATTACATATGCTAAAACTTCTCATACTTATTGAAAATAACTGCAATACATGTATACAATTAGCCTTAGGAAGAAAATGTGCATTTACTGGCAGTAAATATGTGGATTATTTAAATATAAGACAATATCATAGTATTCTGTCATTGCTTTATAGGAATGGAGATTGTTTCCATTCTTAGGAGAATCCACTTACTTTTTTAATGAATTTATTTAAGTATGTGAAAAAGTGTTTTGGAATCATTAAATAAGAGGTGCTATATTAGAGTTAAGTGTTCTAGCTTGTATTCTACATAAAGTAAACAGACTATCATTTCTAGAAAATTCATTGAACCAGGTTCTATACAATGAATGATTTAAAGCTCCAGATGACACTCTTGGTATAAGAAAATGACAATAAATATACAAGTAGACATGTGCAGTTAGCACATTATAAGGCTGTATAATGTTAGATATAAGAATGGTTCATAGTACACTGCCAACTATTAACTAAATGCTTTAATATCTGCAATGGCAAACGAAGAATTGTGAATTACAGCTTTGTTGGATTGATTGGGCTTCGATTTGGATAAGTGATATTCAGAATACCTTCTTATAATCTTACTAAGATTCAGTTTCTCAGAAACTTTAGAAATGTGTTTGGATCTATGAGACTGGAAAGATGCTCAGTGGTTAGATATACATACCTTAGGAACTCTTAAGATGGAAATTCCATTCCTAGGCCTCATATAGGCAGTTTATAACTGACCCAAACTCTAGTTGCTAGCATCTGACACCCTCTTTGGGCCTATGTAAGAACCTTCACTCATGTGCGCACATTCATATATAAAACACACATACCTTATTAAAAATAGATCGCTTTAAAATAGAATCTGGAAGTGATTGTGGAAATGGGAACAAGAAATAAATTCGTGAAGGGGATTTATTTAAAACTTGGAGGAATTGTGAGTCATTTAAGTATAATGTAAATAAGCAATAGTAGAAATCCAGAAAGGCTCTAGATAAAAGAACAGTTGGAATGTAATTTTAGGACTGCATGACTAGAGATCCTGGTGTAGTAGTGAGAATGAGAACAAGAAAACAATATTAATTGTGGTGTTACTTTATAATTTTTAGACCACTTTATGACTCTCATGGAGATCACATGGTACAGTCAACAGCATTATCTTCATTTCACATTAGGGGATACTCATGAAAAAAAAAACAAGTATCAATTGTCATGTCTACGATGTACAGTTATAGTGTTCCTTTTACACGTATTTATTTAGTCACTTAGGATAGGGGTGGTGTAGGATACAGGTCTGCTGATGTACAGTGTGAAAGTCAGGGCAAACTGCATGGATAAGTTCACTCCTATGTGAATTCCAATGATGAAACTCAGTTCGTCAAACTTAGTGATAATTGTTCTTATCCACAAAACCTTTTTCTGGATGAGTTTTGGGTATACTTAACCTTTGGATTTAATACATCAACACAACTATGCATTTTATTGTCATAACAAATGACATCCGATGTTAAAAAAACAAAACAAACAAACAAACAAAAACCCTAAAAACTACCAATAATTAATTCTGTATACTTGAGGAGGTAGAAGGAAAGAAAGTTCAAAATTCCAACTAGAAGAAAACAGTTTAGTCTTTGAGGATCTTAGTATTGTTGGGGAGAATAGGTAAATTTATAACTAAGAGAAAGAACAATTTTGGTTTTTTCCCTTTTTTTCTTTTTTCTTGTATTGACTTGTTTCTGCTGTTATTTCCATGGAGGCAATCAAAGAGGATTGATTTACTGAAATGAGTCTATTATCATATAATCTCCAGTTACTGCTTTTTACCAAGTCACCTATTTAGACAACAAAGAAAAAGTTTTTAAGTGGTGTGCATGTATTCCTATTTATAGGAGGAATCTTGTATCGATCAGGACTCTCCACACAATAAAATACAGTAACATATAACTTAGTTAAATTAGCCAGGTAAAGATTGATGTAATTCCATAGAGTGTCAAATATTCTGTATTTAGACACAATGGTCATGAAAAGTTTCATATAGAACACATTTCATTTGACAGTCTTGAAGTGAGTGTGATTTTGATGGATGCAGATTTAGGAAAAGGTATTCTAGATGGAGGTGTCAGCCTGAGGAAAGCAGTGACTGGAAGTCCTGAAAGTGATGTGACTGAAACTGGACAGGGGGATAGGATTTAAACAAAATCTTAGGGGCATGTTTTCAAGGGCTTTGAATATCAAGCTATAGCTAGCTCTACTCTCCAATAACCTGAATGATGTGAGACATTTAGAAACAGTAGAATGAATAGAAAGTATATTTGGAAATAAATACTAAGACTATTCTATCGTTTGGATCATACCCTTATCATCAGTTAAGTTTTTCAGTGGAATAATATTTCCTTCTTTTGTATTTTCTATTTTAAGATGTGAGTAGTAAATGAGGACAATGATTGTTTTTAAGCTGAAGAATAGGTCCTATGTACAATTAATAAAATGGTTGTCTACTATATTATACCCAAGTATTTTAATGACTTAGCACTTTATACAATTTCCCAGCATGGGCTGAACCACCAACCAAAGAGCATACATGGGCTGGACCAAGGTTTTCTGCACATATGTAGCAGATGTACAGCTTGGTCTTCATGCGGATCCACCAAGAACTGGAGTGAGGCCTTTGTCTGACTCTGTTGCTTGTGTATCCTAGCTAGAGTGTATTTCTGACCTCTGGGGTAGAGGATGTACCTAGTCCTGCAGTGACTTGGTGCCAGGTTGGGTTCTTTCCCTGGGAGGGACCTCCTCCTTCTCAGAGGTGAAGGAGAGTGGGGATGGAAGAAAGGGTTGTGTGAGGAGAGAATTGGGAGGCTGTGATCAGGAGGCAAAGTGAATAAGTAAATAAATTAATGGAAAAATTTCACTCCAAAATAATTTTTGTTTTCTAAGAAAGCTCTTGTCTACTGCTAGTAACCTAAAAAAATTTCTATAAATGTTGAAATAAAATTTTAATTCATCTGAAAAAAAATCCAAAAAAAAAATTTCAATGGATCAGATGTTTGCCCTGTAAAGCTACTTTACTTCTAAAGATGTAATCAGCAAAATATTTATAATTATGAAAGTGTGTGACAGTATAGACATTTTACCAGGATACAGTGGTCTGAGAAATAGAATAATTTATTTTTCATTAGTAATAGTTTGGACATAAACCATTAAGATCTGTCATTTCTTTTGCTGTTCAGTGTTCATATACCTAAATAATTCATTCTGCTTATAAGTGAGTTTATTTGCATATAAGGTATTAAACTGTGATATTTAAATTGGGCTTTTATTTTAATATATGTAAAAATACCAACCATATAAAGTAATTCAGGAATGTGGCAAGTGTTCATGAAAGTATTGTAAGTCTCATCTTTTTATAAGTAATCACTAAAAGCAAGTTTCTATAAAATATTAAAATGTAGACACTGAATGTTCAGTTTAATTCTATATATGGAACACACAATTCTTTAGCACATTTTATCCATTGTGTGAAGTAGGTTTGGAGATAAAATTTTAACTAACATTTTATTCTTTCCTTCAAAGAACTAATACATTCATAAATATATTTTTAAAAAGGGAGCACTTAGAAGATGTGTGATACTTATATCCATTGCTTTTAATTCCTTTGATGAACAGAATTTAAATAAATTAATGAAGCAGTAAACTTTTCTAGCTCTACTAATGGATATTCTAAGTATTCTGAAAGTCTTCCCAAATTATTTAATTACATTTTAGAAGTGACTGGAGATAATGTCTTGATCTTATGCATATTATATCTGTACTCTACTACTGAGGTAGACCCTCAAACTCTTTCCAAATTATTCATGGCTAAACATGGTGTGATGGTTTGTATATTCTTGGACCAGGGAGTGGCACCATTTGGAGGTGTGGCCTTGTTGGAATAGGTGTGACCTGGTTGGAGTAGGTGTGTCTCTTCGGGTGTGGGCTTAAGACCCTCAGCCTAGTTGCCTGGAAGTCAGTCTTCCACTAGCAGCTTTTGGATGAAGACATAGAACTCTCAGTTCTGCCTGTGCCATGCCTGCCTGGATGCCATCATGCTCCCACCTTGATGATACTGGACTGATCCTCTGAACCTGTAAGCCAGCCCCAATTAGTTGGTTTTTTTTTTTTATAAGACTTGCCATGGTCATGGTGTCTGTTCACAGCAGTAAAACCCTAAGACACATGGTTAACTTTAGTGAACAATCACTGTGTGCAAAGCACTGTAGAAATACGCACTGTCAACTATTTCATTGTTTTCATAATTTACCAAGTGAATTTTCTTATTCTTAAATTAATGAATTGTCAAACAAAGGTTGTAGACATGACCAGCACCCCCATATCTTTCAGTGGTAACACCTTGCTTCAATTCAGCTCTTTTAATGGAGCTTAAAATCCACAATTTGAACTAATTTAATTATACTGCTTCCTTGGAAACAGATTCATAACAGATGGCATTGATTTTATATTCAATGAGTTAAAAAAATTGGGGAAATAGACACACAGAACCATGTAACCCATAGAAACTACTGTCTTTATAGTTTCTCTTCTTGAATTATATGTAATATTTAGTAGGTGTAGAATTTACTTGTGGTTGGTAGCAGTATTCTTTATAATTCTTCTGCATGTAGAGTAAACTAATAAGTAATTTTTGAAACATTCATTTTCATATCTAAAATGCTATGAATTTGGTGATTGAAATGGACAATATTTTGTCAAAATATATACAATCTTTATTCATTCAGCTTAAATCTTTTAAGGATACAGTGAATCAGAAACAAATCATGTAAACTCTCAAATTTTCTAGGAGAAATGTCTTACATTGGCTACAGGAAAGTAAGGAAATAAAATTTACACTTAGTGAGCAGAATAGTGATGCTATTATGAAGTCAGAAATGAAAACAGAATGTGAAGATTGATAGTCACCAGCAGTACACAAAAGATGGATTTTAAAAAAAGATTAAACATAGTCTTACCAAGAACCCTGGCTGGATTGAAATCTGCAGTGCTAAACCAGACTGATTTAAAATTGCTGTATTTCTGAGTGCCCCTGTGTCATGAGTGCTTAAGTGTGTTACAAACAGCTACCACACCCTGATGAAAGGACATAGCTATCGTGTAAACAAAAGAACTGAAACAAGTAGGTAAAGGAAATAATGCTGGGAGAACTGCATCCCAGTAAGGAGCTATGTGAGATTAAAATGTCTAAGCAGTAAAGTCAACTTGGGAAAAGAATTGACTTAGTTTTATTAAATGTATTTGTAAGCACTCTGAGCTTAAGAAATGACTTTGTGAATTTTTCATACATTGTCTATCAATGTGGCTAAAGAACGACAGAGCAGATTAAAAGGAACAAAGAAAGAACCATAAGAAGAGATACACCAAACTCAGTGGTGGATGCATATGTGCTCTGGGCAATCTCCCTGTTTGCTTACCACAGAGGCTATGCAAGCTCTGCCACTGTCTCTAAGCACACCAGAGGCCAATTGCCTCTTAAGAGTGTCAGCAACCTTGTCTAGTCCCTGATTTTAGTGGGATTGCTTCCAGCTTCTCTCCATTTACTTTGATGTTGGCTACTGGTTTGCTGTAGATTGCTTTTATCATGTTTAGGTATTGGCCTTGAATTCCTGATCTTTCCAGAACTTTTATCATGAATGGGTGTTGGATCTTGTCAAATGCTTTTTCTGCATCTAACGAGATGATCATGTGGTTTTTGTCTTTGAGTTTGTTTATATAATGGATTACATTGATGGATTTTCGTATATTAAACCATCCCTGCATCCCTGGAATAAAACCTACTTGGTCAGGATGGATGATTGCTTTAATGTGTTCTTGGATTCGGTTAGCGAGAATTTTATTAAGGATTTTTGCATCGATGTTCATAAGAGAAATTGGTCTGAAGTTCTCTATCTTTGTTGGATCTTTCTGTGGTTTAGGTATCAGAGTAATAGTGGCTTCATAAAATGAGTTGGGTAGAATACCTTCTACTTCTATCTTGTGAAAAAGTTTGTGCAGAACTGGAGTTAGATCTTCTTTGAAGGTCTGATAGAACTCTGCACTAAACCCGTCTGGTCCTGGGCTTTTTTTGGCTGGGAGACTATTAATAACTGCTTCTATTTCTTTAGGGGATATGGGACTGTTTAGAAGGTCAACTTGATCCTGATTCAACTTTGGTACTTGGTATCTGTCCAGAAATTTGTCCATTTCGTCCAGGTTTTCCAGTTTTGTTGAGTATAGCCTTTTGTAGAAGGATCTGATGGTGTTTTGGATTTCTTCAGGATCTGTTGTTATGTCTCCCTTTTCAGTTCTGATTTTGTTAATTAGGATTTTGTCCCTGTGCCCTTTAGTGAGTCTAGCTAAGGGTTTATCTATCTTGTTGATTTTCTCAAAGAACCAACTCCTCGTTTCAGAGGAACACTCCTCCATTGTTGGTGGGATTGCAGGCTTGTACAACCACTCTGGAAATCAGTCTGGCGGTTCCTCAGAAAATTGGACATAGTACTACCGGAGGATCCAGCAATACCTCTCCTGGGCATATATCCAGAAGAAGCCCCAACTGGTAAGAAGGACACATGCTCCACTATGTTCATAGCAGCCTTATTTATAATAGCCAGAAACTGGAAAGAACCCAGATGCCCCTCAACAGAGGAATGGATACAGAAAATGTGGTACATCTACACAATGGAGTACTACTCAGCTATTAAAAAGAATGAATTTATGAAATTCCTAGCCAAATGGATGGACCTGGAGAGCATCATCCTGAGTGAGGTAACACAATCACAAAGGAACTCACACAATATGTACTCACTGATAAGTGGATACTAGCCCAAAACCTAGGATACCCACGATATAAGATACAATTTCCTAAACACATGAAACTCAAGAAAAATGAAGACTGAAGTGTGGACACTATGCCCCTCCTTAGAAGTGGGAACAAAACACCCATGGAAGGAGTTACAGAAACAAAGTTTGGAGCTGAGATGAAAGGATGGACCATGTAGAGACTGCCATATCCAGGGATCCACCCCATAATCAGCATCCAAACGCTGACACCATTGCATATACTAGCAAGATTTTATCGAAAGGACCCAGATGTAGCTGTCTCTTGTGAGACTATGCCGGGGCCTAGCAAACACAGAAGTGGATGCTCACAGTCAGCTAATGGATGGATCACAGGGCTCCCAATGGAGGAGCTAGAGAAAGTACCCAAGGAGCTAAAGGGATCTTCAACCCTATAGGTGGAACAACATTATGAACTAACCAGTACCCCTGAGCTCTTGACTCTAGCTGCATATGTATCAAAAGATGGCCTAGTCGGCCATCACTGGAAAGAGAGGCCCATTGGACACGCAGACTTTGTGTGTCCCGGTACAGGGGAACGCCAGGGCCAAAGGGGGGGAGTGGGTGGGTAGGGGAGTGGGGGTGGGTGGGTAAGGGGGACTTTTGGTATAGCATTGGAAATGTAAATGAGCTAAATACCTAATAAAAAATGGAAAAAAAAAAAAAAAAGAGTGTCAGCAAAATATGTCTCTTTCCTTGCAAAGAAAAATACCACTACATACGTTCTCCAACTTCCTATTTCTAAACAACAATAAATTGATATCACCTGCCTATAAATGGTCAGTGTTTTTCTGGCTCCCAATGGAGCTGTGTTCTTGCCTTCATGATCACCAATGGTTCCTACTCAGGCCTAACTCTGTTATTTTCTGTTATAATTCTTTTTGCTTTATCTTTTAACATTCGTCTTCAGTATCACAAGGCATGGACTATTCTTAATTGCAATGAAGCAAACTAACAAAGCATACTCCTCATTGTTCAGAATTCTCCAATCTTTTACCTTTTTGTTTTACTCCCAAAGCCAGAGAGCCTGTGGTGTCATCAGACACAAACACAGCTTTAGCATTTCATGTGCTCTATGTTCTATTGGGCTTACTGCAAGTTGTGTTGTTTGTTCCACTAAAGCAAAGATGCTGATGAATTAACAATGACATTTAGGATATTTCTTATGGTATTCAAGTGTTTCAATGGTTTATTCTTCTTAGAATACCCTGACTGTCTCATATTCATCATATTGGTCTTTATTTTCCCATCACTTTTTTCCTATAAAGTGTATCCTAGAAGAGGTCCATTTGTTAGTACTCATCTTATTTCATGTTTGCTTAGAGAGCAATCCATCACCAAGGGAAGTCAAGCAGGGAAGGAACCGAAGGTAGTGGAAGGAGGCAGAAAGGGTGGTGGAATGATGCTCATGGGCGTTCTTTCTATGGCTAGTTAGGGCTGCATTATTATACCATCCAAAACCACTGGCCATGGCTGGAACCATACAGTAAACGAAAACCACTAACATCAAATGTTAAGCAAGGACATAAGATATTTTCTCAGTTGGAATACCCTCTTCTCAGATAAGTCTCCAGCCAATTTGACAAAACCAAAAGTAAGGGAATAACCCCTTGTCAGCTACATGCACAAATGCACGACTACTCACCTATGGCCTTGCCTTTCTTGTTCAAGAAAAAGATTATATATTATATATCAATTTTTCAATTAGAGATACATGTCAAACTTTAAAAGTCCCCAAAGTCTTTAAAAATTCTCTTTTGTCTTTTTTTCAATATGTGGTTGAAGATTTCTTTGTAGTGATATTTAATGTGATATTTAATTATGCATTCTACTTTATTAATAAGAGTTGAGTATTTAAAATATATTTTTGTGCCAGATTTTATATTATTTCTTGACAAATAGTTGTCCATGTTCCATACATTTTCAAATAAATTTAGTCTCAATTATTCCTGTAGTTTCATTATTTAAAAACATTTTATAAATAATGAAACATCTCCTTTTCTTGATGAGTTCTAAAAGTAGGTCATTAGGTTTATGGTTACTTAAGTGATACCATTTTTCTTCTTGTAAATTTATTTTCTCATTCTATAATTTTGTGCATTTTATTTTATTTTATTTCTAGTTTAATATGATGTTTAAAAAACATTTAAAAACACTTTAAGGTTAAAGAGTTTTGATTTATCATTTTCAAACATTTCTTTTAAAAATAAGTCTGTACTTTTACCTTTTTATAAATTAGTGGTACACTAAATAGTCATACATACAGTATGTATGTATGTATGTATGTATGTATGTATGTATTTTATTATTATTTGGCTCATATGATTTAGTATGGCTGATGAACTATTTAGAGACTGCATTATTAAGATCTGTAAATGTGTGTGTGTGTGTGTGTGTGTGTGTGTGTGTGTGTGTGTGGAAAACTTCTAAATAAATCACAGTAGAGTCTGGAAAATTATTCTGAATAGTCCAGGATTTGATGTTGGGCTGCCTGTCTCACTGCTGTAGTACCAGGAGCTCCATCCATTTATATATCCATATATCACCTTTTATATATGATATAAGGAAATAGATTCTCTTGTCATTACTATATGAAGATGCTCCTGTGTATTGAACCATTTTCTAATTTAAAAAAAAAAAAAAAACAGATCATTTTCAACAGAATTCCTCATTCTGTGGAGGCTTAGGGCAGCTATCAATGAGGACTATGATGAGATTACTACAGTACATGTTGAAGAATCACTTCGACTCTTAAATGCCATTTGAATGATGAGAATGATTTGAGGATTCTAATGGTAATGGCGCATTTGCTCTGAGTAAGAGTTCATGACTGTCTTCAAAAGAGACAGAAAATTGCAGAGGGCTGTTTGATCCTATGGCGATAGCCCCTGCTTTGGTTTATGACTGCTGTCCTTTAACATCTACAATGGCAATCTCAACATTTTTAAAAAATATTATACAAAAAAAGAGAGGAAACTCTATTGCATTTGATTTTCATCATCACATAACTAATTCTGTCGGAAAAATCAAGATCAAATTTAAAATCTCCTTTATTACTAAAATTATAAAAATTAAATCATCATAAAATTAACAAGTATCATTTAAATGATAAGCTGAATATATCTGGTTTTAGGAAAGAGTAGGAATAATTACTCAATATACTAACATTGAAAATTGTTGCATTAGTTAGTGTTCTATTACTGAATATATACCTGGAAAGAAGAAGAAAGAAAAAAATATTTTCTTATGGTTTCAGAAATTTTGGCCATGGAAAGTTTTCAACAACAACTTCAAACCACAATGTTTTAAAAATATTTTATTCTTTGATATTTCATAAAATGTATTTTGAAGGGATTTGTTCTTTCAACATTCCCAATTCTCCCTTCATTTTCACCCAACTTTTAAATCACCTCCATTTTCTTATTTTACCATCAAGTTAACTGATCTGCAATGTGGTCAGCCTCCCAGGGCTCTATGCTGTGATTTTCATGGGAAGGATCTTGTTTATGCTATATGTTTATATGTGTATATGTCCTATTTTGTTTGAAAAATACTTTCCCTATGTACTGGCTAGTTTTGTGTCAACTTGACACAGGCTGGAGTTGTCACAGAGAAAGGAGCTTCAGTTGGAGAAATGCCTCCACGAGATCCAGCTGTAAGGCATTTTCTCAATTAGTGATGGGGGGGGGTGTAAAGTCACCTTGTGGGTGGTGCCATCTCTGGGCTGGTAGTCTTGGTTCTATAAGAGAGCAGGCTGAGAAAGCCAGGGGAAGCAAGCCAGTAAAGAGCATCCCTCCATGGCCTCTGCATCAGCTCCTGCTCCCTGATCTGCTTGAGTTCCAGTCCTGACTTCTTTCAGTGATGAACAGCAATATGGAAATGTAAGCTGAATAAACCCTTCCCTCTACAACAGCTTCTTGGTCATGATGTTTTGTCCAGGAATAGAAACCCTGACTAAGACACCCTACAATTATCCACCACCTTGATTCTTATAATCATTCTTCCCCCCTTTCCACTAAGATCCCCAAGTTAAGTATGATATGAATATCCAGTGCAGGTCTGAGAACTCTGTATTCTCTCGATTAAGGTGGGCTGACTATATGGAACTCTGTCTGTTAATGGTCAACTACAGCATGAAGAAGTATATATTATATATACTTAATTATGTGTATAGGTGTAAGTTAACCATAAGATGTGTCTTCTGAAAATTTTCGAGCAAAAATGTTGATTATATTATATTCTGAAGCAGACCAACTCAGGAAGGTGACCTACTAGTAACTAGCTTGTCCTATTATGGATTCTGATAGCATACATTTCTTTGCACTTGAATTGGTATGAACTGATTTCCAAGTCTCCTCTGATTATTGGGATAATTCATCTTTTCACTTTAGTAGAATGAATGTAAGCTGTGGGAACAGTGTGGTCCTGCTCTGTGATGTCTGGGGCTAAGGAAATCCTGAGACGTCATTGAAAGGCCTCAGCTGATAGATGACACCCACCCTCAGGATAACTATATTCCAATTCAAAGTCAAATTAATGGTTTTACTGGGCTCTCTAAATTTCTTGTACTTTTGATACATTTATCACTTAGAGCAAGTTGCACCATGTACCTTCAACAGGAAAGGACTAAACACTAAAAAGTGTAATAATTACAACACATATAATTACATCCAAAACATAGTATAATACATTTTATTATTGTTGTTATTGTTATTAATTATAGTTATTTTGTGATAGTCCAATACTATTGAGCTGTCATTCACTTGGGCACTACATTATTTAGAAACTTGTGGGCTGTGTATTTTGGGGTTTGAAGTTTGAAAAGCTAGGACTTTCCTGTGTTGCTAAGAAGTCAGTATTTTATAGAAATTGAAACAGGATAAACAGTGGAAGCATGACTCATAATTTATAAGGTATCACGCTCTGTTTTCTAAACTATAGAGATAAATAGTGGATATTAGATTCCTCTCATTTAAAAGTACTTCCCTCAAGACCTTTGCCAATTGACAACTGCCAGGCAATCATTTATTTAAAAAAATCATTACCTTAAGCAATAAAAACTAAATGTGGAAATACTTCCAAAGTTAGATATCACAGTTTGCCAAGCATTCTGTTGTCTGAACATCACCCATGTTCATTTGCTCCTTCAGCGTTTATACTCCCATTGACTTTCATGTAAGTCAGTGATAGTTTATCTCTTCTGCTGTCACTTAAACAGTGCTGGTCCTTGAAAACAGTGTACCCCAACCAAACTCATCATCTTCTATGAGGCTCAAATCTTTTATCTCTATATTAGTAAATTTCATGATATTGGTGAATTAACCAAAGCCCAAATTAAGTAATTCAGCCTACTTTTTTGAACACCCTGAATATTTATGATGAATTCAGAAATCTTTCTCTTCTCTTTAAACTCATTTCCCCATAGTTAGAGAATATCTGTTTCTTTTCTTTTCTTTTGTTTTTTCTTATGAAAAATGAGTAATTTTATATAACTCTTCTTTATTAGCTAAAGAACATAATGCATTTTCTAAGTAAGTCACTATCAAAAAGTGCCCAAGGGAATGAATGACAATTTTCGGACAAATGTGTCCTTAGTGTGCTTACTCATGTCAATATCATAAAGTATTTGGGTTTTGTGCAATTGTGTTGTAGCCCAGAGCAATAACTGTCAAATATGTGTCAATCAATAAATAATTTTCATACTGGTGAATTAAAGCTAACATCAATAATTTAGTATTAACTAAATAAAAATTTAAGCTATTTTAATTTTCAAACATTTTTACAAAATATTCTCTGATACATGCATTTTAAAAAGTATTTAAAAATCTGTGAATGTATTATATGCTATTTATATACTCATTTGTTGTAATTTATTTATAACTGGTTTTTAATATTTTCAAAATCATTTTTATGACCAGTTGGGGCTATATTATCTATGAATAGATAATATTTTCCAAGATAATACTTCAAACAATTTGCAAGAAAATTCAGGTTCATAGAACTGCTTCGTAATAAGCAGAAATGTACATTTTGGTCAGTTAGGTGACCCATCTGCAATCTCTTCATTCAGGAGATTAAGCCAAATGGTTTGGGAATTCATTTTAACCTTGCCTAGAGAGGAAAATTTGTAATTAGAAAGTGAGGAGGAATGATGACAGGAAAAATGAAGAAATGAAGGAAGAAGAGAAGAATGGAACTCTTTTCATCTTACCCCCACTTAACTTTGACATTCAAGGTCACCTCGTTGTCTACACCTGCTGCTGAGATTTCAGATATCATATCTAAATTGCATTTCAGAAGAAAGTAGACAAAGAAAAGATAGGTGGGTGCCCCAAGTCTCTGTTATAACAGTTCAAGGTTTCTCTGAAGTTTTTCTTAACATCTTTATTTAAACTTTTTTGCAAATAATGGTTTGCCTCATCATTCCTATCTCCCTAAGAAGGCAGAGAGGAAATTACTCTGTAAAGAGTAATCTATGAGGCTGAAGAAGTGATGAATGGATTTCAGAATGGCAATCAGCACTTGTTTGTGCTCATAGATGCGTACATTAACACATACACAAAAGTATATATGTAGACCTATAAACATAAGTAGGTATTTGATTTTTATCCTCTGTCTCACAAGCTTTTGTCTGGCTTCCCCTTCTTTAGGAGTTTTAAAAAGAAAAAAAATCATTTTAGAGTTTTACTGAAATTTCACCAAAGTGTAGGCCACCCTAACTAAAGCAGTGAGGATGCAGCTGCCACTTATAAAGCATGCATCCTGGGTAAATGGCTCAAAGTATCAGCTCAAGTGTATGCTGGGTAAATAAAACTACTGTCTCTTACTATTAATTTCCTATGAGTTTAATGACACTAGAGGTCTGATATCAGTCAGAGACATATACCAACTGTCTTAGTCAGGGTTTCTATTCCTGCACAAACATCATGACCAAGAAGCAAGTTGGGGAGGAAATGGTTTATTCGGTTTACACTTCCATGCTGCTGTTCATCACCAAAGGAAGTCAGGACTGGAACTCAAGCAGGTCAGGGAGCAGGAGCTGATGCAGAGGCCATGGAGGGATGTTCTTTACTGGCTTGCCTCCCCTGGCTTGCTCAGCCTGCTCTCTTATAGAACCAAGACTACCAGCCCAGAGATGATCCCACCCACAAGGGGTCTTTCCCCCTTGACCACTAATTGAGAAAATGCCTTACAGTTGGATCTCATGGAATCATTTCCTCAACTGAAGCTCCTTTCTCTGTGATAACTCCAGCTGTGTCAAGTTGACACAAAACTAGCCAGTACACCAACCACACAGATTTTACTGAAAGCCATTGTTTTCTAGAAAGTAGGCTACACATTTGTACCAGCAAACGCAGCATAACTTTCTAAGGGCTCATAATTCCTTAATTTTTGAGATGTTGGAGAGAGAGAGATAGAAATGGGGGAGAAAAATAACACATTCGCATTAGTGCTATGAAAGCTTCCATATGGTGTTAGTTTGTCAAAATATTTCTGTAGGCGTCCTGCCGGAACTTTTCGCCCACACACATATTTAGTATTTAAGCCATCAGTAATCTCACTACTTCCTTCTGGATTTGTGCATCTTGCTTTACTACTCTCACCCCACCCCCATGTTTTTTTTAAATTTTTTTTAACTTATCACCTTAGTTGATTTCTTCTAGGCATCTGGCGTTTCACTTGTAAGTATCTAGTATCCTACAGTGCCTACAGTTTTATTAAGTGATAATTTTAGCATTTACTTTTCTCATATATATATATATATATATATATACATATACATATGTATATGTATATGTATATGTATATGTATATGTATATGTATATGTATATGTATATGTATATGTGTGTGTGTGCGTGTATTTCTAGATGTCTGAATTCGGTAATACAATTTCTGTTATTATCTTTCTTTTTTTTTTAAACACAATTTTTTATTAGATATTTTCTTCATTAACGTTTTAAATGCTATCCCGAAAGTCCCCTTTACCTCGTCCTGCTCCCCAACCCACCCACTCCTGCTTCACAAGACCAAGGGCCTCTCTTCCCTATGATGGCCGACTAGGCCATCTTCTGCTACATATGAAGCTAGAGACTTGAGCTCTGGGGGTACTGGTTAGTTCATATTGTTGTTCCTCCTATAGGGTTGCAGACCCCTTCAGCTCCTTGGGTACTTTCTCTAGCTAGCTAGCTCTTGTCAAATTTCTTTCTTTTTTCTTTTCTTTCTTTCTTTCTTTCTTTCTTTCTTTCTTTCTTTCTTTCTTTCTTTCTTTCTTTCTTTCTAGATTTATTTATTATTATTATTATATCTAAGTAACTGTAGTTGTCTTCAGATGCACCAGAAGAGGGCATCAGATCTCATTACGGATGGTTGTAAGCCACTATGTGTTTTCTGGGATTTGAACTCAGGACCTTCAGAAGAGCAGTGGTGCTCTTAACCACTGAGCCATCTCTCCAGGCCTGTTATTATCTTTCTGTGTTGCTCTATAAGTGTATTTCTATAATTGGCATGATAACAGTATTACAAAGTCAACATCATCCAGGGACCACAGATTGAAGAAATACTAACCCTCAGATGGAAAAATGGAGCTTGGTGCAGAGCAGGACATCAGGGATATTCAGACATGTCATTATTATTCAAATGTCAAAAATATATGTAAAAGAACAAATTTACTATGTTATAAATTAATATGATGGGGAAGACTTTTAACTCAATATTAAAATTCATTTTAATTCAAACTTTGAAAAATGAGTTTTATCATTGTTTTCCATGTGATTTTTAACTACATATGTTAGAAAAGGTTTAATCTTGGCAAACTCATCTATCTTCTCGAGCACTATTTTATGTGTGTGTGTGTGTGTGTGTGTGTGTGTGTGTGTGTGTGTGTGTTTGTCTGTGTGGTGTAAACATCAAAAATGTTCATCTAAGGATCTCAGAGTAATGTTTCCTCAGAGAACTCAAGTCTATTTCTTGACTCACATTTGGTGAGCCAGTGATTAATTTAACCCCATTTCCTGGTGATTCCCCAGCCATCTGATGGATTCCTCCGGCACTGCACTTAGGTTCATAATCCGACACATAGACATGGTTATATATACAAAATTAAAAATGAAGCCGGGCATGGTGGCACACGCCTTTAATCCCAGCACTCAGGAGGCAGAGGCAGGCGGATTTCTGAGTTCGAGGCCAGCCTGGTCTACAAAGGGAGTTCCAGGACAGCCAGGACTATACAGAGAAACCCTGTCTTCAAAAACAAACAAACAAACAAAAACAAAAAAAAAAAAAAAACCAAGAAAACAAAAAACAAAAATTAAAAATGAACAAATTAAAAGAGAAACCACTGAAAATTCCAATCTTTTGAAACATATGGTAGACATTGTTACCTACAGTTACCAGGACCTCTTCTTCTTTGTAACTGACTTGTATGTGAGTTTTTACATCTTTATATTCTTTACCAGTTTATACTGATCATCTAATTCATTTGGTTGGGGCCGAGGGACAATTATTGTTACTCCTTTGAGAATGTCATATATTTTTATTGTATTTATTTCAACTCCCCATCAGCTACCCTACTCAACCAACTTTTTGTTTTCTTTTCTATTAACTCTAATTTTTGTTACCATAGATGCTTTTGTCAGAGGTTCTTGAGCATGATATTGGCACCAGGTAAAACTACGGGATTTCATCTTATATTCATCAGAATGGCTAAGATCAGGAAAACAAATGATGACAAGTGCTGACAAGTGCTGATATGGGTAAAAAGAAAATACTTATTCACTGCTGGCTGGAGTGCAAAAACCAGTATAGCTACTACAGAAATCAGTAATGGAGGTACCCCATAAGATAAACAAAGAGTAACCACATTATTCAGCAACTCTTGGGAATAAACCCAAAGGACTGTTTCTATAAAGACACCTGCATATCCATTTTTATTGTTATTCTAAGCATAATATCCCAAATACAGAAACAACAAAGATGCCCACCAGCTGATGATGGGAAAATAAAAACTGTTGTATTTACACTTTGTAACTTTTATTACATAGTTACGAAAATTGAAAGTATGAAATATATTTTTAAATAATTCGGCTATTGATTCCATCTATGATGTTTTAAATTTCATTTAGTATATTTTTTATCTCAAAGATTCTGTTTGACTTCTAAAGTACTCTGATCATTATATTAACTAACTTTTCTTGATAATATTGAATGTTGAATAATTTATCTAATTCCTGGAAACTTCATGAAGTTTCTTAAAAGAGTTGTTTTATGTTTTTTAACCAAAATTGGCAGGTGCAGGCTGTTATTAGCATGTTTCAGATATCTCCATTAGACTGTTATGTGAGATAATGGTTCTCTGAACATTAATGATGATTAGGGTATGCAGGATTGTCTACATATGAATAGGTCTACCTTACCTGTTTTACCAGAAATTCTAATCACACAGTCGAGGGCCTATAGTCACTTCCATTAATTTAGCACTAGATGGCACCCTAAGTCTGAGTTTTTAATGATTCTTGCAAGTATTTTGACACCTGATCAACAACACTAGAGGGTAATCTAAGTGCTTGTGTATTTAAAATCTGCAGTTGAGATATTGTTCAACATAAAAAGGATGGATATCTGAAGAGGGATGTCTATCCATAAAACCCTCTCCATAGTACCAGTGGGCCCACATGCCTTGTCAATATTCACCTCCATTGTGGTTAGATATTAGACTACTGATGTTGGGCAGAATCATTGATGAATGAAGAGTTTCAGGATTTCAGGCCTTTCCCATATCTACTAGTAGAAGTTATTTAACAATCTGCTCTGTTAAATGAGTCCACAGTTTGCCAAGGCCAAAAAAATTTAGAGAGTACCAAGATCCATGTATTTCTTGACTACCTATTACTAGAGTCACACGGGCAACTTCACTTCAAACATCCACAGTTGAATAGAAAGCCACCTTACTCTGACAGGAGAAGAGCTTTTTTTTTTCCCCTGTTAATTCCATGGATCTGGGAGGAGGTTCAAGGAATATTGAGTCCTTAAGCATGCTTAATGCAAAGTCCTACCCCAATTAAATGTGTTCTCACACCACTCTTTATTATTAAAATTTGGACAGGTCTGAATGAAAGCAGATTGTGAATTTGAGTATTGTACAAACAATGTCCTATGGAGGCTTTGGAAGTCTTTATTTTATAGGTCCACCCAAAGACTAAACATTATGTTAGATCATAGGTCTGACAATGGAGCATAGTCTCTAGTTGATATGGGTGGACATTAAAAGATTCTCTTTGTAATTCCTAGTCATAGTACAAGGCTGTCACTTTTCGTGGTGTGAGTGTCACCACATCAGCATTGTGCTCCAAAGTTTCACAGTCCTGTAGTCATTCTTGTGTCCTCTTTATGGAAATCCTTTCTCCCTGAGGTTGGAGAAAGTTTTGCAGTTGCAATTCTGATGTTACCTGGATAATGTTTCTCATGTGATACATGCTGTTGGCACTGGCCTGAGCATCTTATGGTCAGGAGACACTGAGTGCATTAGGTTTCACTCTGTTAGTCTTGCTGTGAGGTTCAGCTCTGAGACAAATTTTCTTACTCAGACAGGCTAAAAGCATCTTTCTATCTGGTTAGAGTTTTGCTTGGGATTTATGTGAACAACTATTTCTCTTTTTTTGTTTTTTTTTTGTTTGTTTTTTGTTTTTGTCTTGTTGTTTTTTTTTTTTTTTTTTTTTTTTTTTTTTTTTTGTTTTGTTTTGTTTTTCGAGACAGGGTTTCTCTGTTTAGCCCTGGCTGTCCTGGAACTCACGTTGTAGACCAGCCTGGCCTCAAACTCAGAAATCCGCCTGCTTCTGCCTCCCAACTGCTGGGATTAAAGGCATGTGCCACCACCACCTGGCTGAATAACCATTTCTTGTTTGCCCCTTTAATATAGTCTATTACATAATTAAAACCAGCTTATTATGGGTTTATTATTATTTTAATACCCATCCGGCTTATTATGATCTTATCTGAGTAGTTTGTTGTATGACTAGTTGCACAAATTATAATTGCAATTGGTGGAAAATACATATTCAAATTCCATTTTGTAGCTCTTCCTTAAATATTTAAATAACAGATACAGTGTTTTTCAATTACACATACATTAGGAAATGGTTAAGTACAATTAACAAATTCATTACTCTACGTGTTTATCAATTTTTATGTGAATACTTAGAAGTCAATCTCTTTAATTTTCAATAATATATTGTAATAACAATATTGGTTTGACCATACTCTATGATTTATTTCATCATGTTTTAACATCATATGACACTCACATTGTCCTAACCAAGATGACCTCTATGGATTGAACTTCTATATTCTTCTAACTTGAATGGATTGGCATGGCATAAAATGTTGGTGATTTAATTGAATTCTGTTTTGTCATGTTGTTTTATGATGGATCTTTCTGTATCCTATGTCCACTAATAACTGATTTTCTCTGATAGAAATGCAATAGAAAAAGAACTCTTTGAATAAATACAAGTTATACCCATAGGCATCTAATAACATGTTGAGTCCTTCACAGAGATGTAGTAAATGCATTATGCTGTGAGGAAGAATCCATGTTCTTTTAATTCTGTTCTTTCCCTAAAGGCACTCATAATTGGGGAAAATATCTTCTGAGTCTCACATGTGGGGAGATATAGTATTTGCTCATATGAGAGCAAAATATGCTCTCCTCTTGAGATCCTACTTACCGTCACCTCCTCATCTGCAGGCTCCGTATCGGTGAACCTTTTAGAGGGGCGCTTTCTCTTCCATCTACATCATCCATCTTCTTTATAGCTCATTTTTACTTACATATCAGAAAAAGAATAAAACTTTTCCTTATCTCACTATAACCTTTTAAATGTATAGCTTAGGAAATACATTTCATATACAAAATAGCTTATCACATGTCTACATATCTATCTGTGTCACAGATTATTTTTACTGATGCACTGCTGGCTTAATTACTATAAATTTTAAGTAGAATTGTCACTTTTTCTACATGCCTCAATCCTTTACAGAGTAATTTCCATTTTTTTTTTTTATGAACAACATGTATGGAGGTCTCTGCACACAGAAGCTAATTTTAAGGAAACTGATTTAAAAGTATCTGACTGACTGTTGTTACTCTTCCTGATGTCATAGCACTGTTGGGAATCTTTAGCTGTTCTGTATGAGGCTGTCCTTTTTTACTTCTTTCTTTTCCCACCTATTTTCTGTTAGAGGAAATGCACTTATCACTTATTTGTGGCATTTCTCTATATTCACAGATTTCTGATGACATTATAAATTCTGAGCAAAGAACAAAATAAATAAAAGAGGAATCTGATCACACAAGTAAGAATATACTGATAGGTACTGTTGTACGGAATCCATTCTCCTTTCTACTAGCTATAATTAACATATTTTTTTATGGAATACATAGGATTCAGGATGGAAGCATTTGGAAGGTCATAGCCATATCCTAGCATGCCAAAGTGAAATCATAGCTGGTATTTAAGCATACAATTGGCATTGCCATTTAAAAAGCTTTTAAGTCAGTCATCAATACAATGCACCAAGAGACCTGGAAAATAAGTGAAAAATTATGTTATGAACGTAAGAATCTCAAAAACCATTACCCTTTTCTACAGTAAAAACACATAATACATATTCACAATGTATAACCTAATATTCTAGGTGTGATGTTAGCTTCAGAAGGGGTCACTCTTAATTACATTTTATCAGTTCATATGACCTGGAATGAATTAATAGTTCTACCTTTGAGTTTATCTTTGAAAATTAAATGTATGTAATTTATGTGCAATTACAAGAAGCTGAAAGAGTCAGATACATATATTTGCACCCAACCAAAGGACAGAAGCAGCTGACCCCTGTTGTTGAATTAGGGAAGGCTGAAAGAATTTGAGAAGGACAATCCTATAGGAGGACCAGCAGTCTTAATTAATCTGGACCCCTGAAGATTTTCAAACACTGTACCACCAAAAGGACATCATACACCAGCTGATATGAGGTTTCCAACACACATACAGTAGAGGACTTCCAGATCTATGTTCATTCAGAGATGATGCACCTAACTCTCAAGAGACTGAAGGTCCCAGGGAGTTTAGAGGTTAGATAGGATGGATGGTGGGGGAATCCACATGGAGACAGTGTGTGGTAGGGAGGAGGTGTGGGATGTTGAGCAGTGGAGGGTGGGAGGGGAGGGCGAGGTATGAAATATGGAGTATAAAAAATAAATTACAAATAGTATTAAATTTAAAAAAAAAAGAAAAGAAAAGAAAGCAGTTAGGCCCAAGAAGGCCTAATAGTTTAACAGTTAAAGAAAGAAAGAAAGAAAGAAAGAAAGAAAGAAAGAAAGAAAGAAAGAAAGGAAGAGAAAAGAGAAAAGAGAAAAGAGAAAAGAGAAAAGAGAAAATAGAAAAGAGAAAAGAGAAATGGTAATTAGATACCCATAAATCCATGATTTATTTATTTATTACAATGCGAAGACCAAACCTAAGGATAACAGGGATAGAAGAGAGTAAAGATTCCCAAAGTAAAGAGCCAGTAAATATCTTCAACAAAATTATAGAAGAAAACTTCCCTAATCTAAAGAAAGAGATGCTCATGAAGAAGCCTACAGAATTCCAAATAGATTGGAACGGAAAAGAACTTCCTCCTGTCACATAATAATCAAAACACCAAGTGCTCTAAACAAGTAAAGAATATTAAAAGCAGTAAGGAAAAAAGGTAAAGTAACATATAAAGGCAGACAAACTAGAATTACACAAGACTTCTCACCAGAGACTATGAAAACTAGAAGATCCTGGGCAGATCTCATATAGACCCTAAGCGAACAAAAATGCCAACCCAACTCTCAATTACCATAGATGGAGAAACAAAAATATTCCATGAGAAAACCAAATTTACATAATATTTTTCCACAAATCCAGCCCTACAAAGGACATGGAAAACTCAAACACAAGAAGAGAAAGTATACCCTAGAAAAAGCAAGAATGTAATCTTTCAACAAACCCAAGAGAAGATAGCCACACAAATATAAAAATAACAGGAAGCAACAACCACTGTTCCTTAATATCTCTTAACATCAATGGACTCAATTCCCCAATAAAAAACAAAGACTAATAGACTGGATACATAAACAGTGCCCAGCATTTTGTTGCATACAGGAAATGCACCCCAGTGTCAAAGACAAACACTAAATCAGAGGAAGAGCTGGCAAACATTTTCCAAGCAAATGGTTCCAAGAAACAACCTAGAGTTGATATTCTAATGATATTTCATGATATTCTAATATCATGAAAAAAAAGTGAAAAAAAAAGTGACTTTCAACCAAAAGTCATCAAAATAATAATAATAATAATAATAATAATAATAATAATAGACACTTTATACACATCAAAGGAAAATTCTACTAAGAACTCTAAACATCCATGCTTCAAAAGCAAGGGCACATACATTCATAAAAAAACAAAAAAACCCAAAAAAACAAAAAAAACATAATGCAACTCACACAATAATTATAGGAGTCAACACTCCACTCTCATCAATGGAAAGATCAGGGAAACAGAAACTAAACAGAGACACAGTGAAACTAACAGAAATTATGAACCAAATGGATTTAACAGATATCTATAGAACATTCATCATAAATAAAAAAATATACCTTCTTCTCAGCATCTCATGGTACCTTCTCCAAAACTGACCATATAATTGGTCACAAAACAGACCTCAACAGATATGAGAAGATTAAAATAATTCCATGTGTCCTATCAGATCACTACTGATTAAGGCTGGTCTTCAATAGCCACACTCCCAAAGACAACCCCCCCAAAAAAACAAAAACAAACAAAAAAAGCAAAAAACAAAAAACAAAACAAAACAGAAATCCCACATACACATGGAAGCTGAACAATGTTCTACTCAATGATAAATTAATCAAGAAGAAATAAAGAAAGAAATTAGACTTTTTAGAATTTAATGAAAATGAAGGTACAACATACCCAAACTTATGGGACACAATGAAAACAGTATTAAGGGCGAAAACTCATAGCTCTGAGTGCTCCTGAAACGAAACTGGAAAGTGCATACCCTCACAGTTAAACAGGACACCTGAAAGCTCTAGAACAGAAAAGAAGCAAATAAACCAAAGAGGATTAGAGAGCAGGAAATAATCAAACTCAGGGTTGAAATCAAACAAGTAGAAACAAAAAGAACTATACAGAGAATCAACCAAACTAGGAGCTGATTCTTTGAGAAAATAAAAAAGATGGATATACCTTTAGCCAGACCAACCAGACGGCACAGAGACAGTATCCAAATTAATAAAATCAGAAATGAAAAGGGAGATATAACAATAGAAACCGAAGAAATCCAAAAAAAACAATCAGATTCTACTACAAAAGCCTATACTCAACACAACTGGAAAATCTGGATGAAATGGAGAATTTTCTAGACATATACCAAATAGCAAAGTTAATCAGGATCAAATAAACCATCTAAAAAATCCCAAAACACCTAAAGAAATAGGTGTAAGACGTTAAGTCTCCCAACCAACCAACCAACCAAACAAACAAACAAAAACAAACCAAACCAACAAACCTCCCCCACAGGACCAGATGATTTTAGTGCAGAATTCTATCAGAACTTCAAAGAACACCTAATGTCAATATTCCTTAAACTATTCCACGAAATAGAAACAGAAGGAACACTACCCAATTCATCCTATGAATCCACAATTACGCCGATATCAAAACCAGACAAAGACCCAACAAAGAAAGAGAACTTCCGAAAAATTCTGTTATGAATATCAGTGTAAAGATTCTCAATAAAATTCTTGCCAGTGAAATCCAAGAACACAGCAAAACGATCATTCACCATGATCTAGTAGGCTTCATCCCAGAGATGCAGGGATGGTTCAATATATGATAATCCACTACATAAACAAACTCAAGGAAAAAAACAAACAAACACATGATCATTTCAATTGATGCTGAAAAAGCATTTGAAACATTCAACATCTCTTCATTTTAAAAGTCTTGGAAAGATCAGGAATTTAAGGCCCATACCTAGACATAGTAAAAGCAATATACAGCAATTTCCTGAGCAGAACACCAATAGCTTATGAACTAAGACCATGAAATTACAAATGAGACCTCATAAAATTACAAAGCTTCTGTAAGGCAAAGGACACTGTCAATAAGACAAAAAGCAACCAACACATTGGGGAAAGATCTTTACCAACCCTACATCCTATAGAGGGCTAATATCCAATATATACAAAGAACTCAAAAAGTTAAACTCCAGAGAAACAAACAACTTTATTAAAAATGGGAAACAGAGCTAAACAAAGAATTCTAAACCTGAGGAATACCAATTGGCTGAGAAACACCTAAAGAAATGTTCAACATCCTTAGTCATCAGGGAAATGCAAATCAAAACAACCCCTCATACCAGTTTCTACCTCATACCAGTCAGAATGGCTAAGATAAAAAACAGCAGATGATGGCAAGGATGTGGAGAAAGAGGAACACTCCTCCACTTCTGGTGGGGTTGCAAGCTGTTACAACTACTCTGGAAATCAGTTGGCAGTTCCAAAAAAATTGGACATACTACTACCAGAGAACACAGCTTTACCACTCCTGGGCATATACCCAGAATATATTTCAACATGTAATGAGGACACATGCTCCACTATGTTCATAGCTGCCTTATTTATGAAAGCCAGAAGCTGGAAAGAACCCAGATGACCCTCAACAGAGGAATGGATACAGAAAATGTCATACATTTACAAAATGGAATACTACTCATCTATTAAAAACAAGGAATTCATGACATTCATGGGCAAATGGATGGGACTAGAAAATATTATCCTTAGTGAGGTAACCCAATCTCAAATGAACACACATGGTATACACTCACTGATAAGTGAATATTAACTCATAAACTCAGAAAATCAAAGATACAATTCAGAGACCAAATGAAGCTCAAAAGAAGGAAGACCGAAATATGGATACTCTGGTCCTTCTTAGAAGGTGGATCAAAATACCCATGGGAGGAGAAAAAGTGTGGAACAGACACTGAAGGAAAATGTACCCAGAGAAGGCCCTACCTGGGGAACCATCCCATATACAGTCACCGAACCCATTCACTGTTGTGGATACCAACAAGTGCTTGCTGACAGGAGCCTGATATAGCTGTCTCCTGAGAGGTTCTGCCAGTGCCTGACAAATACAGAGGTAGATATTCTCAGCCAACCATTGGACTGAGTACAAGGTCCCCAATGGAGGAGCTAGAGAAAGGACTAAAGGAGCTCAAAGAGCTTGCAGTCTCATAGGAGGAACAAAAATATGAACCTACCAGTACCCCTAGAGATCCCAGGGACTAAAGCACCGTCCATAGAGTCAACTTGGAGGGATCCGTGGTTCCAGCTGCATTCTTAGCAGAGGTTGGCCTTGTGGGACATCAATGGGAGGAGAGATCCTTGGTGCTGAGAAGGCTCGATGCCCCAGTGTAGGGAAGGCTGGGAATCAGGTGTGGGTGGGTTGGTAAGCAGGGGGAGGGAGGAGGGGATAGGGGCTTTTCAGAAGGGAAATCAGGAAAGGGGATAACATTTGAAATGTAAATAAAGAAAATATCTAATAAGAAAATGGTAATTACTGTTTTATTTTATTTTTATACTTATTCTGTTTTTCATAATGCACAGCCATAAAAATTTATATATACATATATCTTATAAGAAAATACATTTTCTCATGAGTTAGACATGAAAATATAACTTAGTGTGATACTAAGAATCCACTGACCTACTTAACTGTCTAAATTTAAATATTAAAAGATAGGTTAATTCAGAATTTCTCCTATTCCACTTTTTGTTTTAATTGTACTTGCTCTAATTAAATATCATTTTTTAAGCTTCAAAGGGTTTATTTAGCAACATGGGGATGTTTTATGGATATTAACTAACTATAGTCAATATGATAATGAGTTTTAATATTAAATATTAAAGACCATTTGATCATTATTATGTCAGATTTTGACACCTGAGTGTGATAGATGTAATCCTAATGTCTTTAGTATGTGCCTTTATGGAAAGTGTGGATTAAATTATTTGTGCTTTGTTAGGGAGAGCTGTCTTAGTAGTTATAGGCACCTATTGCCCAACACCTATGTCAAGCAATTAACTACAACCTGGAAGCAGCATCAAGGAACTAATACTCTTGACTGGCCTCCACAGGAACTCACACACATACATATATGCAAGAATTAAAATATGTAAATAAATAAATTATGATTCTAAGTTCTCTAAGGAAATTACGTAAACAGAAAGTAAAAAATGTTCTTTCAATTTTATAATCAATTGTGTTTCACTGAATAAAATATCCTTGTCCGAAGTTGAACCAGTTCAATACCTCCTACACTCAGAATCGGTGGACATTACTGATTGCCTCTGGGTACTGGTCTGAACAATCTTACACTAGCTGACATATTAGAGCCCTCCTGAAGGAAGAGCAGCTGCCAGGGAAAGCAGACACTTAACTCTGCTATACTGGTTTCTCTACTAAATACATTATAATCTGTGTTGCTTGTAAAATCTGAATTTGCTTTGATACCCCACTCCAGTTGCCAAATAAACACTAGCTCTTGAGCATATGTTACGTAACACTCATAAGCAGAGAGTTGTATAAAAATCATTTTATAGTGTGTGTACAGCATTTGCTTCTTTGCTTATACATGAGTTGTTTTGTGCCTGAGAAGAGTTCTCTTGAAAGAACATGTAATTCAGAGATGTGGAGAAATTATCTAAAGTGTTACAACAATGTTCCAACTTCGGAGTGTTACATCCCTTCTAAAATTCTTAGCCAAACCTATTTGTGTAACTTACATTTTGATATTTCTAGAGAGCAAGAGACAGATGTTTTTAAGTTTATATGCCTAGATTAAGCATCCATATCTTGTTAATATTTTTAGCTTTAAAATCATTATTATAGTAAAATATAATTACTGTCTAAGTGGTTATCAATGCAATGACAAAACTAATTATATCTTAATCCTGGTTTGGATGAGGAGATAAAACTGTTTCCTTGCATGGTTTCTGGTCTTAAATATTTTGAAAACTAAAGGTTTGCCTTGTGCTACTCACATTGGAAAGCTCACCCAAGCAATTCATTTTTATCAGTACTTAGAATTGTTAGATAGAATTAACTGGTTAGAGAGTTTTTACATCTATTTTAAATTTATTCTAAATTTTTAAACAGTCAAAACTTCAGTGACATTTCTGTTATCTCTTGATACAGCAGTAAGTTGTTCTATGAAATAGGAAGCAAATTTAAATTTAAACATAATATAGAACCGAGGAAATATATCTCTTAAAATCATCATTACTCATTTCTTACTAAACTACGGGGTAGTATTGTATAGTCTCTTTGACTTAGTCAACGTTTGTATTCCTGGACAAAACATCATGACCAAGAAACAAGTTGGGAAGGAAAGGGTTTATTCAGCTTACACTTCCACATTGCTGTTTCTCACTAAAGGAAGTCATGGCTGGAACTCAAGCAGGCCAGGAAGCAGGAGCTGATGTGGAGGCCATGCTGGTGGGGTTCGGGATTTCTTATTGGCTTGCTACCCCTGGCTTGCTCAGCTTGCTTACTTATAGAACCCATGACTACCAAGCTAGGGATGGCACCACCCACAATGGGCCCTCCTACCCTTGATCACTAATTGAGAAAATGTCATACAGCTGGAGCTCATGGAGGCATTTCCTCAAGGGAGGCTCCTTTCTCTGTGATTGCTCCAGCTGTGTCAAGTTGCTACACAAAACCAGCCAACATACTTTTCATCTATATATAGTTTTTAAATTCTTGCAATAATTCTATGGATAGTTTCTACACAGATTTTTCCAAGATTCATAAATATCCCCAATACCACAACCTCTTTCATACACAGACTCTATCTCCCTATATGATCATATATAATATAGTATATATTTAAATTTTGATTACTGGCTGTGATGATCTTCAGTTTGGCCTAGAATAATTTTATGGTGTTTTGCATATAGCTTGTTTCTAGAATGTGATATTTTCTCCAGGAGGTTGTCTCACCATATTATATTTTATTATAAATTTGTGCTTTTATTTAAGTTGGCATAGTTACTGGTATATAAATCATTAAATTCCTTTGTCTTTTAAAGTCTTTGTAGTTTGTTTTCATATTTTCCTTAATGTTCTTATTTAGATTTTTTCACGTCAATTTTCACAATGGCAAGTTTATATCAAGTCTACAGTACTTTATAAAAGCTTGTATGGGACCTTGAATTCTTCACCCATTTTTTTCTTATTGGAAACTTGTTGATACATACTCTCATATAAATCATTTATTTTTTTCTCTTTAATTTTTGACCTCTTTCCTTATGTAGATTTTACATTTCTTATTGCGATGATAGATTTTAACTACATTTTCTTTCTGAGGTATACAACCTGTTCCATGTGATGAATCTAAATGGACTATTTCTTTAAGTAGCAAGAGTTACATTACTTTGTTTTTCTATAAACACCATATTATGATAGTATTGTCTCAAAGTATAATTACTGCCTTTTGATAGTCAGGAAGAAAACAGTAGTTTTTTGTCACTTTTTAAAGATATTTACGCTAATTTTTTATGTATTATAAATGCATAATATTCTCAGTAATTCATCATATACTCTGTTCCTCACTCATTTCATAATAACCCAAGTTCCTGATGTTAGATGCGCCTTTCCTCTGCTCTGAAGACAAAATACACTCTATTGTCTTACAGCTTTTTGTTTGTTCATGGGAAATTTCTTTGTTTCTGTGATGATTTTCTTTATGTTTATGTTTTATTAAAATATTACTATGACCAATTTAAAATGTTTCCCTTTTGCTTAGAGCCATTGAAGACACTTTAATAATCTCTCATCCCTCTTTCATGTAGATGGCTCAGTGAGTAGGTTAGTATTGTCATGTGTTTGCCTCACATTACATAATGGTTTTCATTTCTAGGAAGGCTTTTAAGGTTTTTTTCTTTGTTTCCTCTGATTATTACAGCAAGATTGTGGTTTCTTCATTTTAAGCTCAGACAGATATGTTTTAAAAATTGCATTTAGAAAATGGCTTCCCTGTATTTCTATAAGTGTGTCTTTGCCTTCCTATCATTTTCTGAACTTCAATTATATTTGTGCTTGTGTTCTTGGTATTGTTCCACATATAGCAAGTATTCTATTTACTTTTCTGGCAACCTCCTTATAATCCACCTTACGAGATACTAGATATCTGCCTCTGGTGTACACTGAGTACCAATAAGTTCATTATTTAACTATGTTCCTCCACTTGCCTACTCATGAACCACCTGCATTATTTTCTTCCTGTTGATGTTTTGGATAACGTCTCCTAGAGAGATCACACCTCACTTTACTACTCCACTTATCAGCATCATGCAAAAGAATGGGAGTACCTGAAAACTGTGGTTTTTTTAATTGCACATTTTGTTCCCCCACTGAAGGTCTAGTTCAGTACTAGCAATCACCACAAAAGCAAAACCCTACCATTTGAGAATACTAATTGTTATTCATTATATCTACATTTAGTAATATGTGAAACAAGTGAGTATTATGGCATAATATTTTCACAAAAATATGTAATGCTCCTAGAAAAAATTACATTTTGTTCATTTTCAAATAAAGTTGGGTGATATACTACAGCATTTTCTCTCTTGTTGTGTAAAACTTTGTATATGCATTTATACGTTTGAGACTAAGATACAGCTTTTGGAGCCAGAATGTGAGGATTTAACAACATCTCATTCAACTATTAGTTATAAACTATTCCCACAACTAACATTCCACTCCTGCCTCTGTAGCTGTTGAGTAAATATGCTCACAATCTCTGGAACTCACTGGGTAAAAAGAGTTGTCTTAAACCAGATTTCTGTTTCTTTTCTGAAATCTTAACTCTCTAATCTCAGGCACAAATCTCTCTCTCTCTCTCTCTCTCTCTCTCTCTCCCTCTCTCTCTCTCTGTGTGTGTGTGTGTGTGTGTGTGTGTGTGTGTGTGTGTGTGTGTATGTGTATTTAAGTTGCTTGAGGTACCTTGGACATATTTTAGAATGGTTCTTAATTTACAGAAGATAGTAATCCTTTAATTTCTTTCAATTAATATTACAACCTGTCTAGTTATATTATTCTTCCTTAGTGTCTACCACAGATACTAGACAAAGAATATTAATACTCATTTGATATATTAACCAATACTACTGTTTCTGTGATCCTATTTATATAAAATATTCTAGTGCAGAAATGAAATATACAATTATTGAATTTCAAACTCTCCTTTATATCTTTTTTGCAGGCTCTTAATCCTGATCTACAATGGAAAAATTCCTTTTTTACCTGTTTCTCATTGGCATAGCTGTGCGAGCTCAGATCTGTCCAAAGCGTTGTGTCTGTCAGATTTTGTCTCCAAATCTTGCAACCCTTTGTGCCAAGAAAGGGCTTCTATTTGTTCCACCAAACATTGACAGAAGAACTGTGGAGCTACGGCTGGCAGACAATTTTGTTACAAATATCAAAAGGAAAGATTTTGCCAATATGACCAGCTTGGTGGACCTGACTCTATCCAGGAATACAATAAGTTTTATTACACCCCATGCTTTTGCTGATCTACGAAATTTGAGAGCACTGCATTTGAATAGCAACAGATTGACTAAAATTACAAATGATATGTTCAGTGGGCTTTCCAATCTCCACCATTTGATATTGAACAACAATCAGCTGACTTTAATTTCTTCCACAGCCTTCGATGATGTTTTTGCCCTTGAGGAGCTGGACCTGTCCTATAATAATCTAGAAACGATTCCCTGGGATGCTGTAGAGAAGATGGTGAGCTTGCACACCCTTAGTTTGGATCACAATATGATTGACAACATTCCTAAGGGTACTTTCTCCCACTTGCACAAGATGACTCGGCTAGATGTAACATCAAATAAACTGCAAAAGCTGCCTCCTGACCCTCTGTTTCAGCGAGCACAGGTGCTGGCCACCTCAGGAATCATAAGCCCATCGACTTTTGCATTGAGTTTTGGTGGAAACCCCTTGCATTGCAATTGTGAGTTGCTGTGGCTGAGGCGATTGTCTCGAGAAGATGACCTTGAGACGTGTGCTTCTCCTGCACTTTTAACTGGTCGTTATTTTTGGTCAATTCCTGAGGAAGAGTTTTTGTGTGAGCCTCCGCTCATCACTCGTCATACACATGAGATGAGAGTCTTGGAGGGTCAAAGGGCAACACTGAGGTGCAAAGCTCGAGGAGACCCTGAACCTGCGATTCATTGGATTTCCCCTGAAGGGAAGCTGATTTCAAATGCAACACGATCTCTGGTGTATGATAACGGGACACTTGACATCCTTATAACAACTGTAAAAGATACAGGAGCTTTTACCTGTATTGCTTCCAATCCGGCAGGGGAAGCAACACAAACCGTGGATCTTCACATAATTAAACTCCCTCACCTACTAAACAGCACCAATCATATCCATGAGCCTGATCCTGGTTCTTCTGATATCTCCACATCCACTAAGTCAGGCTCGAATGCTAGCAGTAGTAATGGTGATACAAAAATGAGTCAAGATAAAATCGTGGTGGCAGAAGCAACTTCGTCAACAGCATTACTAAAATTTAATTTTCAAAGAAATATTCCCGGAATCCGTATGTTTCAAATCCAGTACAATGGTACTTATGATGACACCCTTGTTTACAGGTAAGACAAATGCAGCCATAATGGATCTTTGCTGACCAATACAGTGCAGGGTTTGTTAAGCACTATGACTTTGTATTGTTTCTAAATTGAAACTGCTATGCTGTGCTGTAAATGTAGCAATCCAGCCTTCTAGTGGATAATGTCATATATGAAGTGATAAGTCTATGTGGGGAAGAAGTTTGAATGGCATTGTTTCAAATGGTACACATTTATATTTAATACTATGCCTATTTTTTTTAACCTCGTATGAGGGATGTGACTATCATACAAGACAGATATACTTTAAAATTTCAAAAACATACCAGAATTTACACATCCACCTGAGTGTTCTTTCCTTCAAGGAAGTCACGTTGGGAGGCTATCCCATTACCCCAAAGATGCAGCCATTGCTCAAAGCAGTTTTGGAGTTATCTTTAGAACCTTCGGCATACTATTTTGAATATCCTCAGTGGTGGCAAATCTTCGTCTTTGAGGGTGAGTTTCAATTTTGGAAATAAAGCCTTTTGGAGTCAAGTCTTGTGAATAAGGTGGGTGACCAAATGGGTATTGCCACTTTTGGGTGATAAATAGGATGTAATCATAAAGTATTGAGACTGATGCTTTGAGTGGTTGAGTTATGTGTGCGTATGCTGGTTTATGTGCATGGGTTCTTAAGATACTTCCAAAGAGGCTAAACATCATATTTTGAGCAGTAAAAGTATCACTGGAGTTATGTATGCAACTACTGGGACAGGACAGTGACGGAGAATTTGCATATGCTAATGAGTTTCTGGTATGTTTTTCTAAAGTTCAGCCTCATTGATTTATAGTCACATCTTGTCCAATTTTCAGTTGGAAATTCACAATTTTTATTCCATATAATTTTACACATGACATATTATTATGACCCCTAGGAAATGATCTAAAGTCACAGTTTTGAAAACCTATAACCTTTTGGGTAAGTTTAGTTTTTATATACAGAAACTAAACCCTTGAAAATAATTTGTGTTTCATTCATGTATGGAAAAGAGATTAATTTTTTAAAATAAATGTAGACTAGTGGGAAAAAAAAGTATAATAGCTAGCTATGTAATCAATCTTGGACCAGGTTCTACCTGATTGAGTTTTAATTTCCTCATCTTTAAAATGAGAACAATTAGGCTAAGTGGTTTCTAATATCCCTCTCATCAGTAAATGGTTGTGGTGGCACACTGTGACATATGAGTATTAGCAGAATGTAGTTTACTGCTGTTTCACAGGCTCTCCACACTCTCCACAGATGATATTCAATTGCTGTTCAATGAGAAATACTGACCTCACCCCACTTTCCTGTATTGTCCATACATTATAAGTGTTAACTCTGTCCACATTTTACTGGCAAAATCCCAAAGAAAAAAATTCTTTGTGGTGCTGAGATCCTTGCTGAATTCCTGACCAGAGTGAATGTTATCTTCAGAACATCAATATCCAATCCATTGCATTTTATAAAGTTTATATATTGATATCCAACATTTACAATACACTGACTTATTGGCAGCATTGATTTTGGTTATGAATACATGCTCTTGCAAATTTTCTGCTGCATTCAGAGCACACTATGTATGTCGTGTTCCATTTTAGTTTTTACCATGGTTTGAAATATTTATAATTCATTTTCAGGAAACAATTTTAGTTTCACTCTTTATTTCCAAAACAATAATACTTTAAATTGTACTTGGTTACATCTTAGAAAAAAGTTAGCAATAAATAGGAACACAGAAAAATCATGTCTATGGAATGGCTTCAGAGATTTCTCTAAACATTAAAAAAAAAAAAAAAGTCTCTTGATTGAGATTGTCACCGGCATATGTTGGCTCAGTGAATTCATACTCTTACCAAATGTTTTGTGTCCTGGTTATTGCTCACACATGCACATCGCACTCATTAAGACAAACTGGAAACTAAGGCAGAAGAAATCACGATGTCTGTAAATAAAATCTGTTCATCCTGGTAACAGTAGAAGTTCGTAAAGACAGCCTCAGCAGGTTCCATTCCATAGCAGCTTATTACTGATTTGGAAAGCAAATGCTCTGAATCACAATTCCATTCTGGTTGCTAATGTGATTGTCAGTGTTTTCTCTCCCTTCAAATTGCCTTTCAGCCATAGAGGTGTTGTAAGTGCTAAATGGATTTGTTTAGTAGTCAGATAATGTCATAGTCACACCTTTCGAAAGCAATTTGTCATAAATGATTTTTTTAGCAATGGCTTTTTATTAGGAGTCCTGCTTTGCCAAGCATTGTAATTAGTAAGCTTGTCACGGCCTGGTGCAGGCACCATTAATATAATGCGAACTGTAACAATGAGCTTTCGGCTCTTCTAACTGGGTAAATATAAGATCAGTTCACATCTCCATGTTTCATATCTGCTGTAAATGTGCTTATCTTAATGAGGATTGAAGGAGACAGACCTAAAGCCATAATGACTTTGCGTATATGTGTTGTTTTGTTGCTAATACTAACACCTATTCCATTGTCCCTCAGAATGATACCTCCTACGAGCAAAACATTTCTGGTCAATAATCTGGCATCTGGAACTATGTATGACTTGTGTGTCTTGGCCATCTATGACGATGGCATCACTTCCCTCACTGCCACAAGAGTCGTGGGTTGCATCCAGTTTACTACGGAACAGGATTATGTCCGTTGCCACTTTATGCAGTCCCAGTTCTTGGGTGGCACCATGATTATTATCATTGGTGGAATCATTGTTGCATCCGTGTTGGTTTTCATCATCATACTAATGATCCGGTATAAGGTTTGTAACAATAATGGGCAACACAAGGTCACGAAGGTTAGCAACGTTTATTCTCAGACTAATGGGGCTCAGATGCAAGGCTGCAGTGTCACGCTGCCCCAGTCCATGTCCAAACAAGCCATGGGCCATGAAGAGAATGCCCAGTGCTGTAAAGTTGCCAGTGACAATGCAATTCAGTCTTCAGAAACATGTTCGAGTCAGGACTCTTCTACCACTACCTCTGCTTTGCCTCCTACCTGGACTTCAAGTGCGCCTGTGTCTCAAAAGCAGAAAAGAAAGACTGGCACGAAGCCAAGTGCTGAGCCGCAGAGTGAAGCTGTCACAAATGTTGAGTCCCAAAACACTAACAGGAACAACTCAACTGCCTTGCAGTTAGCTAGCTGCCCTCCTGATTCTGTTACAGAGGGGCCCACATCTCAAAGAGCACATACCAAGCCAAGTAAGTTTCTCACTGTGCCTGCTGAGGGATCTAGAGCCAGGCACAGGGCCTCCCTCAGTGGAGGTTTAAAGGACTCTTTTCACTATGGTAATTCCCAGCTGTCTCTTAAGAGAAGCATGTCTATGAATGCAATGTGGACTTAGCACTGTATTTCTGATGTTTGCTATGGAAAAGGAACTGTTTTAAATGTGTAGTGCGTATAAGAATCCTTTGTGTAATCTATTTTCTCTTTCGAAAAAGCACAGTGATAATTCACAGAGGAAATTGAAATTTGAAACTCTTCTCTTTTGTGTCTGATACTTCCACTTAGGATTTTAGAAACCTTCTAAGAGATAAGAGTATAGTACCTTCATATACATGCATGAAGGTTACATGAATAAAATGGCAAACTTGGGAGAGCAAGAGACCACAAGAGTGCCTTCTCCTTCCCTAAGGCTAATATACAAGCCCTCTGATATACAGCAAATCAAAAGCAGAACTCACAGGGCCAAGCGATTTCTCAGCCTATAAAGGCAGCAAGCCTGCCAATCCTGACCAATTAGTGAATGGGAACCAATAGTGGAAAGAGGAGAATGGACTTCCACAGATTGTCCTCTGACCGTCATCCTAGTCTCACACCACCATCTACACAAAATACGTAACAGTTTCTTAGGTAAAACCCTATCACATAAAAATTAGATTTTGTAATTTAAACAGAAATCTGTTTATGGATAGCTGAACATTTTCAATTGAAGGCACGATATTATTTTCAGTGACAATTATGTTGTAAGGAACAATGTAATATTTCAATTTATTATTCAAATTAAGCATTGCCAAGAAGGCTAAAGTAAGTAACCTTCTAAAGAAAAGTCTTGGTTCAGGTGCCAAAATTGGGCAAAGCTACAATTTTTTCCCATAATTCAGATTCTTCAGTGGAAGATAATATAAAAGGAAATTTATTTTACATTTATCATATATGCTAATCCATAGAAATATAAAGGTGATCACAATTATTCTGAGCACAACTGTTGAATGAATGTGTTTTATTTTTTAATAAAAGGTAAAGAATCAGGTAAAAATGCAAGCCTGATTCTTTAAACAAGTGTTTGCTTTTATCACCAAGAAAATAAAAACTTCGAAAGGAGGACTTGTCTGGTTAACACATTGCTCATTAATCAGAGTGACTTTTTTTTCTCTTATTTGTTATAAATGTGCTGTTGAATGCTTGTCTTTTTAAGTAAATTAAAAACAAAACAAAACAAAAGACTGTGATAAATATAATCATATGTATTATAGCAGGGATGCAATACTTTTAAGAAGTATGTAAAATTAGTTGTATGTTTCCTGGATAAAACATTCTTGGAGATTCATTGAAGTCGTGATTCATAGATACATTCCTATATGGGGTTATTAAATGATACACACGGTTCCATTTTTTTCTTTCTAATTTTACTTTCATCTTACTGGGAGGGTCAACTCAGCACACAGGTATCCCAAACTGACCTCAATCCCACTTTGAGTTTAAGATTACCCTCAAGGTTCACTTACATTTTTTATTGGCTATTTTATTTATTTAAATTTCAAATGTTATCGCGCTGAAAGTGTTTGCAACCCCATAGGAAGAACAACAATGTCAACCAACCAGAACTCCCAGGGTCTAAACCACCAATCAAGATCGACTTACACACATGTTTCCACTGCTGGGGTGCTGGGATTATAGATTTGCACCACCACTTCTGCCTCAAATTAAGTCAATTAATTTAAATTTGGCAGAGGTCCATTTTATCAAGTGCATCCTCTAGCTGCTATTAAATGAGAGGTCAGATTGAAATGATTGGATATGAGTTTAGTGTCAGCCTTTGTAACTGTTTCAGAGCTTGCTGAGCAGGCTCCTTTGTGCTTTCTAAATCCCATCCCTTTCTTGCTTCCTTTATGAGGGTTTACTTTTCACTGAGCAAAGGCTAATCTTACTCCACTGCCCCATAGACAGCTCCTTGAGGACACGTATGGTCACCTGTGTGGAAGTAGTTCATAAAAGCATAGCAACTCTCAAGGTAGAGTGACTCTCCTCACTGCTATGGTAACAATGCCTAATTCAAACTGTATTTTGAATTCACACTGATCAAATTATTTCTAAGAAAGTATAAAATGGCAGCAGCATTTTAATCTTTCCATTCTGAGATTTACTAACTTCTTACTACACTGTTGAATGGGCAAAGTTTTCTAGTCTTCACAAAGAGATGCTTATAGAGGACAAGAAGACCTGGAGATCAAAGAGAATAGGCAACACAACATGCCTGCTGGAAACTACTGAGAAACTCCAATCTTGCAATAGCTTTGTTTTTAGAAATGATCACCCTGCTCATGCATCTTTTGAAGTATAGATTGATAATATTTCATTTCTCATAGGCATTTGAAAATCCTTGATGTTATACCATTTGAAAATTGACTAAAGTTATTAAAATAATTAATGTTTTTAGTATTTTCATAAGGCTTTTCATGCTTGGAACTTTGTCTCTTAAACATAAATATCTAAGCCTGTTTTAAATTTTGGAAATTTATATTTCAAGAGATCAAAAAAACCCTATCATATCAAGAGAGACATCTGATGTTCATGTGTACAAGACGCCATCATATGATTGCAGTTTTGCTTATGGAGAAAAGTAATGTTAGATATTATAATGCCTGATACAGAATAAATGCCTAGTTGACTGAATGTGTAAATGGATAAATAAGTGCATGAATAGCTCTAGGGATAGAGGTATTATTATTACAAATATGCATGGTTCTGATTAATTAACATCATGATGATTGGGGTCCAGAAGTTAATTACGTTTCTACAGTAATCAGAGACTCCATGCTCTCCTTGTTTTTCATTTGCCCTATAGTATAGTTCTAACCTAACCTGCCATATATACGTGGTCTTCTTTGTTGTCTTTTTTTTTTTACTATAGGCAGAATTGGTATATGATTTCTATTTCCCTTTCTTCATTATTTCACTTTCATTTTAGCCCTAGAACATTATCAGCTTGTTATAAGCAAAAAACATGGAGTCTTTGTTACTGAAGTAGATTTAAAAATTCCTTACTCTGAATGTTTATATAAAACATTATGTTTCCCTCTCTAAAATGCTTTGGTTTATTTTGGATAATTGTTCTTTGATCTAGAAATTCTATACAATAATTAACATTGTGTCATAAATACAGCCTTCAAAGACTACAAAAAAGTCTTCAAAGTTTTCTGAGTACTCTAGGAAAGAGCAGTTTGATATGATGACTATTATATTTGGGACCTCCATATCTTTATTAATATATATCTGTTCTATAAAACTGTGTAAATCAGATGTGGCAATCTGTAACCACGACAATGTCTAGGCTATTTCCTTTAGAATATTCCCCAAAATTAAAGGACTCAAACATGTCTCACTAGCTAATGCACTAAGCCAACTGATTTTACCTACTTCTAAGATATAGTTTGATAAAGTTTTAGAATATAATTGTGAAATATTCTATGTTACCTAGTGACACACAAATATATTCAGTAAAATATTTGTATTGTCTTTGAAATAATTCAATTTCAAAACTTTAATACAGTCCATTTTCCTCTTCAGTTTTAAGTACTCATAAAGTGCTGTCAATATAACTTCATTTATTTTACTTGATTTAATTTAATTAGAAATTAAACAAATAATCAGAGAATTCTAAGTAATTAATAATTTCCTGTTTTCTAAATTTTAGTAATCCCTTTACGCTTATGGTCAGGTATAAACTTAATAAAACTTTCTTCAGATGCAAACCTTTAAATTTTTTGTAGACATAAAAGACTCTGTATTTGTCTTATAAATGAAATTGTACATTTTTTTCAAAGAGGGAAGCAAACAAGAGATTGTTGTTTTCTTGGTCTTGATGATTTACAAGTGTTGTTTATAATACTAAGTGAGGCATGGACATCAAGTCACACAGAGGATTTTTGTTCTTCCTCAGAGTGTTCATTGTCATGAGAACAGACCCTAGTATTACATGCTTCTGTGTTAGCCAGGAAAATATTTGGTGTAAAGACTTCAGTAAAGCCATAGGTTGGATAGGAAAGTACAATACTTTCTTCTTAGTGCCAATATTGACATAATAATAATAATAATAATAATAATAATAATAATAATAATAGAAATGATACTTAAATACCTTAATAGAAGTGTAAATGGAATTGATTGTCTTCTATGGACATGAAATATATAATTAAGGGCCTGGATATACAGCTTAGTACTTGAGTGAACTTAGTGTTGTTGTAGAAGACTTGGTTTCAGTTCCTAGTATCTACATGGTGGTTTATAACTTTCCATAATTCCAGTTATGGAGGACTGGGGGATGCTATGTCTCTTCTGACTTCTTCTTTTTTTTTTTTTTTTTTTTTTTTTTTTTTTTTAGTTTTTAAAAATATTTTTACTAGGTATTTTCCTCATTTACATTTCCAATGCTATCCCAAAAGTCCCCCATTCCTTCCCTCCTCCCACTCCCCTACCCACCCACTCCCCCTTTTTGGCCCTGACGTTCCCTGTACTGGAGCATATAAAGTTTGCAAGTCCAATGGGTCTCTCTTTTCAGTGATGGCCGACTAGGCCATCTTTTGATATATATGCAGCTAGAGTCAAGAGCTCCAGGGTACTGGTTAGTTCATATTGTTGTTCCACCTCTAGGGTTGCAGATCCTTTTAGCTCCTTGGGTACTTTCTCTAGCTCCTCCATTGGGGGCCCTGTGATCCATCCAATAGCTGACTGTGAGCATCCACTTCTGTGTTTGCTAGGTGCCGGCATAGTCTCACAGTGACTTCTTTAGTGTCCAAAATGCTTATGTTACACATCACTTCCCTCATGTCTACACATATATATATAAAACAAGAAGATGAACATTTCTTTTTTAATCTTTTTCATTTTTTATTAGATATTTTGTTTATTTACATTTCAAGTTTTCAATCCCTTTTCCTCATATCCCCTCCCAAATCCCCTCCCTGATCCCATTCCCCCTGCCCCTGCTCACTGACACACCCACTCCTGCTTCTCTGTCCTGGCACTCCCCCTACACTGAGGCATCCAGCCTTCATAAGGCCAAGCCAAAGTAATCTAAAAATCTTGTTGATTTTGATGAGTTTTTCTTTCTTTTATGAATTTTAATAATAATTTTCATCTTAGAAAACATAAAAGGATTATCAAAGTTCATAAAAGAATGAAAAAATTCACCAAAATCAACAAGATTTTAATGTCACTTTTAAAGACCTTTTTTTTTTTTTTTTCAGAATGACCAAATTCTAGACCCCAAAACTGAAAAGGTGAAGAAGGAAGTTCCTTAGCCATGACTTCATAAGCACTATGAGTTTTATGTTCCTTTCCATTGTTTTCAGGAAATGACTGTTTTAGCAGAACATAAATCTACACAAAAAGTTTCATTAATATGTTCCCATGATTCATCTACCCTTCAATGTGGTTTCATTATAAGTGGGACAGAAATTACTAGTTTATAACTGGATTAAAAGTATTAATTTAAGTGTATTAAATATTGCATTATCTCATGGTGATAATACAAATGCATTCGAAATGTTATTAAAATTTATAACTAGTCATTATAACAAAGGAAGTGGTACTCAGCTGTTTCAGTCCACATTAAATAGATAAAGGAAATATTGAATACATTTGCATATTGTGTATTTGTACAGAATGATGTATAGATAGATATACTTCTATATATCCACTGATTTCTAGAAGTTAGTTAAAATCATATAATACAAATTAATGTTTGAAATTAGTTAAATATAATTAGGTTTCAAAGACTATCAAGGAAATGTTCCCAAGCTATGTCTATCAGTTTAAGACAAGAATCAAAATGCATATTTTCTGATATGTATTACTCATTTGAGCTTTCTAATTCTTTATATCCTCATTTCATCTTTCTTCTTAAAGTGGTGAACATTATGGTTACAAATCCATATATATATATATTCCTAAAATGTTCTAGAGAAAGAACTGAATCTATGGTTATTTTTAATATACTTGTTTTAGTTGTGGTTATACACCTTATCTCATTTGACACATACATTATGCGGTTGATGTCATTTTGTGGCATATTATACAAGTAGATAAATACGAAAATGTTAGAATAAATTTAAATTATGAAGTGCAGTTTGACTCAACCATAATCAAATTGCTGAACTATTTTCTACCTATAACATTTGTGAAAATCCTAACCAACAGGATCTATTATAAATTCAAATAAATATTTGTGTTCAATTAGTTTATATATAAAAACAAATTAATGATTGACTCTTCCTAACACATTTTAGAAAATCTGGCAACTATCCTTAAAGACCCTTATCCCTTTCAGTTTTAAATAGTTAATAGTATATTCATATGATTTCACTCTTCAAAGAAATAGAATGTCTAGCCAGGGTTACATCATGATATTGAGCATTTATAGATAAATGGTAATATAGATGAAATTTTATGTAGGATCTTACTTGTACTGTCTTACCTAGAAATAGGTGACATAAGAGTATTTGTAGACTAGATATTAACTGATGGCTAATACTGTTTGCATATCTCTCTGGGAAGTATAGATGAATTCTTTTACCTACTTTGAGCTTTGTAGTTTCCATGTTTTTCATGGACAGCCTTGCAGTTGAAATGTTACTTCTGGAATGAATAGAAATAGAAACCTGACTCTCTCATTGAACTACATTGTCTCTACACTAGCAGAAATGTGATATATATATATATATATATATATATATACATGTATATATATTACATATATATTAAAATTAAACTTATACTAGTAAATGTATCAAATAGCTGCAGAAAACTATAAAATAGCAAAGCTAATTGTTATTCTACAAGAAACTGTTCAGTTCAGCAATAATAGTGTGAGTAGGGTGTTAGGAGCTGATCTTAAAGAATAAAAGAAATAAAGAACTAATTATACTTTGCAAATCTCCTTTCCAGATGCTTTGCTGACTAATGTTGATCAGAATGTCCAGGAAACACAGGTGAGATGCTTACTAACAGTTAATTACTTCAAAACGACAAAGCTTTGCTACTGTATGTGTGAAAATTTAATTGCTGACATGCTAGTGCCTTGATTTGAGATTGTCCATTAAATCGAGCGCTTAGCAATATAAACTGCTGTTTATTTGGGTTCAAAGTTGGTCTGGACCAACTCCTGATGAACATAAATGTTGTTGGGATCAAAGGTAGTTCGAATTCTGACGTTACTCTGACCCTGGTGCAACTTTTGCTGTCATTTCTGATTTAAATCACTTTTACAACTCTTCTGTACACACAGATATTTTTGTATGAATATACTGACCCATGCCTGACACCTGTCTTTGTCAGGACACATTCAGCCATGCCTTTCTTCACTGTCCTACTGTCCTACTGTGAGATGAGATAATACATTTTGCCTGGTTGAAAAAGATATTCCCTTACACTGCATTGCAAAATGAACAGAGATGTTTTACATGAAGGTATCATGAGCCTTATTGGAGCCATTGTTTCTGTCAGTTATCAATTACTCTTCTTGAGAGCTGTTCCATTTTTATTTAAAATTTCAAGCAAAATTTTGATTCCTTCAGTTTAGTTGGATCAGAAAAATGTGTTCCTAGAATGGAGGGACACTGAAGCAATCTGTCCAGTTTCAATCATTTGTTTGAGGTTTTAAATAGGGGGATAAATCTTTTGAAAATTTGGAAAAAAAAAACCCTGCATGTTTTCAACATCAAAGTTATTTTTAACCATACACACATACACACACGCATATATATATATGCACACTATGTCATACTTACTAGTAAAATCCATCTCTAAAGAAGACCAAACATTTTTACGTATTTTTTCCTAAAACCAGTCTGGAGTTTCTTTTGTCTCCCAATATTTTATTTTTTTATTTACTTTGTATCCCGATGATCACAGCCACCCTCCCTCCTCTCCCCCCAGTCCCACCCTAACAATTCTTTCCTTCTATTGTCCCCTCACCTTTTCCTCAAAGAAGGGGAGCCTCCCCTTGACTTGGATATTAGCTCTCTATCAGATGTGGAGTTAGGGAAGATTTTTTTCCCAATCTGTAGGTTGCCAATTTGTCCTATTGCTGATGTTCTTTGCCTTACAGAAGCTTTCCAGTTTCATGAGTACCATTTATCAAGTCTTCATCTTGATTCCAATGGCATGAGACATTGGAGTTCTGTTTAGGAAACTTCCCCCTATGCCAATGCGTTCAAGCTCTTTCTCACTTTCTCTTCTATTAGATTTAGTGTATCTGGTTTTATGTTGAGGTCCTCGATCCACTTAGTCTTGAACTTTGTGCAAGGTGGCAAAGACAAATCTATTTTCATTTTTCTAAATATAGACTGCCAGTTAGACCATTACCATTTATTGATGAAGCTTTTCTTTTTCCATTGTATAATTTCTTTGTCAAAGGCCAATTTTCCATAAATGTGTGGGGTTTTATTTCTGTGTCTTCAATTCGATTCCATTGATCAATGTGTACCAATACACATGCAGTTTTTATCACTATTGCTCGGTAGTATAGCTTGAAGTCAGTAATGCTGATTCCCCCAGAAGTTCTTGTTAAGAATTGTTTTTGCTATTCTGGGATTTTTGCTTTTAAAGATTTTTTTTCTTTCCATGTCTTTGAAGAATTGTGTTGGAATTTTGATGGGGATTGTGTTGAATCTTGGTGATTGCTTTTGGGAGGATGTCCATTTTTTACCATGTTAACTTTTCCAATCCATGAGCATAGAAGATCTCTCCATTTTCTGAGATCTTTTTTGATTCATTTCTTGAGAAACTTGAAGTTCTTGTCATATAGATCTTTCACTTTCTTGGTTAGAGTTACCCCAAGGTATTTTATATTATTTGTGACGACTGTGAAGGGTGTTGTTTCTCTTATTTTTTTCTCAGCCCATTTATCATTTGTATAAAGGAAGGCTACCGATTTATTTGAGATAATTTTGTATCCAGCTACTTTGCTGAAGTTGTTTATCAGCTGTAGAAGTTCTCTGGTAGAATTTATGGGGTTGTTTATATATACTATCATATCATCTGCAAATAGTGATAACTATTGCAGTATTATTTGTATCCCTGTCTCCTGTAGTTCTATAGCTTCTCCCTTCCCCATCCTCCTTTCCTTTCCTTTCCTTTCTTTCCTTTCCTTTCTTTCCTTTCCTTTCCTTTCCTTTCCTTTCCTTTCCATTTATTTATTTATTTATTTATTTATTTATTTATTTATTTATTTATTTAGACAGGGTTTCTCTGTGTAGCCCCTGGCTGTCCTGGAACTCACTTTGTAGACCAGGCTGGCCTGGAACTCAGAAAGCTACCTGCCTCTGCCTCCCAAGTGCTGGGATTAAAGGCGTGTGCCACTACTGCCCAGCCCTCCTTTCCTTTCTTCTCTATTCTTCCCAATTCTCTATTGATCATCCTGTCCTTTTTTTTTTTTTTTTTTTTAAGTTCATTTATTGTTGGAGTTTGGGCATCCAAATTACCTGGACTTTATGGTGGGCTAAGTAACGAATTAGATTTAGGTGATTGGTATGTCAGAAGCATTTCAAGGTCATGCTCAATTATGGGACAAATAAAAGCAGAGGAGTGAATGCTCGAGACTATTCAAATTGCAAAGTACCAGTTCCCAACACATTCCAAGGGTATTATGCATCACTGTAAATATTCTGTTTCATTATTCAAAGTGGAATGTAGAGGTTAGCCTTTGTCCTTACTTTGAGGATACTCAGTACTGCTATAGAAAATAAAATCCTGTCAGCGTGATGGATTCATAAAATTTTTAACATAAGTTTTTATCACACAGAATTTAGTGCTCTTTATAGAAAATCTGAACATGTGATTAAAACAAAATGTAAATATGTGTCAGCTACTATCGACATTCTCATACATATAGCAACCCATAACTTCATGTAGTTTATGTTTTGCTTTAAGTGAGTGAGAAAAGTCTGTAATATGTCAGTCTTTAAAATTCTTAATGATGACTTTTAAAATTTTTTAAGAAATAAAATTAATACCTTAATGTCATAGAAATATTTCATTTGCAATTTTTCATTTTTGTGTTTTCTATAATCATTACCAAGAAAATTGACACCCAAAAGAGAAAAAATGTTTATTAAATCAGTTTTAATATCTCATTCACTCATTAGCCAGTTCTCATTCCATTTATATATAAGATTTTTCAGCTGTGTATGACTTCCCTGTAGGTATTCTTGGAACATTTAAGTTATTTTAGCTATTTCAGGCACATCATTCCAACAGGATAAAGGTCAATGCTTTTCTGAGGAGGCTGTGGCCCAACTCTTTCTCACATGTCGCTTTTGAGTGTAAGTGCTCTTTTGTGTGTGGATGAAGGGCCCCAGAGAAGATACTAGCCTTTGAGCACAGAATCACAGTCAGGGGCAGACTCAGGGTTTCCACACTGAAGCATCTATTAAGGGGAATTTTTATCACACACAGAGTGCTTAAAACAGAATTTTATTTCTCAAAATGTCTTATTCTGTTTGTTTTGTGTCATTTTGATTTATTTGACTTTAAAGGCCTCAGTCCTGAATAAATATGGAAATACACAGATACTAAAATATTTCAGTGAATTACATAAAATTATTAGGTGATAAGATTTATAAGAATATAACTACACAAAGATGACTCAAGGTCAGGGGCATGGAGTCATCCATAAGTTTTGTGATAATAACCAGGGCAATTTGGATAATTAACAAATATTTGTATACTTAACCCAGCAAAACAAAGGATGCCCCATGTTAACATGTTAGGAAGGGGCAGTATATACAGAAGTTAGCAGATTACAGGACACTGATACTGAGATCTTGTCAGTGATAATTTGAAGGACTTATAGACTCAAAACTGTAAGAATATGTATGCTTTCTTCTGTGTCCCTGTGTGGATGCACTCACAGGAATCATGGCATAGTCTATACTAGCTTATACTAGTCTTAAAATACATGTTAATAATTTATAAATTTGACCCCTTTTTTACATTTTATGATCAAATAAGGTAATTATAAACAGATTTCTGTTATAACTTCTCTACTAATGGACTTTAAGAAGTGAGTACAGTTGTTCTAATGAAGCTACTAATTTTTATAGTTTTCTATATAAAGGATTTGAAACACAAATGAGTTTGAGGATTAGATGTGCATGTATCCTTTGTTATAACCAAACTATGAAAATAACCCAGATTTAACATATGAATGTGTACTCTATGCATTTTTTTATTTTTAAATTTCTTTCTTTCTTTCTTTTACACTCCACATTTTATTTTCCCCCTGTCCACCTTCTTACTGCTCCACATCACATACCTTCTCCCTATCCCCCTGTCTCCACGTGGATGTCCCAATCCCCTACCCCACCTGACTTCTAAACTCCCTGGGACTATCAGGCTCTTGAGGGTTAGGTGCATCAGCTCTGAATGAATGCAGACCTGACAGTCCTCTGCTGTATGTATTTTGGTGGCATCATATCAGCTGAAATATGCTGCCTCTTTGGTGGTACAGTGTTTGAGAGATCTTGGGGGTCCAGATTAATTGAGACTGCTGGTCCTCCTACAGGTTCACCCTCCTCCTCAGCTTTTTTCAGTCTTTCCCTAATTCAACAACAGGGATCAGCAGCTTCTATCCATTGGTTATGTACAACTATCTGGCACTTCCAGAGTGCAGTCATGCTAGGTCTTTTTTTGTGAGTGCTCCATAGCCTCAGTAATAGTGTCAGGCCTTGGGACTTCCCCTTGACCTGGATCCCTCTTTGGGCCTGTTGCTGAACCTTCTTTATCTCAGGGCCCTCTCCATTTCCATACTGTAATTCTTTCAGATAGGAACAATTATGGGTCAGAGTTGTGAGTGTGGGATGCCCCCTCTCCCTCATTTGATGTCCTGTCTTCCTGCTGGAGATGGATTCTATAAGTTCCCTCTCCCTACTGTAGGGCATTTTATCTAAGGTCCCTCGCTTTGAATCCTGAGAGTCTCTCACCCCCCCTCCCACCAGGTCTCTTGTGCATTCTGGGAGGTTCCCACAACCTCCTATTTTCTGAAGTTGCCTGTTTCCATTCTTTCTGCTGGCCCTCAGGGTTTCAGTCCTTTTCCCTCATCCAATACCAGGTCAGCTTCCCCTATCCCTCCCTTCTTCTCTCCCTCTCTCCCTGTCCACTTTCCCTCCCAGGTCCTTCCCTCCCTCTCCACTTGTGATTGCTTTTTTCTCTTTCCCAAGTGGGACTGAGGCATCCTCACATATTTTACCTAGAGTCAGCTGTTCCTCTAAGTGAGAAAAATAAGTACCCAGTTTAGACTCTGAATAGCTTTTGCTTCCTACATAAATTCGCAACAAGCATGCGTGTTAGTATGTCTGTCTGTCTGTGTGACTGAACATGTGCATGATTTGCAGTGTTTTCTGTGTGTCTGTCTCAGTGCTTGTCTGTGGGATTGTACACATGTATTAGCCATGCTATTTCTCTCTGTGCATTAGCCATGATCTCTCTCTGTCTCTGTCTCTGTCTCTGCCTCTGTCTCTCTCCATAAGCTATGATACTCTTACGACTGTCAGAGGACAGCTTGCAGAAGTTGATCCCCCTTGTGGAGTCCAAGGATTACAGCCAGGTCACCAGGTTCACTGGCTTGAGTTTCACCTGCTAGATTACATCACTGCCCTTTCTTTGTCAGGATTGGAACTTATAGAAATATCCTTTTGGGATAGCTTTGGAAATGTAATAAAAAATATTTTAAAAAAAGAAGTGGAAAAAAAAAGAAATATCCTCAAACTATGTGAAGTTTTCAGGCATCCTGGAGAAAATATACTCACAATTTGACTTCAAATATTTTTAGGAACTGATTTTTATATAGTTTTGTTCCAACCAAATCTTTAAATTAACCATGGAGTATCATCTTGTGAATTATTTTTATTCACACTCTCTGTATTTGGTTTGTGAGTGAAGAACTAATTAGTGAAAATGAACAATATTCTTCATTAAAGTCACAAGCATCTCTCATGAATTTTTAATATTACAAATGTTTCTGCAGAATATAAAGAGTAGGAATTGTATAAGTTGTGGATATGCTGAAGAATTCTGATAGAAAATGCCCATTTTTTCTAAAAAGCAACAGAGGCATATATTGTAACAAATGCCATGGATCAATGAATACAAAGAATTTTACCTAGAGGGTGTTGGGAAAAATGAAATAAGAGCAAATTATGGCCTACAATTTAGGTGTGACTCAAATAAATATGAGGGCTTTATGATCCTAGTTTTGCTTTGGGAATGGATGGTTATTATTACACATTTGCTAACTTTGAAATGCTCAGATAGTATCTTCCTAATGGTTATGGGTGTCTACATTTGTCCTTTACATTTTTGCCAGGAGGAAGTCATCTTCCTGAGTTTTTTAGCTCAGCAGCTTTAGAATTTCAACACTATTATCTTACTGATTTGTGTTTTCTTCTTCTTCTTTTTTTTTTTTTTTGTTTTCCTTTCTATGATTGCAGAGGCTGGAGTCCATATGAAGAGCAACACTTCTCTCTCTCTCCTGAGAACAGTTGCCCCTAATATTTTTACTGGATAAAATTTGAAAATGTTTCAGTTCACAGCTGTGGATTGTTGAACTGCTTGTCCCAGAACGAATTGCTCATGGGAGCCAAAGCTACAAGGTCTCTGATGTGGTGAAACTGGCTCCCTCCCAACATGGTTCATCCCCTTTTAAAACCAAATTTTTTTCTTCTGATCTACAAATATTTTTTTTAATAAAGGAAAAAGAACAAGCCTTCATTGGCATCAAGTTCTGTATCAAATCCATCCTACATTGCCATCCATGATTTAACAGACTGTAGAATCTTGAATAATCTATATCACTTTAACAAATAAATGTTTTACTATGACACAATTTGCACATTGCCTTATTTTGGGACTACCTTTTGCTTCAAGCCTAAATGGTGGTGTGGATTATTTTTACATAAAATTATATGTTTTAATAACCAAGTTCTTTTATACCTATGAAATAAAAATCTTTAGGAATTCCAAATTGCTCAATAATAGAATAAACTTTTCGTTAGGGTTGTGCCTATGTCTACAGGAGGGGAAAACAACTATTTGAACTCATTTATAGCAGCTGCATTATTCCGTGTAAGATGCAAAGTGTTCAGTCCTCTATCTCCTAATGGACCATCAGAAAAGGAGCAGTTTGGCAAAAGTATAGATCGGCTTTGACTAAAGAACAAAGAAAACGGTAAATTTTAATAACTTGGTCAGGCTTATGTGTCATGGTCAGAATCTTTTCTCCATCATTTCACATTTTCAGAGAAAAAAAAAAAAAAAACAACCCTCAAACCCTCACATTTATGTTAACCCCAGAATATTTAGAAATTTAATAACGTTGAAGTCCATAATGTGAATAAAGCCACACTCAGATGTTATCCAACTTTAGCATTTTAGAGTATATACTAGACTAAAGCATCAGGAACAGTTTCTGGTCTTATTCTAAATTGTCACAATTATTTGAGTAAAACTTGAAGCTGAATATGACCTACCTTAATTTGGTATGAGATGTAAGTTTAATGAAATTCAAGTAGTAATTTTCTTTACTAGTGATTTTTTTTCCAAATGTACCAGATCATAATTGGTTTTCTCCACATTAAAAGCAGCAACCTGTTGCACTAGGCAAAAAATACATGCACACTTCCCAGGCATGACAAATGCGTGCTTAAAATGGAAGCCATTTGCTTGAGTTGGACTATTGGTGATGATTTTTGATGTGGGAATTTGTTTCATTCTCTGTTTGTTGACAAGTTTGATTCTTTGGAAAATTGTGTGTGTGTGTGTGTTTGTGTGTGTGCGCGCGTACAAATGTTTATGTTGAAGAAATGGATATACACTAAGCAATGAAAGCTGGCATAGAAGAGTTCTTCTATCATATTTCTTTTCTCTTCCAATGTGCAAATGCCAGGCAATGGTGATTCTGTATCACAGTCTAGAGAGTATTTCAAGGCTTGTTTTGGAGATGGTCCCATTTTTGCCCCTACTCCATCCTTGCATTTCTTGTTGGTGATACTTACCTAGTGTTCTGAGCAGAGTCTTTCACTACTTGTTTTTGTTTTTGTTTTTTAGGAAAATCACCATAATTTTCTGTTCTATAGAGTATACTTTTAATGTATTAAAATGAAATTATTTAATTTCTTGCTCTACATTTCCAACAATAAACAAAAGTCTTGCATTTGCAGCATATTCAGTCATGCATTAAGCAAGCTATCATAATGTTTACATAAAAATAATCATTATTATGAAGAATCTCCATATATGATTCTCCAGGTAAGCAATAAGGAATAATTTTGTGCAATGACATACATGGATACATTTTTAAATTTTAATATGTTTTATGTATTTATTTTGTACATATGTATGTATGCATGATGTATGGATATGCATATGCCATGGCATACATGTGGAGTTGAAGGGACAATTTCAATGAACAGGTTTCTCCTTCTACCATATCTTCTATATTGGAGATTGAACTCAAATTATCAGAGTTGGTGGCAGGTACCTTCACCCTATTAGCTATGTCACTGGATCCAAACTCCCCAACATTAAGGAAATTAAATAGAACACAAATAACCAAGTAAGATTAATGATCATCCACAAATTTCTATAGAAATGTGACAAAATAATTCAAAGATGAATGGGAACACTACATTTAATTCATTGTGTCATGATCCAAATGCATAAATAATCTAATGAGTGGTTGCAAATGCCAACCATAGAATCAGTGAGCACACACAGAAATCATTCCGATGTTTTCATTTCTAGTTAACTCTTCAATTGTCTTACATAGATGGATGCTCACAGAAGCTCTTAGGAAGCATCTTAGACACAGCATTTTATAAAACATAGCAAGAACATGAATCAGAATTAAGAAAAGGAGTGGTAAGTCTGACATATATGCAATGCTTATAAATTGCTAGGCACACTGGAAACTAATGTTCAAACTTCAAGCCTAAAATTTATTATAATTATAATCTGAAGAACTGAGAAAGACAAATAAAGTATAATTTGGTAAAAAATAGTAACAAATAAAATTGAAGTAATTTTAATTATTACTTTTAGTTTTACAAATGGTAGACTATATTTACAGTAATTTTGATATTCAATTTAATATAAAAATATTTACAACTTATGCATAGTGCTTTGAAACTGCGTTATTTTTCCAAATATACTTGACTACTCAGATTATTTCAGTTTTGTATTTTATGTTACTTTTGTTTCATTCGAAAATATTTTTACTTTTATTTAAAATATATATTAGCACTTTTAAGATTTTCAGTTGAAAAATCATATTCAAAATATACTGAAACATTGACTATCTTAGGGGCACAACATCTTTAAATTCACATACAGACTAAGGTCTTCAACAAAGTAAAATTGTATTGCACGTGCAAGTGTGATTGTCAGGGTGTGTTCTATACTGCTTTTCAAGAAGGCTTTTACTGTGGAAAGCATCTTTAACACAATAAACAAGGTGTTTAACTTATTCGATATATGCCATCAGTGTTAACTGGACTAACAATTTTGTGCTCATTCTATTTGTTAGCAATAATGCTAATTTCTCCTTTCTTAGTAGTTCCTGCTCAACTCTGCAAACTTTACTCACTGTGAATTTTTTTGATGTAGATATTTTATGTAAGCAAGATAATGTAATATTTCTTTTGTAAAGAACTTATTCCAATTATCAAATTTAAGGTTACTTCACATTGAAGGATAAATAACAGTATTATCATTAATCATTTGTTTTAATCATTCATTTTTATGGACACATATTTTTTACTCTTTGGCTACTGTTAATTATTTCAAAATGTATAATGTTGTCCAAATATGACTTGATTCTCAGTTTTTAATTCTTTGCATTTTGGTTTAGATGTTGAGCCACTAGGTTGTGTGGCAATCTTTGTTGTGATTCTTCTTCCCTTTTTAAATATGATTTTTAAATAAATTGCTGCATTGATGTCCATTACACCTACATTTGTTTACTTTCCATGAAGCAATATGTGGGACTTATTTGACCATATTTGTAATTTTCAAATAAGTCTAAGTCACAGTCAAAAGTTGCTTAACTATGAGGGTACATTTGGACACATACTCCACCAGATGACTTCTCATTGTAATCAGGTAAAAATGCAAACAAAAATAGGCTGGAGACCATGTCACTGCCCAATGGAATCTTAGTGGTTCAGTAGCATACTTGCTATCATAATATTTGAAATACTTGTACCAATTGGATGTTTCCCTTGAATTTGAGTTGCATCTCCTAAATGTCTCATAGTATTGATTGCTGTTCAGTATATTTACTGGACTCTTAATATCTTCTCTGGTGAACTTTCCAGTCTAATATTTGGCCATCTTTAAATTAGTTTGTCTTTTAATAGGCATGGGTGTGTTCTATTTGAGGTATTGTTTATATATCTGTAACTGAATTTATAATTTTCAATTTTCTCCCATATTCTGGAGTGTCTTACCAATCTCTTTTATAGAAACTTTTACTATATTCATTTCTTTGTGTGTGTATGCACAACTCAGGATATGCGTTGAGGTCAAACAAAAAAGTTTAGAGTCAGGTTTTGCCTTTTACTATATTGGTTACAGATATTAAATTGATGTTGCCAGATATAATATATGTGTGTGTGCATGTATATATGTATGTATATATATATATATATATATATATATATGTGTGTGTGTGTGTGTGTGTGTGTGTGTGTGTGTGTATGTAGTATATAAAGATATATACATATATATCTTTGAGAAAGAAAAAAATTATTATGAGGTAAGTATATTCTATCTTTCTATTATTGCTTGTCAATTTAGTGATAATTGAATAATTTATTCTCCAACTCCAGGAAATGATGTTCTTTTCTTTAAAATTTTATAACTTTATTTAAAGTAATTTTGTGGATGATGTGAAATGGAAAACCATTCTATCAGCACTGTCAGAATACACTGCTCATTGCTCTTTTATTGAACACTTCTTCCTTGACTACAATCAACTGATCTTTTCAATGTATTCTTTCAGGCATCCTGCTACTTTCCACTAGACTTTCTGTTACTCTAATGAGAGTACCACAGCACTACAATTGGAACTTAATTAGCTTGTAAAGAGAAAGCCAAAGCATGCCTTTTTCTCTTCTTCCACTTTCATAATCAATATTACTTTCAGTATTTAGGATACCTTGAAATTCAATGCTCATGTGATGTTTAACTTTTCATTTCTGTTAACAAGGAATTTCTGTTGGAATATCTGAGTGATTCTAAGAAACTTAAAATTGCAATGTATAATATCAAGAAATTAACAGATCTAGAGCTTAAAATACATAAACATGAATATGCATATGTTTGTTCATGATATTCTCCAAATTATCGTTGTTTCAGCAGTATTATTCATTTTGAATTATTTCTTTTGGCATATAAAAAAACCCTCCAACTTTTATTTTAGGCCTATTCATTTTTTGTACTTGGCCAATGTTTGCTTTAGGTGGTTTTGGACTTTATTTTTGTTCAGGTAAGTTAATAACCAAAATGCTTTCTTGATCAAGTATCCTTTCTATCAACTTCAGTGTTCCTTTTCTCCTATAACCATCTTCACTTCATGATCAGGTCTCTAATGGTACTGCAGTGATCTCACTCTTTGTCGTTTGTTTGCAATGAAATAATCTTTCAGGCACAGTCTGTTTGTTCGTTTCAATACTGGAAAAGCATGGAAACTTTATTTATTGTTTTCTTCTGTTTTTACCTGATTTTTTGTTTGGAAAGATTAATTAATTTTCATTGAAAATTATCGATGAGAACAGACATAAAACACTACTCTTATTTGATTTTGTGTGTCTTTTATCTTGCAAAAAACAACCCTGAATTGCTTTTAATGTATAAATGACTCTGAATTTTGCAATCTGTAAAAGATTTCTTCCCTGGATTTCACCATTTTTAACCATAATCTCCCTTCAAACGTTGTAAGGTTATTAGTTAATCCTACTATACTTTAGGACTATCAAGGTCTACTATATCTCTGAACAGAGAACTGATTTAGACAAAATATAGGTGATTATTTAAGCGCATTCCTTCAGGTACTTTCAAAACCATTTAGGAAAGACAGAAAGCATAAGGCATATGTGAGGTCTGCTGTCCTTGCTCAGAATGGGGAACAGTGTGTGAACAGGTGCAGAGGCAGATACCATGTCAATATTTCTAGTTATACAAGTTAGGAGATGTTGCCATCCTGACATCCTGTCATCTCAAGTGTTCTGTCTTCACAGCATTTATTTAGTTGCTGTAACCTTTGACCTTTATCTAGATATCTGGGTGCACTGGATATGACTGTTTTAGTTTCCTTTAATATATCTGGAAGAATTTAAACCGACCTGCTCACATTCACATTAGGCTAACATTCTTGCATGTTAGATTCAATGGCATTTTTAAATTATACTGCAATTGGAAAAATAAAACCTGAAAGCCACAAGGTAATATGTTGTTATCATTAGAGTTATAATATGTGATAATCTTTTAAAAAAATGAGTTCAGCATTTGCATTTTCTATGTGTAAAATTGCTATATGGTTTTGCTTTTGTCAAACTCCCCACCCAAAATTAGCCTGCCTTCATGCTTTATTTGCGGGTTCCATTACATCAATTTCATCCAATTTGAAGTTTACTTCAAAGGACTAATGCCAAATATTCTTCTGAAACTTATTAATGAACTTCAATAGCAGTCATTATGAAAATTAATCTGTTACAAATGTACAAACCAGCAATTGCATGTCAACACCCATGTAATCAGACTTAAATAATATTTCTTGCATTTCTTTTTTTTAAATTAAGTATTTTCTTTTTCTTGTGTTTCTAAAACAGGTAATAAAATGCTGTATATGGCTATACATCATGACAAAAGCTACAATAATATTAAAATACAATGTCTTCAAAAGCATGAAAATGAAAATATATCTGCATCAGTAATTCATACATAATCTTTAATAAGAAAATTCATATGTAAAAGTATTTGTAAACCACAGGACATTAATTTTTGTATATTATTGTAGTAAATGTATTCATTGATCTGTTTTGAGATGTTTTCAGATTTTTTGCTGTTATCACTTATATTTAAGGGGAAAAAAAGGACATTAGAGACAACTACAAACAATATGCCTAACTTGACATTTTTTTACTCCAAGAATTTGACATGTAAAAGCATTAGAGAAACATTTAAAAATTAATGGGTCCAAGTTTTCCCATAAAAATTAAGAAAACAATGCTGACACACTGAAAATCATGTTACTTTTCATAACAGTTTAGGTTTAAACATGTTTACTTGGATATGGTTGTTAATAGTTTTATTTGAATGAATTTTCAAAAGAAGTGCCTTAGAGAAGTGTTCATGTAGACTCTTCATCCACAAACAGACCTCTCTAGCATTATGAGGGTAACATTTTAACAAGGAGGATGTTACCTTAAGACTTCCTACTTTTGCATCTATTCATTTAGCATTTAATGTCCTTGGTTGATATCCCACAAGTAGATATATAGAAACATATACTTAAGGACAAGCCAAATACTGATGACTAAACTGAATAACTATAGGCATATCTTTGTGCAAGCATAAGTATTAGTAGGGATTCGGGAGCCTGGATTTGGAAATGGAGTACAAACCAGCCAAAGGGCTCACTAAACAAGAGACATAAAAAGAGTTCACAGAGTGGTGCTTCTTAAGGTAGGAAAATGTAATGACATACCCACACAATGACTACATTAAAAGAACCACAAGATGACATGATCCCACTTTGAGCTAATGTAGTAACATCATCAACTCAAACCATTCATAGCTGTTGATGTTATTTATGAAACTATGCACTTGGAATTCAGTTTCTTAGAGATCAATAAAATGCTACTAAGCTATGGGATTTCTTCAATGTGTAGTGGTGCATTGGTTATAAAGTCCAAGTAATGTATATGTGCTACATAAATAAATTGCAATAAGAGCTCTAAACAGAAAGAATGAAGGATGACATATGTGAATCAAGTAAAGACATGATTTGATTAGGATAGCAGATAACAAATTGAAAGATGTGATAAAATGCAAAATGTATCAATAGAACTGTATTTCTTTATCATATATATATATGTATATATATATGTGTGTATATATATATATATTAACAAATATACTTGTTATACCAAACCAGTGAATTGAACACTATTTGATGATGGATCCAGGCATAAAGACATTTTTGATAGGAATAAAAACAATGTATAAGTAAAAAATTCTTATATTTTCTATACTATATTATGAAAATAATTAATATGTGGGAGACCATAGAAAATGGATTATATGTGGCTATAAGAATCTGAATTTAGACCAAAGATTGAGGATAAGACTGGGAGTACCAAAGAATGTCTGGTATAAAAATGCTCTTATTTTTTAGTGTAACTTGGAGATTGATATTGATGACAGTAAATATATAGAGCTTGAGAGTTAGGCCTGATTGTATATTCCTCTGATTATTACAATTGGCTATATTGAAGTCCCAACATCAAAAGATTGGTTCTTGTCTTTCCTACATATCACGTTTGAGGACAGTATGGGATATATAAGACTCTAGCTGGAAGAAAGAGAACAACCAGAAAGAATAAAAGAAAGAATGCAAGAAAGTATGGATGGAAGGGAAGAGGGAAGGGAAAATAATCATAATTTGAACATGAAATTATATATAATTTTGTATAAAGCAAAGTCTAGTTTATCTTCCTTGATGTTTAGTAGTCATCCTCTTGCTCCACTCCAGGAACAGGAGCTTGTTTTCTGTCCTGAACTCAGTCAAAAATAGCTACTCACAATTCATTTCTACTATCCTCTCAAGGATTGCTTTAGTTTACACAAATACTTCATAAGTTCTGCATTCAAGAGTTGCTTAACTCTACTGTGTTTGGTGGAACACTGAATGGGAATTGAGTACAGTTGAATTAGTTTATATAGGCTTAGCCTTTGTGGAGAGATAACGTTCTATTTCTGTATTTCTATTTCTAATCTGTATATGACTTTATGTTACAAAGTTTTTATTTATTTAATAGTTTATATTCTCTTAAAATTAAAAGTGTGATAAATTGTCCTTTCCCACTGAGGCCCAAGCAGCCAGTCCAGGTGAGGATCAAATGGCAGGCAACAGTCTGGATCATCCATGTTGTGGCGGTACCTAAGAGGGCTCCTTTTCCTTGAGGCACAGAAGAAGGGACAGTGGGGATAGGAATTTGTAAGGGTGGGACTGAGAGAAGAAGAGGGAGGGATGTGAAATGAATAAACTTAATAAATTATTGGAAAATGTGTTAAATTGTCACTGTAACATATAAATAAATATAAAGTAATTTTTAAAAAAAATTGATGACAGACATTTTCTCAAATAATTTTCTATGGCACAATTATTTTTCTAATGTTTCTTCTTTTTACTCACTGACAAATATCTGATGCTCAAAATTTTTGTAGGATAATTATTTTTATGATGTACACTACATGTGTAAAACTGAACTTTGCTGTTATTTTGTATCTTTGATTTTGAAGTCTAAACATCATGCTTATTTTTTGTAACCTGAAGCATCAAAATAGCCAACATTCTTATCGTTTGTCCAGTACATTTGTTGAAACAATATAATTTGATCCCTATATATTCTCTTTCTCTTTTTAGTAAACTATTACTTTCTTCTATCTTGTCTTTTCTTTTTACTTTTAAAGATTAGTTTCCCCTTTTAATTATACGTGTGCATGTGAGTGTGCATTTGTGTGAGTGTACATTTGTGTGAGTGTGCATTTGTGTGAGTGTGCATTTGTGTGTGTGTGTGTGCATGTGTTTATGGGGTACCTAAATGTGTTATTGGTGTCATATGAGTCCAGAAAAGGGTATAAGATTCATTGAAGCTTTAGTTTCAGGACATTGTGAAAAGCCCACTATAGGTACCGTTATATGAACTTAATTCCTCTTAGGAGCAGTACTGGGATGTGAGGATAATCTGGCTGAGACATCTGTCACCCCATTGGTCACCTGATTGATTTGGATGATATGGCTGACTAGGCAGTGTCCATTTCCTCCCTCAATGTTCCATATGAGTCTATCCAGAAACTCTACCCTTGGATGAAGAGGCCTTCCCATATAGGGAAGTTTCTTTCTTTGGTCAAAGGTTTACCAGTAGCTGCTTTCCCCTGATACAAACTCCAAACAAAGCCTCAAGAACACTCTTTTAGCCACTGGGCCATCTATCCAATCTCTCTAATCTCTTCTTTATTCACTGCATGGGGCATGTCAGCAAATCCCTTAGTTAACAGAAAAAATTCTTCATAATTTTACTGACGATAAATATTCTCTACAGTGGTTTTCAGGCATTCTGGATCTTCAGAAAAAGGGTCAAGTTTTGGGTTTTAGGTTTCTTTTTTTTTTTCTTTTTCTTTTTTTTTTTTTTCCTTTTTCAGGAAATCTTTTGTGCTGTGGAAGGCAAGTACAGCCTCCATCTCATGACTTTAGGTCAGCTAGGTAGTCTTATGGGCTCCTTTAAGGGATTTGAATTCCTCTTGCTGTGTAGATATGAGAATGGGATGTAATTGGCATGATAATAATTTGTCTCTAACAAGGTTAGAAAATAATTTTTTTCACTTCCCTACCAGAAAAGTAAATATTTCCTGAAGTTAGTTTACTTCAAATGTGTCCTATTGCTTTCCAATGAAATACATATTTTGAAAATGATTTCTATTAAATCTAGTTACTCCCTTCTATCCTGTTAATTAGCTCACAAGTTGGAAAAAGTTTTGCTAAACTACAAATATTTTTCTAAATAATGACCAATTTTTAACATAAAATACTGACTTTGCGTGAAAATAAAATTTTATTTTTCCTATGTAATTTTATTTTTCTATTATTATGTTTGTATATGTATATGGGGTATGTGTATGTTTGCATGTGTGTGTGTGCATGTGTGTGTGTGTGTGTGTGTGTGTGTGTGTGTGTGTGTGTATTTGTGTGTGTGAATGGGGACAGGAACATGCTGTAGTGTGTGTTGGGGTTTAGAGGACAACATTTTAGGATTTGTTGTCTCATCCCATTTTCTGATCTAGGAGCCAAATTCAGGTTGTCAGTTTTGTGCATTAAAGGCTATTATAAAACACTCTTAGAATTTGCAAATAATATTTAAGAATCCATTCTGTTTAATAATATAATCTCAATATAGTAAATTAAACAATTCTCTAATGTACTATCAAATTATTCTGTATACATACACTATTTATAGCAACCCCAACACTAATTGCAACTTCACAAGATAAATATGTTAAAATCATATTAAAGTCATCTAGAGGTAAATATCGAGTAGTCATTAGTTATTGTCTTCCATACAGTTTCAAGTTTTATTCTCTCTATAATTATTGATAATACTGACTATTACAAGATTTTGATACAAAGAAAAGAAACAAATTATAATATATAATTTCCAAAATGTTTTCTGAAATCACACTTTCTGATTGTTCAAATCATCATATAATTTTGTTTACTTCTTTTGTCAATACACATAAATGATATTTCAATAGAAATTATGATTTCTAATATGTAACATTTGAATCACTTATAATCTCACCAAATACCCTCCAAACATTGCAATTAAAAGGCAACAATATCATATACTACTTCAATCCTTTCATGTATCTGCTATGTAAAATGTATGATAAATTACCACTGATGGTAGCTTCATTCCAGTGATTGACTAAAGTGAGATTAAAAACATTATAGGCAATTAGTAAGCAATTGGTTATCATTTGTAAGTAAATCACTTGCTAGTTACTTGAGTTCTCAGAAATGTCAATTTTGGCAAGGAATGCAGCTCAACAGGTAAATGTGCTTGCTATCAAGCCTCATGACCAAACTTTGATCCACAGGAAGGACAGAGTGGACTCCAGAAAGTTGGCTTTTGACATTTACAAGCAAGCCAGGTTTCCTTCCTGAAACCCAAAAGTACATAAGTAATTGTAAATTGTTTTAAGATAGAACTATCGAGTTTTGACATTACTAATTATGTTCTTTTTCTTCTTTTCAACCTTGACATTCTCTTTATTCCATGAAACATATTTATATATTTTACTAGATATCTTCTTTATTTACTTTTCAAATGTTATCCCTTTTCTCAGTTTCCCCTCCGAAAATCCTCTATCCCCATCCTCCTTTCCTTGCTCCCAACACCCCCTCCAACTCCTGCTTCCTGGCCCTGGAATTCCCATATACTGGGGCATAGAACCTTTACAGGACCAAGGGCCTCTCCTCCCATTGATGAACAACTAGGCCATCCTCAGCTACATATGCAGCTAGAGCCACAAGTACCACCATGTGTTTTCTTTGATTGGTGGTTTAGTTCCAGGGAGCTCTCAGGGTACTGGTTAGTTCATATTGTTGTTCTTAGTATGGGGCTGCAAACTCCTTCAGCTCCTTTTGTACCTTCCTAGCTCCTTCATTAGTAACCGTGTGCTCTGTCCACTTCTGTATTTGCCAGTCACTGCCAAAGCCTGTCAGGAGACAGCTATATCAGGCTCCTGTCAGCACGCTCTTGTTGGCATTTGCAATAGTGTCTGGGTTTGGTGGTTGTTTATGGGATGTATCCCCAAGTCGGGCAGTCTCAGAATGGTCATTCCTTCAGTCTCTGCTCTGAACTTTGTCTCTGTAACTCCTTCCATGGGTATTTTGCTCATAATAACCAAGATACAGTTTACAAAGCACATGAAACTCAAGAAGAAGGAAGACCAAAGTGCGAGTACTTCGATCCTTCTTAGAAGGAGGGACAAAATACCATAAAGCATTTTAAATGCATTATTTAAGACTACTGTTACACTTTAATTAAATTCAACTAGATTGTAAGCCTCTAACTTAAGATATTAAACTTTATGAAACACACCCAACTCAGCTGCTTTGTGTCTTAATTAGTGCTGTCTTGTTGAGTTCCTTACAACACTTCTTGTATTATGTTCTTTATAATTAATTGATTTTCATTTTTTCTAACTTAGTTGCCAAAACTATAAACATAAAAGGAAAATATGTGTACCAAATATAGTGACTTTAACAACACATTTACAGATAACCCAAAGTAGCCTAGAAACAATAAATGGGAGTAAGATTTGACTTTTTAAAAACAGTTTGATGTGGGCACTGGAGAGATGGCTTAGAGTTTAAGAGCACTGACTGCTCTTCCAGAGGTCCTGAGTTCAGTTCCCAGAAAACACATGGTGGTTAATAGCCGTCTGTAATGGGATCTGATGCCCTCTCTGGTGTGTCTTGAGACAGCTACAGTGTACTCACATACATAAAATAAATAAATCTTTAAAAATAAAGTTTGATGTGAAGAATTGCTGCCAGCAGAACAAGCCAATGAGAAGTAGACTGTAGAGCTAGTTGTTCAATAGAGAAGAAAGAGCAGCAGCTGCGCATGACAGGAAGCACTGTAGTAAAAAAAAAATAGAGGTTCTTCTATATAGAATGAACTTCTTTAACATAAGCATGGAAATCTGATAAAGGTCTTTAGCAGCTACATTAAGAATGGACCACAAGAAAGAAGTTATGATTTCTATTGTTGATGTTCAGGATAATTTACAATAAAAAGACAGTAGACACTAATGTTATGATAAAAGATAGCCATATTTAATATTCAAAAAGTCTAAAGCAAGTGTGGAGGGTCATTAACAAGATAAAAGCATAGTGAAACTATGCACCTTAGGAAACTAAGATCATCCTGCATATACCACTGAGTCACATCCATCCAGTCTGATTGCTCAGTTAAAAAACCACAGATGTTTTCTGTTTGAAATGTATGTTTACACTTGGGCATACTTTTATTCTTGAACCTGCCAGAAGACATGTTGCCACAGAATGAAGATTAGGTTAGGCCCAAGCAGATGCTCAAATTTAAAACAGCAGAGCATTATCAAGCATTATTCAAATCTAGTTCTATTTGTCTATTACTTATTTGATTGATTTTCTCAGAGTTATAAACAAAACCATTAACATAAGAAAAAGTACAGTTGAAGACTTGTGACTCAGGTTATAACCACCAAGCCATATCAATAATTTTTCTATGGTACCTCAGAAATAATTTATAAAGCTTGAAATATTATGGTCTAGTATTTGGACTTTCAAGGCAGGACTTAGGTATGTTGGAACAACAGCTAATTCATCAAACAAATATAAACTGCATCTGTTGCTAAGTTTTGTCTAATTCATTTGACCTGATTTATTAAGCATTCATCACTTAGGAGAACATTCAGTGCTAAATTACAGCTGTGACCTTTGTCTTCAAAAATAGAGAGGATCATGTTATAAGAGGGAGGAGTCATAGCTGCACTACACAATGGGTTGACAAAGCATTGTTCTTCTCCATTAGGACAGAAAGTCTATGCAATATGAGCTAGCAAATTTACTTTAGCTCCAATTTCTAAGCTCTAAAACCTTAAACATTTTAATGCCACAAATACCTGTCTACTTGTTTCATTTGAAATTTGATATATAAATACATATTGCATTTCTATACTCCTTAATATGAGAGGCTGAGCTTTATTTTCTCTTGTACTCATAGATAACCCTGTGTGTAAATAAAACGGAAGAAACTACATGTCTGAGTGCTACTCACCAACCTTGGAAAATCCTCTCCTCTCCTCTCCTCTCCTCTCCTCTCCTCTCCTCTCCTCTCCTCTCCTCTCCTCTCCTCTCCTCTCCTCTCCTCTCTTCCCCTCCCCTCCCCTCCCCTCCCCTCCCCTCCCCTCTCTCTCTAATTTATTTATCTCTCATGCATTACATATTTATTGACTGCAGGTTCACTTCCCTCCACTCCTTTCAGTCACTGATTCAGCTTTTCCTCTTCCCCAGATCCACTGCTCCTTTGTTTACCTTTAGAAGAAAGCAAGCTTCCTGGGAATAGAAACACAGCATATCATAAAAACATACAATAGATTTAGGCATAAACCCTCATATCAAGGCTGGAAAAGTAATTAAGTAGGAGGAATAGGGTACCAAGAGTAGGTGAAAGAATAAAAGATGGCCCCATTCCCACTGTTAGGATTACCACAAGAACACCAAGCTACATAACTACAGCATAGATGCAGGGGACCTTGCTCAAATTCGTACAGGCTCTGTGATTGTGGCTTCAGTCTCTGTGAACCCCTATGAGCCTTGTTTAGTAGATTCTGCAGGCCATGTCTTTGTGGTGTCCTCTACAGCTCTGGCTCCTGCAATCCTTCCTCCCACATTTTCCATATTAACACATATTAATTAGAACGGAATAACATCATGTCCCATACTCATTTTGTCCCTTCAGCTCCTCCAATATACTCTTGTTCAAGACCCCTCCATTCACTCTTAAGTTGTGATCTTCTTGTTCTTGATTATTGTCGCACACACACACACACACACACACACACACACACACACACGCACGCACACATGGAAAGGGCACATAAATATATAAGTACAACCCGAGTCTGTTTTTGTTGTTTGTGTGTGTGTGGTTTTAGGTATGACCACTTTTTTTTCTTTTTTTTGTGGTTTTATTGAATTTATTACTTACTGCTTCTTTCTAAAGCATTTACAGTGTCTTACACAAAGACATATTATGGGGTAAATAGGCTAAAGCATACACACCATGGAAAATTGGGGACAGTATGCTAGTTATAAAACACTAGCATGCTGCCTTAGGGGCTGGCAGGAAGTGAAAGGAATGTAGGTAATATCTATAAACGCACAAGTGCAGGGTCCTTAAAGGAGTAATTGTCCCTCTTTTGCTTATCCTTACTCTTAAAAGCAGGTATGTTGCCCTGGGACAGAGACTTAGAACACTGCAGAGACGTTTCAGTTAAGCATTCCAAGGAAATGTAGTCTAAGACCTTGGCATACTCTCTCTCAAGGTTGTATTTAAAATTTGAAAAAGCAAAACTATGCAAAACAAACAAGCACACATTCCTTCTTATAGTATATGTGACATCCCTGCCATTTCAGACTTTCATTCTCCGTTTCTCATGACTACCAGCACACCTTACGATGCTTGTGCACCACGATTGTGTTTGGTATGGTGATGGAGGTATGACCACTTTTAACTGCATAATCAATACAGGGCTACTCCTTGCCCGAAGGTAATTTTTGCTATTGCAGCAGTCATTAGTTTCCTGTAGTTATTTGTCTTGGTGTGGGATTCCTTGAAATTTTCCCTTTCTGTTTTACTATGTTCAATACTACTGCCACTTACCACCTGGTTTGTACAGTCTTTTGTAGGAGAGATCGTTTCACAGCAGACTTGCTCTCATTCCACTTTGTGCTCGCCTACAACCCCCAACTGTAAGTCATAGAGGCAGGAGCAGTGATTTGCATGTGTACACTAGAACAGGGATTCCCATTATCTTTTCATTGCTGCATTATGACAAGGTGTGCCTTTCTGTAATGGTCTTCATTTTCTGTAAATAGAGGCTCATTTGATAAGGGGTGGCAACTACAAGCATCTGCAGTGGATAGGTCACATTTAGTAATATAGTAAGGGATTATGCTGATCTAGTAATGTGGTAGTAGTATATTCTTGAGGCCTATGACCTCACCAATCTGAGAAAGACAGCTAGATTTCTAGTACAGACATGATTTCCCTCCTCTTGAGAGATAATTACAATTAGAAAATACTCTGACAGTTCAACAAATTTTCCAAAGGAAGACACAAATAGATACTGTCTCTTCAATGAACTGCAGAATGTTATCCCAGCCCCCCAGTACTCACCCCCTCACACAGGATATTGTGGTAGCTCAGATGCGACATTGAACCTGATGATTATCAAACCATCTTCTGTTCCTAATGCTATCTCATCAAGCAGTTAACCCTACTTCAGAGGTGAATGGTGAAAACTGCACTTTTTGTCTGTACCAGAAGAAAGAAGTTTGTCTTTGGCCAGTTCAGTAAAAGCCTAGTCAAATGTCCACAGAATTAAAATGCCCAGTTTTAATTAGAACAGATACCACTTGTATATTGATTAGGTCCCAGTGGAAGGCTGAAGTGAACTTAACCCACACATTAGCCACACAGGCAAACAGCTTCTCTGTTAATTTAGAAGTATTAAACTGTTTATAATTAGCTATGGTATGGATGGACCGGGCGTAAACATCCACATACAGGATTCTTCACAATCTTGCCAAGGTTTTCCACATTAAATAAATCTTATTTCAAATCAAAAGGAGTACAAGCCTGTTTACTTAAAAGCAAAGAAGAAAAGGACCAATGCAATTAATATCACTTTTAAAAGAGAAGCATTAATATATCCTCTACTTGTGGCTTATGTTTCATTTTCAAAAGGTAGTTAATTATTAAACATAGTAATTTGAAACTTATGTAAATCTGTGCATGGCCATGGAGTTGGTAATTAATGTGTGCTGAATAAAGAGATTAAATGATAATGAAGGCTTGTACCTTTCAAGCGTTCACAAATAACCATTAAATCATTCAGTCTCAAAATTATTTATAGTTGTTCTTTAATATTTAATGTTTTATCAAGACTATCGATCATCTCTCTCTCTCTCTTGCTCTCTCTCTCTCTCTCTCCATCCATCTATTTATTTAATCCTAATCATAGCCCCCCACATCCTGGTGCCCCCTCACTCAGTCTCTTCCCCTTTCCTCCATCCTCTTCTCCTCTAAGGGGGTAGAACTACACTGGTTATCCTTCCAACCTGGTGCATCAAGTCTTTGCACTGTTAGGCACATCCTCTCTCAGTGACGGCAAACAATGCAATCATATTGGAGTACAGATTTTATAAGCAGGCAACAGCTTTAGGGTTTGGGTCTGCGGGTGTATCATTAATATTCTGTAATTTAAGGCCAATATCCAATTATTAGTGACTATATACTGTTCATGTACTTTGGGGTCTGGGTTACATCACTCAGGATAATATTTTCTGGTTCTATCCATTTGCCTGAAAAATTCATGATGTTCTTGTTTTTTTATCGCTGAATAGTATTCCATTCTATAAATGAACCTCGTTTTCTTTATTCATTCTTCTGTTGAGGGGCATCTCTTTTGTTTCCAGCTTCTGGGTATTATCGGTAAAACTGCTATGAACACAGTGGAGTAAGTGCCCTTGTGGTATGGTGGAGCATCTTTTGGGTATATACCCAGGAGCAGTATCTTCAGGTCTTCAGGTAGAACTATTTCCAGTTTTTGAGAAAATGGCAGATTAATTTCCAGGGTGCTTGCATAAATTTGCAATCTCACCAGCAAAGGAGTTCCCCTTTCTTCACATCCTTGCCAACATGTGCAGTCGTTTGAGTTTCTGATCTTAGTCATGCTGATTGGTACAAGATGGAATCTCAGGGTCATTTTGATTTTCATTTACCTGATGACTAAGGAAGCTGAATATTTCTTTAAGTGCTTCTTAAGATTCCTTTGTTAAGAATTCTTTCTTTAACTCTGTATCCTGTTTTTAACTGGGTCATTTGATTTGCTAGAGTCTATCTTCTTGAGTTTTTTGTATATTTTGGATATTAGCCCTCTATTGGATGTAGGGTTAATTAAGATCTTTTCTCAATCTGTAGGTTGCTATTTGTCTTATGACTGTGTCCTCTGCCTTACAGGAGCTTTTCAGTTTTTTTGAGGTACCATTTATCAATTGTTGATCTTAGAGCCTTCGTGTTCTGTTCAGGACATTGTCTCCTGTACCTATACATTCCTGGCTATGTCCCACTTCCCCTTCTATTAAATTTAGTGTATCTGCTCTTCTGTCGAGGTCCTCCATCCACTAGTACTTAAGATTTGTGCAGATGATAAATATGGATCTCTTTGCATTCTTCTACAGGCAGACACCCAGTTAGGAAAGAACCATTTTTTTTTTTCACTGTATGGTTTTGGTTTCTTTGTCAAGATCAAGTGTCCATAAGTGTGTGAGTTTATTTTGAGTCTTTGAGTTTATTCCATTGATCAATGTGTCTGTTTCTATACCAAAACCATGCTGTTTTATCACACCATTGCTCTGTAGAACAACTGAAGATCAGGAATGGTGATAACACCAGAAGCTCTTTTACTGTTCAGGATTGTTTTACTTACCCTGTGTTTTTTTTTGTTTTTTGTGTTTTTTTTTTTTTTTTGTTTTGTTTTTTGTTTTTTTCATATGAAATTGAGAATTACTCTTTCAAGATCTATAAAAAAAGTGTGTTGGAATGTTGATGAGAATTTCACTGAACACATAGTTTGCTTTTGATAAATGGCCATTTTCACTATTTAAATCCAACTGATCCATGAACATGGAAGATCTTTCCATCTTCTGATATCTTCTTCAATTTTTCCTTCAGGGACTTGAAGTTATTCTCATACAGGTCTTTCAATTGCTTGGATAAAGTTCTACCAAGATAATTTTTTTAAATATATTTGTGGCTATTGTGAAGGGTGTAGTTCTGCTAATTTCTTTATCAGCCTATTTATCATTTATATAACGGAGGGCTACAGATTTCTCTGAGCTAATTTTGTATCAGGACACACTGCTGAAGGGGTTTATGAGCTTTAAGGGCTCTCTTGTAGAATTTTGTGACTTGTTTATGCATAATAGCCTATCATTTGCTGATAGTGATATTTTGACTTTTTCTTGTTCAATTAGTCCCCCATTGATCTCCTTTTGTTTTTTTATGGCTCTATCTGGAACTTCAAGTACTGAATAGGGAGATGGGGGACAGCCTTGTCTTTTCCCTGACTTTAATGGAATTGCTTTGAAGTTTCTCTCCATTTAATTTTATGCTAGCTATTGAGTTGCTATATTTTTTTAAAATTTTTTATTAGATATTTTCTTTAGTTACATTTCAAATGTTATCCCTTTCCTGGCCCCGCCCCGAAAGTCCCCTATTCCCTCCTCTCTCAGTGGGTACCCTTCCAGAGAAAGAAAATAAGAATTTCAAACATTTTGTTTGAAGAAGCATGCAGCTAAGGAAGTAACATGGAATTTGGCCAAGGGAGGCCTGATCAGCGCAGCTACTTCCCAAAGCCAAGCATAAAACCCTTTGTAAAAATGACACTAATGAGAAACAGCTGAAAAACCCGAGTAAAGGCTTTCCATATTTGGTAAATTGGTAAATAACCAGAGCAACGAAAAACTATACAACATATTGGCAACAAAATAAAAATTACTGGCTAGTGTTAAGTATCTCAGGTCTTGAAGAGTAAATTTATATACTCTGAACACGGAGGAAAATATCAGTCTAGTTTCTGTATCTGATTCAACATGTAAGAATAAAGGAAAATGTTTTAGATTAAAGTATTTTGTCATATATATATATATATATATATATATATATATATATATATATGTACTGAAGAATGAAATTGAACATCCTAGAGAACTCAGGAGCTAGAAGCTGCATTGTACAATTTCAATGGTAAGTACAGAAGTAAATCTGAGGATTCATACTGTGAACATGAAAAATATTCAACTGAAATGCCATATATTATCAATGAGTATATATACATTTACATATGTATGTGAATACATAACATATTTTAGTAATAAATAATATGTTTAATACACATTGGTACATATTACAATATATATGCATAAAACAATATGGATCAGAATTACCATTAAGTATTTAAAATTATGTGTCAGCTCATGTAGTATTTTATGGTACTATGAAAGGAAGACTACAGGAAGGAAGCTTTTAGGTTACATCCAACTTGATTCTTTTTTTTTAATTGGTCATTTTATTTATTTACATTTCAAATGTTACCCTTTTTTCTGGTTTCCACTCAACAAACCCTCTATCCCATCACTCTTCTACCCGCTTCTATGAGGGTGCTGCCCCACCTACCCACCCATTCCCACCTCACGGCCCTAAAGTTCCCCTACACTAGGGCATCAAGCCTTCACAGGACCAAGGACCTCCCTCCTATTGATGCCTGACAATGTTGTCCTCTGCTACATATGCGACTGAAGTCATTGGTCCTTCAATGTGTGCTCTTTGGTTGGTGGTTTGGTCCCTGGGAGATCTGGGGAGGTCTGATTAGTTGATATTGTTGTTCTTCCTATGGGGTTACAAACCACATCAGGTCCTTGATTCCTTCCCCAACTCCTCTATTGGGATCCTCATGCTCAGGTTGAGTCCAGTGGTTGGCATCCACATCTGTATTGGTCAGGCTTTCACTGAACCTCTCAGGAGACAGCTATACCAGGCTCCTGTCAGCAAGTACTTTATGCATCAGCTATAGTGTCTGGGTGTGGTATCTGCATATGAGATGGATCCCCAGGTGGGGCAGTCTCTGGAAGTTCTGTGTCAGAAGTACACAGTGTCTTCAGTAGGAATTTATTATAGCCCTCTACTCCTATAGGACTCTGACTCCCAGCATCCACATGACAGCTCTTTACTATCTATAACTCCAGTTCCAGGGAATCTGAAACCCTCACGTAGACATGCATGCAGACAAATACCAATACGCATAAAGTAAAAATAAATATTTTTAAAACTTAGACATTTTAATGAACTTTAATAAAATTATTATCCTTAATTAAAAAAAATCAAGAGAAGTATAACAGCAATAATCTACAGTGTTTTAAGAGTCTCGTGGATTATCCTAACGAGCAACTTGAACAAAGGATTCTTTTGCATCTCTCTCTCTCTCTCTCTCTCTCTCTCTCTCTCTCTCTGTTTGTGTGTAGATACTAGTGTTTATTTTATTAGACTAGCAAAATTCCTAACTATATTCTAATACTTATCCTTATAGTTACATAAAGCGAAGCTCTCATGCTGCATCAAAGAACTTTCTTCTTTTAGCAAATGAAGGCCATTAAAGGAAACCACAGCCTACTATGTGCAGAGATCAGTGGATCTATTAAGCCCAGCTTCAATTGATATATCTACAATGGAGCTCCTCTAGCCAAGGCTCAGAGAACATCTCAGAATAGGGAATAGACAGACTTTGAGAAACAGAACAGTAAGTCTGCTATCAGATTTTTTACTCCTAGAAATGGCAGGAAAATTATATACATTCATAAATACAATTCTTCTTTCCACATTAGTCAAAGAATTATAGGCAAGTAATGACTGCCAAGAGATGTCTCCCAAGGAGGATCTCCTTAATTGGTTTCAAATACAGAAAGTTCAGTCCTGGAATCATATAAACATGAGCCACACAAAATAAACATGGTAAGTTGTATTTATATATTTGTGCATATATAGCTATATATACCTAAAAATAATAGTCCAAAAGGGGCCATCAGTGTGAGAGGGAATATGGAGGAGACATAGGAACATTGGAAGAAGGTGACACTGGGAAGTCTAGAAGTACGTGAGAGGTGTTGGAAGAAGGAGAAGAAAAGGAAAAAATAATAAATATTATTTTAATTAACATAAATTTGGTTAAAATTTAGGATCTACTGTAAAAGTAACTTTGATTTGCTTGTTGTAATTTTCATAATAGAGAATTGCTCCTAAATCTCCTAACCTTTTCTAGTTATTTCTAAACTATTTCTGTCTAGATCAACTCTGAAAATTGTTCAAGCTTACTGATTCAAACTGGCTTCTCTCAGCTTCAACCAAAAGGCTCTGCTTGGCCTCAAATTAACTCTAGCAATCTGTTCTAATTTCTGGATCCTTGAGTTCCATCTTTACCTATGTCTAGCTTGTTTTCTTTGCAACTTGTCTCTGTAAAGCTGGTTTTTAAATGATAGTATAATTTTATTATTATTATTACACATGGTGTTTATTAACACACTTCATCTTTTGCAGTCTTAAGGGCTTTTTGCATTTGATATTTGTGATAACCACAGTGATAAAGCTGAGTCACATAATTATTGCATAGTCTTAAAAGGAAGCTTACAGAGAATTAGAACAATTATTCTTCACTTAAACATGCATGTTTGTGTAAGTTAAGAATGAAGTTTTTAATCATTTTTCCTGCTATATGATTTTGCATTTGAATTTTTGATTAATTTGATACATTAATGTTGTTGGTATTTGACAGAAGGAAAACCAACTAAAAATTAAATGAAACAGTCTAAACACTATCGATTTTTAAAATTATTTTTTGAATATTAACAACTAAATACTTTGAAGCAAATTACTTTAAGATAAAATAGAATTAGTTAGACAATATAATAGCATAGTATGAAAAACCTCTATATCTAATATTATCAAATATAATAATAAAACACATAGAATCAAGCTTCTACTGTCTTTTGCTTTTCTTTTTTTTTCCATTTTTTATTAGGTATTTAGCTCATTTACATTTCCAATGCTATACCAAAAGTCCCCCATAACCCCCCCCACTCCCCTACCCACCCACTCCCCCTTTTTGGCCCTGGCGTTCCCCTGTACTGGGGCATATAAAGTTTGCAAGTCCAATGGACCTCTCTTTGCAGTGATGGCCGACTAGGCCATCTTTTGATACTTATGCAGCTAGAGACAAGAGCTCAGGGGTACTGCTTAGTTCATATTGTTGTTCCACCTATAGGGTTGCAGTTCCCTTTAGTTCCTTGGGTGCTTTCTCTAGTTCCTCCATTGGGGGCCCTGTGGTCCATTCAATAGCTGACTGTGAGCATCCACTTCTGTGTTTGCTAGGCCCTGGCATAGTCTCACAAGAGACAGCTATATCTGGGTCCTTTCAGCGAAATCTTGCTAGTGTATACAATGGTGTCAGCATTTGGAAGCTGATCATGGGATGGATCTCTGGATATGGCAATCACTAGATGGTCCATCCTTTCGTCACACTTCCAGATTTTGTCTCTGTAACTCCTTCCATGGGTGTTTTGTTTCCTATTCTAAGAAGGGGCAAAGTGTCCACACTTTGGTCTTCGTTCTCTTGAGTTTAATGTTTTTAGCAAATTATATCTTATGTCTTTTGCTTTTCTAAAGATATTAAAACATGTGAATTTCTCAATTATAGCAAGTAAACCACAAAGAAAACCCACAAAAATGCTTGGAGTTCCACAAAAGTTAATATAACAATTAGTGTTGAATCGTGATCTATTTTCAAGTACAGGTGGGTTATCATAAACACTATTGTAGTTTAGTTAAATATATTATTAATAGTCTCTGTACTAAAGTCAGAACTAAGAGAAACACTCAAATTGACCATTTCCTAGATACACTAGTTAGTAAAGGCAGTTACTATCACCTTGGCTCAGTTCTACAAATGATAATCAAGACAGTATTTCAAAGCTCAACATGCATTATGTCTTAAATTTGTGATGACCAAAACCCATAAAATATCTGAGAGTTAACTTCATTAATTTGTAATTAGGAAATACATACAAACATTTTCAACACTAAGGAAGAAGTTTACCTAACTGAATAAAGTGGATTGAACAGAATTGCATGCTGGACAACAAACAAGCAAACAAAAAAAAGAAATATATATATATATATATATATATATATATAATATATATGTGATATATGTGATTTATGATATATATGAATCACATGTATCATATATAATTATATGTATGTATGTATATATGTATATATATTTGTAATGAGAGTGCATCTCTTTATAATTACTGATAAACCACTGGGATACAAACAGCAACTAGTATCATTGTATTGGGAGAAGTCAAATTTCATCCACAGATTGCACTACCTTGTGAGTTTATAGCTATGATGCTAGAGAACAGATGAAGTAGATGAACATCTCAGGCATGCACTTGATGTTAAAACCTGGTTCTTTCTTATTACTCTTTGCTTCTTGGTCAACATGAAATGGGCATATCTGCTCGTTCCTGTCTAAAAGAACTGCAGGGACAAAAACGGAGAAGAGACTGAGGGAAAGGCAGTCCAGTGAGTGGCTGAACTTTGGATCAATCTTAAGCCGAGGCCCCAAGGTCTGACACTAATATTGATGATGCTCTGGTGTGCTTACAGATAGAAGCCTAGCATGGCTGCACTATAAAAGGCCCAACAAGCAGCTGACTGAGACAGACCCAGATATGTACACCTGAACATTGGACTGAAGTTGGGAACACCGGTGGTTTAATTAGGGAAAGACTAGAAGAAGCTGAGGAGAATGGCAACCCCATTGGAAGACCAGAAGTCTCGACTAACCAGGCCACTTGAGATCTCTCAGACACTGATCCACCAACCAGGCTCTGTACATGAGCTGGTCCAAAGTCCTAGACACATATACAGCACAGGACTCTCTGGTCTGGCCTCAATGCGAGAAGATGAGCCTAACCCTTGAGTGAACTGAAACCCCAGGGAGTAAGGAGGCTGGAAAGGGGGATGGACATCCTCTTCAATACAGGAAGGAAGAGAAATGGGATGAGGAACTGTGGGAGGGAGTTCTGGGAGGTGGCAAAAAATGCAAAAAAATTAAAAGTAATTAAAAGTAATAAAGTAAAAAATAATTGCATCATTTGGTCATGGCAAAACTTAAGTCATCTGATATGGATAAGTACTTTAACCCTAAAACTTCAGAAAGAAGGATTGGTTTCTTAATTATTACTTATGCAGGATCTCTGAACTAGCATACCAATATTTGGGTATCTAATACTATCTAATGAAATCCATGCCTTTCCCCTATTCCATCTGTGTCCCTCTATCTCTCTGTCTCCAATGATTATTTCGTTCCTCCCTTCTAAGTTGGTTGAAGCATCCTCACTTGGGCCTCCCTTCTTAACTTAAGGTCTGTACTTTATGGCTAATATCAACTTATCAGTGAGTACATACCATGCGCATCATTTGAGTATGGGATACCTCACTCAGGATGGTTTTTAGTTCTATTCATTTGCCTGAAATATTCATGATGTGCTTGCTTCTAGTAGCTGAATATTATTCCATTGTGTAAATAAACCACATTTCTCTATCTATTCTTCAGTTTAAGAACATCTGAGTTGTTTCCAGCTTCTGACTATTATGAATAAGACTACTATAAACATAGTGGCACATTTGTCCTTGTGATATTATGGCGCATATTTCAGTCCTATGTCCCGGAACTGTATAGTTTGGCCTTCAGGTAAAACTATTTCCAATTTTCTAAGGAACTGCCAGAATGATTTCCAGAGTGGTTGAGCCAATTTACAATCCTATCAGCTATGGAGGAGTGTTCCCCTTTCTTCACATATTTGCCATCATGTGCTGTTGATTGAGTCTTGATGTTAACCATTCTGAGGCCTTTTTAATCAATCCATAAAATATTGTTCATTGCTGTGCACAAAAAGAAATCTCATATTTTATTAAATAATAAATTAGTTTTGTATGAAATAAGAAACAGCCATTGAATAATACTTTATGGATTGATTTAAAAGGGTGGAGAGAAATTCATGACTTTCTCTTTTTGTGATGTTTATCATTTTAACTTTGATCTTTGTAATCATCATTACTATCTTTTCTCTAAGATTTTCATTCAATTTGGTGTTGGTTTAAATAAACCTCTAACCAAATCCCTTATACTTAAACCAGTACATAAAATAAAAGGCAAAGGAAAGTTACTACCTAGTTAAAATAGTTTATAACTAGTTAAGCTATAAATGGTAGAGAAATGATAAGTTCTTTTGCTGATTCCTGTTTGGAACAGTGATCAGAGGTGAATGTTTTCAGGTGGAGATTAGGAGGACAAAGATTAGTGGAGAACAATCAAGCATGGTTTGTGTCAATTTACATTTATGGTAAACTCTGCATCTACTAATATGTCAGAGTAGCATTGAAGAAAATCAATTGGAAGCACTTCTAAGAGAAAATTCAGCTAAAAGTGAGCCCAGATTTGAATTACTTCTTTCTTCCTGTGCCTTTTATTGTTCCTGGTCTCTCTGTTATATGATTCAGATTCTGTGCCTGATGGATGTTGCCTTATAAATCCCTGTCACTACCTCTCTCTCTCTCTCTCTCTCTCTCTCTCTCTCTCTCTCTCTCTCTCTCTCTCTCTCTCTCTCTCTCTCTCTCTCTCATATGTGTGTGTTTGTTCCTAGCAAAGAGCTTTGCTTTGTGTTTATTGGCAGCAGAGAGAACACTGCACACCAAAGGGATGAAGGATATTTTACAGAAAAAAGTTGACAAATGTTTACAAGGGATTACATCACCTAACCTCAACTGACCCTAATTGACCCAGACAAACAAAAGATATCAAGTAATAGCTGAATGCTGTTTCTAGAATCTTGGTTAGATATTAATTTTATCAGGTTTCTTTCAAAGTATTTATGTTTTGATAATTTATTACCACAGCATCTATACACACATGAATTAATACTGGATCAAGGGCATAACTTAAAAAATGTGTATTACCTTAGGTAGAAACTAAGGCAAATACCTTTAGTTTTGCTACTCTGTTCTCATAAAGGTAGGTTAAACAAAGAGGCTGAGCACATGGTAGAAGAGCACTGTTATATCTTAAGTGACGGTCTGAAGAAATATTATTAACTTTGCCTGCTGTGAGGTTCAGCCAAAGTTCCAGTCTCTTCAAATATAAAGATATTTTTATGAGGGTGAGAGGAGAAGAGAGGAGCTCTCCCACTGTGTGGAGACTCACAGGGATACCTTCAGAAGTATGCTTAGAGCTGCAGCTGGTAATCACGATGGTTATTCCAAGATCTTAGGGATTTTTCTTCGAATCTATTTTTCCAAGTCTAGTGCCATGAATATACACACTTTCCCCAGACATCCTCTATTTATAAAATCCATCTGTATAACATAGGAAAATTATGATCTTTTTATTTTCTGAGTGTTTCATAACTAAAAAACAAAATTATTCAATCAGTTCAAGTTAGAAGTTAGAAATACTACATATACATTTTTCCTAAATATTATTTCAAAACTAGAAAATGAAATCTCTGGACTGTTACTAGGCTATAAGAAACAAAACAATAGTGAAAAGCACAAAATGCATATTGATCATATAAAAAGCTGTATTATTGTACTGTTTATCTAACTAAGCATGAAAATAAACTTTAAAAAGAGCTGTAAAACCTGATTACATACCTAAATTCAGGGAGGTTATTTATAACCACTAATGTGCTTTCGTGATTGTTTATGCCATTAGAGATGTGGTTGGATAATGGGATAATATGGTAGACCAACTGGTTGATAAACTATGCAAGACATAGATAATAAAAAGGATGACATAGAATAATATTGCTTAACATAATGGTATTAATAAATTATACATTTTTACATTTAAGGATTAAATTATGATGATTAGAAATTTTTGACATTTTCAGTAGACATTTGAACATATTTTTACTTTGATTTTTTTCACTGCTTTATGCTTTTTCACCTTGAGATTTCACATAAAGCAAAGTAAACTTGAGAGATAATCACACTGCCTTCAATAATCAATTTCTAAAGTTTCTTAAATATTTTGGTTTGTATATGTTGTTAGAAGACTGATGATCAGTATCTACTATTTTACATTTAAAAATAAATTTTACAATGTGTATTAGATCCTTATAATATGATCAGGGCTGTATATGGTATTGAAATAGGACCTGAGTCTGCCCACCACCCAAAAGAGGCAGCTCATAACTGCCTAGAACTCCAACTCAACTTACCTGAACTCACATGCATAAACTCACATATAAACTGGCATACACATAATTTAGAAATAAAAGGAATAAAACAATTGAAATATAGATCAAAGCATCTATAGTTTCATATTGTCATTTCAATCATGCGAGCAATTTTATCGACTGAAACACAAGAATCAAAGGTACCTAAAATTTAAAATGTATCTTCATTGACAATTACGAAATATACAATATCTTCATATTTCCTTCAAGGCTTAGATCCTCTTTGTGTTTACTGTTTTGCAGTCTTTTTTATTCTCTGTTGCTCCTCCTTCTGCCCATAGTAACCAATCCTTAACTTGTCTTCATGTTTGAAGTCTTTTGTTCTATTCCACAATGATGTGAGATCATGAAAACAAGTTTACTCCAGAATTTATCTTATTTCACTTAATGGAATACTTTTCTTGTCAGGGTGACTATTCATACCATTCAGCCACTGACAGTATTTATTTCTAAGACTTGATAACTATAAAGAGATAAATAGAAATCTCTGAAGTGTTTCTGAGAAACAGCTGTATATATATTTTTGCATTTATTTGATGGCTTGAAATTTTCCCATAAAAACAATTCTTTTTCTTTTTTTTCTTTATAAAAACAGAAAGTGATAATGCTTATGAAGTTAAATTTGAGAATTCCTGCCTCTGACAGTGTCTTTTATTTTTGGTTGAGAGCCTGGCCTTTAACAGCTGAACCATCTCTCCAGCCTGCCAGTCTCATAAACTGCTTTTTTCTCTTCAACAGAATACACCAGCCTTATCATTTGGTTCTTGATGCTTTTAGGTTCATCATAAAGAAACTTGTCTCAAACCCAATAAAATTCAATTATTGTCAAACTTTTAGTTTACTACATGTATAGTATTTTCTTTGCAATTAGAGTAAATAATCTGTAGGCATGGTTAAAATTAAAATGGGGTTAACCAAAGAAGAGAAACCTCTAATTGAAACAAAATCTAGTTTCTGCAGTGAGAATTGAGACTGCTCAAAACAACAGTACTTTAAGGGATTGTAATAAAATTGAATACATTCAAATCACATCTGTACCTTTTCTATGAATCTTCCTATTTACGGAGATTTTGCGCAAGTCTAAATAAATGGGTGAAAATTAGGATTGCTTTATAGCAAGGATCCCATGACAGTCAGAAAGAAATTCCCCTATGAAGCAGTTGGGGACTTGGATATCTACTGGAGCCTAATTCTGTGTCATACAGAAATCAAGCATAACAATCCCAAGAATGTACTTCAAAAAGAGTCTCCCAGGGCTCGTGTCTCTAGCTGCATATGTAGCAGAAGATGGCCTAGTCGGCCATCATTGGGAAGAGAGGCCCCTTGATCTTGAAAACTTTATATGCCCCAGTACAGGGGAACGCCAGGGCCAAGAAGTGGGAGTTGGTAGGTAGGGGAGCAGGGCAGGGGGAGGGTATAGGGAAGTGATCAGGATATCATTTGCAATGTAAATAAAGAAAATATCTAATAAAATTGAAAAAAATATAAAAGAAGGGTCTACTTTTTATTTTACTGTAGCTGTCCTACTATTTAACTATTCTTTTATTATTTTCATATACTGTTTTAAAAGCTTCTTATTTTCTGAGAGTTTTATATGTACATATAATCTAATTTAAGCAAACCATTCCTTCCATTTCAATTCCTCATCTATGCACTTTCTGGTACTTTACAATGGACTTCATATGCTAGTATATTCAGGGGGTTTGCATTGCATTTATTGACTATCATGAGTACCTCACTGACAAGTAACTATATATATATATATATATATGTATATATATATATATATATATATATATATATATATATATATATATATATATTTCATTCATCATCCATTCTATGTACTACTATATTCTGCATCTCCTATCATTTAAGGTTTTTGTAAGAAAACTTTTTGTTGGCATCAGAACCTATCCTGAGGCAAATTATATCAGCATGGTCACTATGTCTTCTCAGAATCCTATCTTCTCTAAACTTCAGTTTGTGTACCCTGTACTCCCTCAGGAACTTCTGCTTTGGGCTTCTAGGGAAAACATAGAAATGTGTGTTGGTGGACTGAGAAATTAACCCTCGTGTTAAAGTTGGTTGGAAGTAATTCCTGTTGGGGGCTTGAATTATTTTAAAATAAAATAACAACAACAACAGCAACAACAAAACATGAAAGAGGAAAATGCCACCTGCCTTGTTAGACTCAAAGTTCTCAGTTTTAAGCATTATTCCTTCCATAGAGCTCTTGGACTTTAGAAGTAAGTTTGTGTGTTATAAAGTGATTCAAGAAATTTCAGAACTGCTCTCACTTTCATGATATAAGGGTAGATTTAGACTTGAGCCCTGGGTAAGTGAGGGTGAGAAAATGTTATAAGTTTGTGGACAACTAAATCTATGACAACTAGCTGTGCAGTGAATTTCAGTTTGCCTTTTATGAATGACACAATAAATAAGAGAGCACAGTTAGTTCCTGCGGTTGCTCCAGGGTGGTCTCCAGCAGCAGTCTCCATTCACGGTGTCCCCTTAAAAGGAGTCAGAGAGGACATAGTTAGAGATTAAACAATCACAAGTTTCACTGGAGCAAGCTAGGAAGGAAGACTAGCCCTAACCTAAGCAGCAGAGCACCAGCCACAGAAGGATTCCTCTTCTTGTGCTTTCCAGAGCACGGGCACTTCAGGGAAAGAAGCTACGCACTTAACTTGAACCACAGTTATTAAATATTCATAGTTTTCTCCTAATTTTTCTTATCTCTCATGTTTGCCTATCAAGCCAAACACTTACAAAATTAATGTAAGAAAGACAGTTTTTATTTCCATAAAACAGCAAAATGGACATATGTAATCTAAAATTACTGAACCTAACACAACTACATGTCTTTAAACATAGTGTCAGGTCCTAAAGCCGACTCTGCCTCTCCTGCAGTTACACACAGGACTCAGGCAAGAAAATAACTAAAGAATGAGAAAATAAATAAATGAACTGTGTTTATCTTACCAAAATGACTTCTCACACAGCACTTGTTCTTGAATAGCGACTGAGTCCACTGGGTTGATCCACTTTGAAAAGTACAAATAAATTTTTGAAGAGCTGGAGAGACTGCTTAGAATGTAAGAGCAACTAACTGCTCTTTGATAGGAAGTTTGCTCTATTCTCAGGACTAATATCACGGTGATTAATCACTAACTGTAGCTCCAAGGAGATTTGATATTGTTTTGACAGGGAGCCACCAAATTATCATGGGTTGACTTTGCAAGACGATGAAGAGAAAATCTGTCTAATGGGTTCTCAGAGGCTGAAGTTTTGATACAGACCGTCCAGCATTCCTGGAAGTTGCCAAGGAAGTCCCATATTTCTATATTGCTCTCTTTATTCATTGAAGGTATTGGGACTGATTCAACTAATAATCTTGCTTCCTCTGGAGTGCAAAGGAAAGGACTTTCACACGTGCACTTTTTTTATTATAAATTTTTATTAGGTATTTTCCTCATTTACATTTCCAATGCTATCCCAAAAGTCCCCCATACCCCCCCCACTCCCATTTTTTGGCCCTGGCGTTCCCCTGTACTGGGGCATATAAAGTTTGCAAGTCCAATGGGTCTCTCTTTCCAAGATCTAACCAGAGACAACTACAACAACTAACTCCAGAGATTACCAGATGGCGAAAGGCAAACATAAGAATCTTACTAACAGAAACCAAGACCACTCACCATCATCAGAAGGCAGCACTCCCACCCTACCCAGTCCTGGGCACCCCAACACACCCGAAAAACTAGACCCGGATTTAAAAGCATATCTCATGATGATGGTAGAGGGCATCAAGAAGGACTTTAATAACTCTCTTAAAGAAATACAGGAGAACACTGCTAAAAAGGTAGAAGTCATTAAAGAGGAAGCACAAAAATCCCTTAAAGTATTGCAGGAAAACACTACCAAACAGGTGATGGAATTGAATAAAACCATTCAAGACCTAAAAAGGGAAGTAGACACTATAAAGAAAACCCAAAGTGAGGCAACACTGGAGATAGAAAACCTAGGAAAGAAATCTGGAACTATAGATGCAAGCATCAGCAACAGAATACAAGAGATGGAAGAGAGAATCTCAGGTGCAGAAGATTCCATAGAGAACGTCGGCACAACAATCAAAGAAAATACAAAATGCAAAAAGATCCTAACTCAAAACATCCAGAAAATCCAGGACACAATGAGAAGACCAAACCTACAGATAATAGGAGTAGATGAGAATGACGATTTTCAACTTAAAGGGCCAGCAAATATCTTCAACGCACGTGCACTTTTATACAATTGATAGCTCCCTGGTTACATTTATTCCTAAGCTCTGCTTTCCAACATCCACAGGCAGAGTTAATATCTACATCGGTGAAAGCCTTATTTTTGAATTCTCCATTATAAGCAAAGTTCTTTCTGGTTTTCCATCGAGTATCTTATAAAGTCTCAGCCAATTGAGAGTGGCTTCCAGATAAGCTGGTTTGAACTTGCTAACACTGTTGATAACATGAAAAATTTTAGCCTCAGGATCATTCACAATGATAGGAATTGTGTCAAAGTGCCAAAATCTCAAGAATCTTGTGATGGATCACATTTCCACGGGACTGAACTCTGGAGCCTACTATACAAACATTAATGGGATCATTGTCTCCACAGTAGTTTGTGTTCTTATCTTTTGGAAGTGGATCTTCTTAGGTCTGAGGGAGGAACCTATAACTCTGTGCACAGAGCTTGTGAGGAACTTTCCATTCTTCACGTCCTGTTTAATGGGATTCCGTGGCTCCTCAGTGGCAATCTCCATTTTGGCATTTGCATTTGCGTCCAGAGATGTTTTCACAGCCATGTTAAACAAATTCTAAGGGTCATCAATTCATGCCTTTTGTCAAGGCTTGCTACTTTCCTTTTTAGAGTCCATCTTCAGAGAAATTTCACGGAAGGGGAAATGTACTGACCAGTTACATTCTTGAAGGACTCATGGTATTCCTCTGAGAGGGTATGCCTATGCTCCTTCCTGTGGTATAAGGACATGAAATGATTTTATTTCTTAACTTATAGCTACATAAGGTAAATATATGCAAGACTAAATATATGGGTGACTAAATACATATGAAATGTCTTAGTTCTGTTCACAATAGATTATATTTTCTTGAAATTTTGGGATGTACGAATATGGCTTCTTCCGTTTAGTATGTTGGCATCATATCCACTATTGTACTATGTAGCAGACATTTATAGCACCTGCAGGGCACTTCAGAGAGATTACTGCCTGTTTTTACAGACATTAACCCAGCATCTTGTTAAGGTCTCACTGAGAAGTCCCCAGAGATTAGTGGGCTTTTGTTCTTTTTGAAATTTCTTAACAAAGCAGTAAATGAGGAAGCAGTTTACTAGGTCAGCTTTCTTTCACTGAATATTCAATAATGCAAAAGGTTCAGATAATAATGTATCCTTAAAAAGCCGGCTGCTCAAAGCTCTTGTAAAGCTACAAAAGAGCATACATACTAAAAATCTTAGAGTGAACTTCTTCTTTTATTTTTTTAACAAGAACCTAGAAGCGCCACATGCATAGAATGAGGCTACTTTACTTTCATTATTCATCTGTCCTTGAAATTTGTTCATTTTCTTATTTGTTGGAGACTCTATGTGTTATTAGCAGGACAATAGTAGTACCAGTACTTGCTATCCCTGAACATCATAGATATTTGTGCTGAAGACTTTTTTTTTTTTGCTTTGACTATTATTTGTACACTGCATGTTTTCCATTCACAGGCATCGTCTTCATTGAAAATATTTTTTTCAATGTTAAAATTTAACTTATGCACACAAATACAAAAGTAAGCACATGTATGGATGCTAGATGCTTTCAGAAATGTGTGTGTGTGTGTGTGTGTGTGTGTGTGTGTGTGCATGCACACTTGCGCTGTACTTGCTTTTTGGGGTTCCTGAGATCCTCTGCCTTATTCAAGAGATGCTGTCCTTTGTTTCATCAAATTCTGCCTAATGCTCGCTAATGGTCTCAACAGAGCAGTCATTTAACCTTTCACTTGCCCTCAATCATGGCTTTGAGTAGAAAAGAGCTACAAAGTCATTTGTCTGTGATTTTCTAGGTCTTTCCATTTCCCTTCCATGCTTTCATTTTGTAATCACCATAATGTAATTATATTCAGGGAGCTGAATCTTTTATAAAGTATACTATAAAATTGTAGGATGAAAACACTGAGACTCATTTAATATAAAATGATTTCCATCTTATCTATATTTTACTCCTTTGATTTATTTATTTTTTTCATTAGGTATCTTATTGCTTAATACCCAAACACCTGCCTCCCAAGAATTCCCTAAAGGAAGAACAATTTTGGATGCTCAACTTTGTTAGGCATCACTAAAAGCTTATTACTGGACACATTTGACTTCTTTAGTAAGATGGATTTTCTTAAAAGAAGAGAATTTCTTTTATGAACAAAAAATGCTGGCTGTTTTTCCTGTAATTCTTTAAGGGTTTTTTGTGTTTCCTCTTTAAGGAGTTCTACCTGTTTAGCTGTGTTCTGTATTTCTTTAAGGGAGTTATTACTGTCCTTCTTAAAAATCTCTACCAGCATCATGAGATATGATTTTTAAATCCGAATCTTGCTTTTCCGGTGTGTTGGGGTATCCATGACTCAATGTGGTGGATGTACTGGGTTCTGATGAGGCCGAGCAGTGTTGGTTTCAGGGAGGGCATGGGGGATTTTTGGAGAGGAAACTAGGAAAGGGGATATCATTTGAAATGTAAGTGAAGAAAACATCTAATAAAAAAGAGAAAGAGAAAGAAAAACAAAACAAAACAAAAATACCAGAACAAAAAATAAAAATACACAATTAGAGTTGATCTCAAAATAAATAAATAAATAAATGAATAAATAAATAAATAAATAAAAAAAGGAATAGAAAAAGAAAAGTAGGCAGTCGCCATCTTGGTTCCAGGACTCAGCAGAACTTAGGAAATTAGTCTGAACAGGTGAGAGGGTGCGCCAGAGAACCAGGCAGCTTCTGGGACAGACGGAAGCACAGAGCCGCTGAGGCAGCACCCTTGGCGGGCCGCAGACAGCCAGCCACCATCCGGACCAGAGGACAGGTGTCCACCTGGCTTGGGAGGCGGCCTCAGCCTCAGCAGCAGCGGTCCCATCTTGATTCCGGGACTCCCTGGAACTTAGGAATTTAGTCTGCACAGGTGAGAGTCTGCACCACAGAAGCTGACAGCTTCTGGGAACTGCCAAAGCAACACAGCTTCTGAGAAAGGCCCTGTTTTGGACCTTCTTCTTCGGCCAGGAAGAGGTCCAAAAACAAGATATCTGCGCACCTTCCCTGTAAGAGAGCTTGCCAGCAGAGAGTGCTCTGAGCACTGAAACTCAGAGGAGAGAATCTGTCTCCCAGGTCTGCTGATAGACTGTAACAGAATCACCAGAAGAACAATCTCTAAACAGAGTCAACTATAACTACTAACTCCAGAGATTACCAGATGGCGAAAGGTAAACGTAGGAATCTTACTAACAGGAACCAAGACCACTCACCATCATCAGAACCCAACACTCCCACTTCGTCCAGTCCAGGACACCCCAACACACCTGAAAACCTAGACCTAGATTTAAAAGCATATCTCATGATGATGGTAGAGGACATCAAGAAGGACTTTAATAAATCACTTAAAGAAATACAGGAGAACACTGCTAAAGAGTTACAAGTCCTTAGAGAAAAACAGGAAAACACAATCAAACAGGTAGAAGTCCTTACAGAAAAAGAGGAAAAAACATACAAACAGGTGATGGAAATGAACAAAACCATACTAGACCTAAAAAGGGAAGTAGACACAATAAAGAAAACTCAAAGCGAGGCAACACTAGAGATAGAAACCCTAGGATGCAGGGATGGTTTAATATACGAAAATCCATCAATGTAATCCATTATATAAACAAACTCAAGACAAAAACCACATGATCATCTCGTTAGATGCAGAAAAAGCATTTGACAAGATCCAACACCCATTCATGATAAAAGTTCTGGAAAGATCGGGAATTCAAGGCCCATACCTAAACACGATAAAAGCAATCTACTGCAAACCAGTGGCCAACATCAAAGTAAATGGAGAGAAGCTGGAAGCAATCCCACTAAAATCAGGGACTAGACAAGGCTGCCCACTTTCTCCCTACCTTTTCAACATAGTACTTGAAGTATTAGCCAGAGCAATTCGACAACAAAAGGAGATCAAGGGGATACAAATTGGAAAAGAGGAAGTCAAAATATCACTTTTTGCAGATGATATGATAGTATATATAAGTGACCCCAAAAATTCCACCAGAGAACTCCTAAACCTGATAAACAGCTTCGGTGAAGTAGCTGGATATAAAATAAACTCAAACAAGTCAATGGCCTTTCTCTATACAAAGAATAAACAGGCTGAGAAAGAAATTAGGGAAACAAAACCCTTCTCAATAGTCACAAATAATATAAAATATCTCGGCGTGACTCTAACTAAGGAAGTGAAAGATGTGTATGATAAAAACTTCAAGTCTCTGAAGAAAGAAATTAAAGAAGATCTCAGAAGATGGAAGGATCTCCCATGCTCATGGATTGGCAGGATCAACATTGTAAAAATGGCTATCTTGCCAAAAGCAATCTACAGATTCAATGCAATCCCCATCAAAATTCCAACTCAATTCTTCAACGAATTAGAAGGAGCAATTTGCAAATTCATCTGGAATAACAAAAAACCTAGGATAGCAAAAACTCTTCTCAAGGATAAAAGAACCTCTGGTGGAATCACCATGCCTGACCTAAGGCTTTACTACAGAGCAATTGTGATAAAAAAACTGCATGGTACTGGTATAGAGACAGACAAGTAGACCAATGGAATAGAATTGAAGACCCAGAAATGAACCCACACACCTATGGTCACTTGATCTTCGACAAGGGAGCTAAAACCATCCAGTGGAAGAAAGACAGCATTTTCAACAATTGGTGCTGGCACAACTGGTTGTTATCATGTAGAAGAATGCGAATCGATCCATACTTATCTCCTTGTACTAAGGTCAAATCTAAGTGGATCAAGGAACTTCACTTAAAACCAGAGACATTGAAACTTATAGAGGAGAAAGTGGGGAAAAGCCTTGAAGATATGGGCACAGGGGAAAATTCCTGAACAGAACAGCAATGGCTTGTGCTGTAAGATCGAGAATTGACAAATGGGACCTAATGAAACTCCAAAGTTTCTGCAAGGCAAAAGACACCGTCAATAAGACAAAAAGACCACCAACAGATTGGGAAAGGATCTTTACCTATCCTAAATCAGATAGGGGACTAATATCCAACATATATAAAGAACTCAAGAAGGTGGACTTCAGAAAATCAAATAAACCCATTAAAAAATGGGGCTCAGAACTGAACAAAGAATTCTCACCTGAGGAATACCGAATGGCAGAGAAGCACCTGAAAAAATGTTCAACATCCTTAATCATCAGGGAAATGCAAATCAAAACAACCCTGAGATTCCACCTAACACCATTCAGAATGGCTAAGATCAAAAATTCAGGTGACAGCAGATGCTGGCGTGGATGTGGAGAAAGAGGAACACTCTTCCATTGTTGGTGGGATTGCAGGCTTGTACAACCAATCTGGAAATCAGTCTGGCGGTTCCTCAGAAAATTGGACATAGTACTACCGGAGGATCCAGCAATACCTCTCCTGGGCATATATCCAGAAGATGCCCCAACTGGTAAGAAGGACACATGCTCCACTATGTTCATAGCAGCCTTATTTATAATAGCCAGAAGCTGGAAAGAACCCAGATGCCCCTCAACAGAGGAATGGATACAGAAAATGTGGTACATCTACACAATGGAGTACTACTCAGCTATTAAAAAGAATGAATTTATGAAATTCCTAGGCAAATGGATGGACCTGGAGGGCATCATCCTGAGTGAGGTAACACATTCACAAAGGAACTCACACAATATGTACTCACTGATAAGTGGATATTAGCCCAAAACCTAGGATACCCAAGGTATAAGATACAATTTCCTAAACACATGAAACTCAAGAAAAATGAAGAGTGAAGTGTGGACACTATGCCCCTCCTTAGAAGTGGGAACAAAACACCCTTGGAAGGAGTTACAGAGACAAAGTTTGGAGCTGAGATGAAAGGATGGACCATGTAGAGACTGCCATATGCAGGGATCCACCCCATAATTAGCATCCAAACGCTGACACCATTGCATATACTAGCAAGATTTTATCGAAAGGACCCAGATGTAGCTGTCTCTTGTGAGACTATGCCGGGGCATAGCAAACACAGAAGTGGATGCTCACAGTCAGCTAATGGATGGATCACAGGGCTCCCAATGGAGGAGCTAGAGAAAGTACCTAAGGAGCTAAAGGGATCTGCAACCCTATAGGTGGAACAACATTATGAACTAACCAGTACCCCGGAGTTCTTGACTCTAGCTGCATATGTATCAAAAGATGGCCTAGTCGGCCATCACTGGAAAGAGAGGCCCATTGGACACGCAAACTTTATATGCCCCAGTACAGGGGAACGCCAGGGCCAAAAAGGGGGAGTGGGTGGGTAGGGGAGTGGGGGTGGCTGGGTATGAGGGACTTTTGGTATAGCATTGGAAATGTAAATGAGCTAAATACCTAATAAAAAATTAAAAAAAAGAAAGACTCTGAACATAAAAAAAAAAAAGAAGAAAAAGAAAAGTAACAAGGAAGTAGAGTATTAACTACTAAAATGAACAACTCAGCAAAATCCATGCTTCAGTGCTAAGGTACTCAGAAAAGAAATGAAACAGGTACAGATAAAATGGAGTCTCACATACACAAATTAGCATATGAAAAATTTCAATACATTTTAAATGCTGACTGTTTTATAAATGAAACTGAGATTGAAAACATTGTCATGGCTGCAAGCACATGTTATTGATGTTCACAGTTTTCACAGTATATCACTAATGGCTGCCTCCACAACAGAAAACAAACCATTGTTTTAGATTGATTAAGTCAAAGTCATTGTAATGATAATGTGCTTAGTTGTTAAATTGTAGGCACTAGACACATTTGAACCATGGCTATTCCATTTATAAACTGTGTGATTTGGTAGCATTTTGCTCAATTTCTTTGTTTTTGCCTTATTTAATTAAAACACAATTATGTCAATATAACTTCCTTCTCTGACTTTCCCCTGGTTGCCTCCTACCTTCTAAATTTATAGATTCCTTTTATTTAGCCAATCTTATTACACTTGCATAAAGATAAATAAATACATAAAGTTTGTCTTTCAATTCATTGTGTTGTAAATGGAGTTTACACTTCACTCAGTTGTAGGCTGATAAAAAACATATACAAAATCCCTGTCTAATGCTCACTAAATACCTATAAAAGGTTACCTTGTCTTAATCTAATCATTATTTCTTGAAAGTAGGAAATGTCTTATATTCTTTCTCTGCTGATTGAATATTAAGTAGCAAAAGCCTATCTTGGGTGTTTTGTATTTTTAATGTGCAAAGATCCCAGGAGAGCTAAACACGATATTGGAATATTTACATGTGTTTTAGGAGACCTGTCAAATTGCTTGAGAATCCTCTTAATTTTTTGATATATTGGTAAAGGTTTTCTTTGTTTATACTTCTCAGAAAGATTAGAGTTTAATACTTATATATTATGACAGAGTTTAGATTAAAGTGGGTTAGTAGTAGATTAGGAGGAATTTGGGGGAAGGGAAGAATGTGATCGAATATATTTGAATTTAAAAGAAATTTAAAATATGAAAAATATAGCAATAAAAATTTTGAATAAAGAGAAAAAAGAAAATATTAAGGGAAAATAAGAAGATGAATTATTTTCTTTAGTTTTGAAAGGTTTATGATAAATCTAAAATTAGAATATTCAACCATAGAGCTTTCTCAGGTCACTTTTATCTTTCTAAAAAATATATATAATCACATCATACCTCCCTTCCCTTTCCTCCTTCCAGTTCTTCTCATTCACATTCACAAATAGTTTAAATAATGTTTTCCAATCAGAATTAGTAGTACCCTCTGCAAAAGACATAATTATCTAACAAAACCCTAACAGCACACATAAGAATCCTACCATTTGTGTTATTGGTCAGGATGATTCAGAGATGCCCAAAACATTATATCAGCTTTTGCTGTTGGTTCTTGGTTGCCTTCCAGAGAGGAAAAGTAATCTCTGTTTCTGAAGACAGAAAACATTTGAGACATAGGACCAGAAAAACCTTAACTATGTACAAAACCTAAAGGCCTTCTCCCTGAGAACAAGCTTTCATGGTATCAAATGTTGCCATGCAAGCTTCAAAGAAAGAAAGAGAGAGAGAGAGAGAGAGAGAGAGAGAGAGAGAGAGAGAGAGAGAGAGGAGGAAGGAAGGAAGGAAGGAAGGAAGGAAGGAAGGAAGGAAGGAAGGAAGGAAGGAAGGAAGGAAGGAAGGGAGGGAGGAAGGAAGGAAGGAAGGAAGGAAGGAAGGAAGGAAGGAAGGAAGGAAACTTATAGTCATATCCATTTATGGCACACATGAACCAAAAAGAACATGGCAAAATAACCCTATGGGGACAGCAGGGGGACAAATACCTTGACCATAATCAACAGCACTCTAATTGGACCTAAGACCACTCAACAAGAGGAAACCTAGCCACCTCCCTGCGGTTAGTGAAGCCATGGATCTTGCAGGAATGCTTGCAATCTCGTTTTAATTAACAAGCATAATCCCTAATTAAAATTCTCTATATTTATCTTTATTTCCATAGATATGGGTAGTTGTCACCCAATAGTAATGATACTTTTTCTTTTTATACAAGTTGGATATTATCTCAGGAAAATACACTCTAAGTGTAAAGAGTGAGAGAGTAAATAAAGAAATTATCTAATAAAAAGAGATTTTATGGTGTCCAATCTAAAATATCTAGTCTTTATAGCAAAAGTGCTTCTAGAGTGGAAGCACGTGTTAAAATTATAAATGATACTGGCTAAGATGTGACTAAGTCACAGAAAAATACAAGTCTTTTACAAGGACTGGTAAATATTACCTAGCAAGCTTTCAGCGGAGTGAAGGAAATTTTCAATTCTCTTTGAAGCTAAAGTTCTCTCATTAACTGCCAAGACAATGTCCTCTGCTAAGATGTCCTGCTCCACAGCAAGTAGGCTCTTGGGAAGGGTAGTATAATTATTTCCATAGTTGCCTAACTGATCTAGTTCCTGGATCACATTCTGTAGACATTTACCCTGGTGGAAAGTGCTATGAAAATTTGTTTGGCACTAGGTTTCGCCATGGTACATTTCATGTTGACATTAATATCTTAAATCTACATTATTTTTATTTCTCTCAAGATTAGGAGGTATAAGAGAAGAAATTCTTCTTTGTCTTCTTCAATTCATTCTTCTTATTGCACCAAAACCTGGTGTTGTGTTTTCAGATCCAGCTCTCTAACATCTCATGATGATACTTTATTGGATTGCACTATAAGTTATTCAAGTCAACTCATTAATTAGCTTATCGTGGCCAAAAATATATTTTCAAATTCAGGGAACCTCATGGAGAACTGGTTTTACGAGAGAGAGGGAGAGAATAGAAGGAGAGAGAGAGAGAGAGAGAGAGAGAGAGAGAGAGAGAGAGAGAGAGAGAGAGAGAGAGAGAGAGAAAGAGATTGCATGGATATATTTTTCCCTCTGCAGCAGTTATAAAATAGAGTTTAAAAAGAAGTCAAAGAGACAGGTAGTTTACTTTAAATGTTCTTTGTGATTCAAGCTAACAAACTTCAGTTCAAGTGCTTCCTACCTTTATAAAACTTGAGTGAGCTTTATTGCATCTGTTGATCATTGAAAGTACTCGTGGGCAAACAACTGAAAAATACCACCTCTATCTTTCTCCCTCTATTATTTTCTCTCTTCCTTACTCTCTTCTATCATGCATGTGTATGTGCGTGTGTGTGTGTGCTCATGTACACACACACACACACACACACACACACACACACACACACACACATACACACAAACACACACTTACAGTTGCACTAATACAAGATAGATAAACAACAACAAGAAATATTAGAAAGGAGATACCTAAATCTTGGTAAATGTTTAATTTGTGTGCTGTATTTCAGAGTATTTTTCTATTATTCACATACAGTAATCCTTTTATCAAGGATAGATTTTACATCTAGCTTTTATTCCAAAAAGAAACAATACAATTACATCCATCTACAATCCCTATCATAGCTCTCCATCTAAGATTTTCAGGTCCATATTATAGAGCATAATTCAATGGCAAAGTAGAAAATAAGATCATGAAAGTTGAAGAAAATGAAGGCACTTTTCTTACCTTCATAATAATTTACTAAAATCCTTGTATTTGTCACACAAAAATCCTGGTTATGTTTAGTTAGAGAAAAGTACTTCACACCCTGAATTAATGTATGTTTAGGCAAGGTATATATGATTGACACATGTTTAATATATTTAATTGTCCACAATATATGATCTAAGTCATGTCTTATTATGATTTCAACTTGTATCAGACAGAAAAAAGTTCACAAATCATTTATCAATTCTTCTATTATACAAATTTTACTAAACCATTCCCATTTAGTCGTTTTTATTTTTGCACATTAAAATATTCAGTAAATATAATTCTCAGAAAATTAAAAATATGTTCAAAATGTTACATCTTCATGAAAAGAAAGAGTAAAAACTGATACATTTTTGCAGAGCTACTTCAAGTCTCAGATACCAGGGACACAAGAGGTTCCCAGGACCCCACAGGAATGACATTCTTTCTTCTCTTTTTCACATTAGTTTCATTTCTTCATATAAAGTAACATGTTTCAGTCCAACTTCAGAGTCAATTTTAGAATCCAGTGCACTTGTCAGTCTGAAGGTGCTATTAAAGAATGTACTTTCCTTTGAGATATCATTAGGTTTTCTAAGCATTATTAGAAGATAAAATACCTCTAATAATGCAAAGTTTGTTTTTGATTGCTGAACATCATAGCAACACAGTGATGAGAGAAAAAGTTAATAGTAAATGTCCAGACAGAACACATCATTGTAGGCCTCAAAAAATCTGGCAGTGCACAGACTTCAGAAATTAAAACTTTTTAAAAAGTTATATATACAATATATAATGTATAATATATGTATATTATACTATATGTACTATGTATTAATAGTGGTAGTAGTATTAATATTATGTATTAATAGTGGTAGATAAAAATATCATATAATAAAAGGTGAAATGATTTGCCAATGTTAGCTCACACTTCTGAGAATTAATCACTAACGACATGCTTGGTTCAATTCATCATAACAGGATGGGTAAGCTGCTAAGAGACTCACTGTCTACAAAACATTCAAGACTCATAACTTTTGAAATAGTTTTCATAAAATAAGCATCTCTAGAAAACTCACTGATGTGTAATAGCATATTCTTTTGATCTTTAATTCATTTATTTCACTTTCTTCTGAGCTGATTTAAAGTAGAACTTTGATAGTTAGTTGCAAGTGGTTTGGATTGACTGCTTATTGCCTAATTTACAGTCTCTGGAGTATCTGCCTTATTTAAGGATGAGTATAAATAGGTAGAGATATCGATAAAATATTTTCAGCTATAATATAATTACAGTGTTGATTATGACTACAAATGTTTTATGTTTTCTTTCTAATATTAATAAAAGAACCCCCCAAATTAAGGATTATTAGTGTGAGTCGGCATAGATGGATATTTCATAGTTAAAGCTGAAAATTATATCTGCCATATGATTAGAGATTTATGTCTCTATTGAGGTTTAAAATCTTACAAAACTGGCCATTGTGGTCAACACTCATAACCCAGTCCTTAAGGGCAAGGGACAGAAAGATCATGAGGAGTTAGGATCTTGGCTACATAGCATGATTTTGTGTAAAAGCAAAAAATTAATCAACCAAATGACAAGGAAGACTACCAAAACCTGTCTTACATCAAATTTTCTTTTCTGTAAGACTTTGTTGTAGAAGATTTATGACAAATATATTAAAAATGTGTAACAGTACCCAACTAAGTTACTAAGTTGATTCCTTTTACTTACTTGGCAGAGGTGGCTCTCCTCATTGCCTGCTCTAAAGTTCTGGATTCCTCAGTAAAAGACACATACACACAGCCTTTATATTTTTATATGCCTTAAACAGCTCAATGGCTGGGCCTCTTCATAACTTCAACATGGCTAATCTACTCCCCTCTGATATTCCTCGGTTACTACTTACTGAAATCTATATCTCATCTTTGTTGCCCTAGACCCAGTTGGTTGCCACTATGGTCATGATTTTCTGACTCATACATGGCAGCTATGCTCTCAGTCCTGCACCTCTTATGAGTGGTGTTTCTTCTCTCCCTGTCCCGGTATAGTGGATCCTTCCTCCCTCCTCCCTCCTCCCTCCTCCCTCCTCCCTCCTCCCTCCTCCCTCTCATTCCTCGGTCCCTTGCCTGGGAGTCCTAAAAGTCCTGTTTCTGTCTCTCTGCCCAGCCATTGGGCATCAGCAACTTTATTTCTCAATCAAAACCAACTGAGGACAGTGTTCCCTCAGTGTCTTACATGTTTTACATGTGGATGTGTGGGTTCCCTGCAATGTTTGGAACACAGATTAAAATAATAAAACAGGACTAGGCCAAATCCACAACAAACATGTTTTTATATCTTTTTGTACTGTGTATAACATACAAACAGGTAATTTTGGCAAAACTATGATGCTGAACTTCATTATGAGTTAAGGACTTGTTTAGTAATTGTATTAAAGGGTTTTGCTGACTGCCCCAACTTTGGTATGTTTAGGTGATAAATTTTTTTCATAGATAATTATTGTCTCATTAAATATCATTTGAATCAAACTCTACTTAAATATATGTAGTGTAGTCAAATATATTACTCTGATCTAGATTTATCATAATGGTAAAATTAAAATAAAACTTTTATAAATATACTGCAAGCTGAGAAATGCAGTTTAATAAAACTGTGACTTAACTTCTCATTGATAAAAAGCTGGCACATCTGTTATATTATATGTTATTCTGTGTCTGTTATATTATAGTTTTACATGTAAAAACATTGTATATGTTATAGATGACAGATAGATAAATGATAGATGATAGCTATTCAGATAGATAAATAGATGATATATATATCTTTGAATTATAAAAATGATGTGACTCACTATGTACTATAGATCTTAGTAACCCTATCAAAGCACATAAAACATTTTGAACCCACTAAACCAACATCTTCCTAGACAGTGCCTTATTTGTTCATAGCCATGAAACAGATACTTTTTTGATACATGTCTTTTTGCCAAGATAAGTCAGGATCCTTACCTTTCTTCATTCCTGGTCATTCCACTGTCTCCTTTCTCATTTTCAAAGCCAGTAAGAGAACAGATTTGCTGTTTCTATCTCCATGGATGTTTAAGATGAGCCAAAGTATTTGTCAATAAAGATCATAGTATCTACTTTGCAATCAGTTCAGAAGTGCCCCCAAAATCCCATGTGTATCTACCCAGGGTTATAAGTGAACGTGACATGTGATTCCTCTTTTAAGATAAAACTTTCTCAATAGGCCCCATGTCCTCACGAGTCTTTACTAGACTCACTATATCCAATTCTCTCATTATGAAAGGAGAGTTCATTTGTAGTTAATTCTTATGATTGCAATTTTGGATGATGCCATATCTTCCCTGACTTACCTGTGTTTTAGACCATCTCATTATCCTATTGTCCAGTCACTTTTTAACACATTGTCATTGAATGTCAGATCTTTGTATACCCATGAGTGAATAGAGGATGTTCTTAAGATTGTCTTATACTCTACATTGTTGTTCTCAATCTTCTCAATGCTGTGACATTTTAATACACACTATGTGGTAACCTACACTATAATGTTACATTTTGGTATTTCAAAATTGTAATTTTGCTAATAAGCCATGCCTCAGTTTCTAAGACCACCAGTAATATATGTATTCTGATGGTCATAACCCACTGATTGAGAAAAAGCTGCTCTAGATCTAGATCAACATAGAACTATTTGATTCTTTAATGTTTATATGTAGTTTAAGAGTACACACACACACAAACACACACACACACGGTCATACAAATATACTTTTCTGCATTTATTTTTCTGAACAACCTTGCTAACACACAAGGGTTAAAATTATATATATGTGTGTGTGTGTGTGTGTTTGTATGTGTGCATATATATGTATATATGTATATATATACATATATATATATGTACATATATGTGTGTGTATGCATATATGTATATGTGTGTATGTATACATATATATGTAAATTATATGCATGTATATATACATACATATATATACACATATACATATATATATATATAATTATATGTGTACATATATAATTTTAACCCATGAGTATTAGCAAGGTTCTCTAGAGAATAAATAGAATAAAATATATTTGTATAACAAAATTTTATATAGGTGTCTGTTATATTATAATTTTACATGTAAAAACATTGTATATGTTATAGATGACAGATAGATAATTGATAGATGATAGCTCTTCATATAGATAAATAGATGATATAGATGCTAGATGATAAATATATGATAGGTAGATAGGCAGAGATAAATAGATAAACAGATAGATGATAAATAGATAAATAGAAGATGGATTGTAACAGATAAAACAGAAATTTAACTGCCTAATTGTTGTTCAGATGCATTATAGAGTAAATCTATTCTGAATTGAACTACTCAGAATCACCTATTTGCAAAGGTTAACTATATCTAATAATGCTTTTTAATGGAACATTCAAACCAACACAATGTCCTATTTCACTAAACTGTTAGAAATATGGTCTCACCAACTTTTCATAGCACTACCCACTATACCTTTGAGAGTTTGTTTCATAAGTTAAGTTCTTTGAGGGACAATGCAAAGATTTTACATATGTACAAGATTAAGAGAGACAGTAAAGATGACTCAGATATTCAAAAACACATAAAGCTTTAACTTAATTGTCAAGCCCAGACATTATGAGCAAACAATAAAATGATTGCAAGAACATAAAACACCAAAAATTAGCTTTTGAACTTTTAAGATAAAGTTATTAGACTTAATACATTAAGAATTAATTTTCTGGGTGAAACTGATATATTAGGAGATTTTATAAGAAATATATTATCAGGAATGTAAATATCATATAATGCCTCTGGGTTTGTGGTTGAGATAATTTTATTAATAATGATTATGCTACTATTTTCTACTTCTTATATTATGTCCATTATTTTACAACTAGTATAATTTAAACTTAATTTTGACAAAGTCTATTTTTTAAATCTTCTTGTTGGTTTTATTTTTTATTAGTTACTTTTAAAATTAAATTTCAAATGTTATCCTCTTTCCTCGATTTTCGCTCTGAAAAACCCCTATCCCATCCCACTTCCACCTTCTCACCAACAAACCCACTCCCCTTTATTTATCCTAGAATTCCCCTACACTGGGGCTTCGAGCCTTCACAGGACCAAGGTCCTCTCCTCTCATTAATGTCCATCAAGGCCATCCTCTGCTACATATGGCGCTGGAGCCATGGGTCTCTCCATGTGTATTCTATGGTTGGTGCTTTTGTCCCTGGAAGCTCTGAGGGTACTGCTTGGTTCATATTGTTGTTCCTCCTATGCAAATCCTTTAAGCTCCTTGAGTCCTTTCTGTAGCTCCTGTAATGGGGACTCTGTGCTCAGTCCACTGTTTGGCTGTGAGCATCCACTTTTTTTTTTTTTTTAATCAGGCACTGGCAAAGCCTCTCAGGAAACAGCTATATCAGGCTCTTGTCAGCAAGCACTTGTTGGCATCTACAATAGTGTCTGGGTTTGGAAGCTGTATATGGAATGGGTCCCCAGGGAAGGCAGTCTCTAAATGGCATTTCCTTCAGCCTATGTTCTACACTTTGTCTCTGTATCTCCTCCCATGGCTATTTTGACACCCACTCTAAAAAGGACTGAAGTACTTTGGTCTTTCTTCTTCTTGAGCTTCATATGACCTGTGTATTGTATCTTGGGTATTCCAAGCTAATATTCCAAGTTAATATCCACTTATCAGTGAGGGCACACCATGTGTGTTCTTTTAAGATTGGATTACTTCACTCAGAATGATATTTTCCACTTCCATCCATTTGCCTAAGAATTTGAATTCATTGTTTTTAATAGCTGAGTAGTATTGTGTAAATGTTTAAATGTACCACAATTTCTGTACCCATTCCTCTGTGGAGGGACATCTAGGTTTTTTTCCAGCTTCTGGCTTTTATAAATAAGGCTACTATGAAGATAGTGGAGCATGTGTTATTACCTGTTGGAGCATCTTCTGGGTATATGCCCAGGAGTGGTATAGCTGGGTCCTTCAGTAGTATAATGTCCAGTTTTCTGAGGAAACACCAAACTGATTTCCAGAGTGGTTGTACCAGCTTGCAATCCCACCAGCGTGGAGGAATAAATGTTTCTCTTTTGCTACATCCTCACCAGCATCTGCTGTCACCTGAGTTTTTTATCTTAACCATTTTGACTGGTGTGAGGTCAAATCTCAGGATTGTTTTGATGAATTTCCCGGATAATTAAGGATGTTGCACATTTCTTTAGGCGCTTCTCAGTTATTCAATATTCCTCAGTTGAGAATTCTTTGTTTAGCTGTGTACCCCACTTTGTAATAGGGTTATTTGGTTCTCTTGAGTCTAACTCCTAGAGTTCTTTGTATCTATTGGATATTAGCCCTCTATCAGATGCAGCATTAGGAAAGATCTTTTTCCAATCTGTATGTTGCTATTTTGTCCTATTGACAGTGTCCATTGCCTTACAGAAGCTTTGTAATTTTATGAGGTCCCATTTGTCAATTCTTGATCTTAGAGCATCACCTATTGGTGTTCTGTTCAGGAAAATTTCCCCTGTGCCAATGTGCTCGAGGCTCTTCCACACTTTCTTTTCTATGTGTTTAAGTGTATCTGGTTTTATGTGGAGGTCCTTGATCCACCTGACTCCCCCTTTGTACAAGGAGATGAGAATGGATCAATTTGCATTCTTCTACATGATAACCACCAGTTGAACCAACACCATTTGTTGAAACTGCAGTCTTTTTTCCTCTGGTTGATTTTAGCTCCTTTGTCAAAGATCAAGTAAGCATAGGCATGTAGGTTAATTTCTGAGTCATCCATTCTATTCCATTGATCTACCTACTGTCACTGTACCAATACCATGCAGTTTTTATCACTATTGCTCTGTAATATAGCTTGAAGTCAGGGATAAATGCTATCTAACATAGTCATGATTTAGTAACTAATTTTAAAGAAAGGCAAACAGTTTTGCTCTTGCTACTAAATAACTGAAATCTAGTTGGATATGTTATGTCTCACTTACCTAAAGTCAATTTTTTTTTCTAAGAAGGCAGCTTATGGAATTCATAATTTGACATAATATTTTTCTTTTTTGAATGCATAATATCATTTACTGTATTTTTTCATGTACTTGGATAATTTATTTTACATTTTACTTATGTAGTATTTCAGAAATTCAAAAGGAAAAAACACAGAATTTAAAGACATACTGAATTTCTCTCAGCTCTATCATTTAAATACAAACTTATAATAACTGCGTAGGGTGACATCTATTGATGAAGTGTGTGTGTTCCGAAGCAATTTATCTCACTGGGTTTATTTACCTTGATTTGTAAAATGAGGATATTGACATCTCTATTAATATTTTTCACTTTTTATTAAGTCTATTTTATATTTAGACACTTGCGAATTACTATAAATTGCTGATGGGTAGACATTTACATAAATTAGTTTTCCAATTTCTTTCTTTACATAAATGTATTGTAATATATTGCACTAAAGATTTGGAAATGATACTTTTTAATGCAAGGAGATCAAACAATTATTAGTCTGTTTTTAGTTGTATTCTATTCAAGAGTAATAGAAAAATTCTAGTTGCTAGCCTGTATTTAGTTGTATACTATTCAATAACAATAGAAAAATTCCAGTTGCTTTAACAAATGAATCCCAATCTTTCAAAGCTTAACACAATATATGTTTACTTATTACAAAAACAAACTTTAAAATGGTCTTAATGATTCCAAAGTATCCATGATTACTTTTCTTCATGTAAAGGTTCTTGAGATTCAACTTTAGAATCCTCAAGCTGTGTTAACCTTAGTGCCCAGCCAGGAAATGTAAAACAAAAAAATAATAGAGAAGAAATATCTGATTCTACAACTAGGTAGTAATGTAGATCAGTTTAATGCATAATTTACCAATCGACTAAGCCAGATGAATTCACGTAAAATTATGGAAATCTATATTATAGCATGTATCTTCTTGTCATTTTGGATACAGAAACATTACTGATTTCTCTGTGCTAGTTATTATTATTACAAGCTCCACTGGGAAAAACTGCAAAAGGATCTTCACATCCTGTACATATATTCACAAACATTTGTCAATGGATATGTCTATTTATAGGCATTCCATGGGAAAGGTATTAAATAACTCTAATAATTTCAACTCTATGTATGAAATTATAGTGGAATATTTACTAAAAAAGAGAAAAGACTTTTATTCATTGACTTTTTTTTAAAAGTCATTAAAATTCCATCATTTTAATGGGACAAAGCACAGGTAATTTTAAGTACAAGGGACAAAGCATAGGTAATTTTCTGTTGCTCCATGAAGGAGTTTGAGTTATATTTGTAATGAGAATATCTGTCCTGTAATAATTGGAGGTACAAACTGAAGGAACTTCTGTAACGATCAGAATAGTCCTGTATATTACCAAGTATTTTGTTGGAAAATTAGTCTTGAACATTAACAAAGCATTTTCTAAGCAGTTCCGAATTGTTTTGTTTTCTTTCAGTAAATAATGAGTACCTTTATTATATACTAATTGGTAGGTTCCTCTTGTGTTATCACCTTATGTAGATTTAGATCTGAAGATATACATTGTTAGATTAATTTGTGTATATTTCAAAAAGACTAAATTCTGGAAGATTAAACTAAGGAAATTATCTTGCTGTATTAGTTCTAGTAGAACGATAGATGTTGGTGTTGAATAGGTCGTTCAGTGGCTAAGAGTACTGGCTGATCTTAAATAAGATGTGGGTTTGGTTCCCAGTAAACATCAGGTGGCACAAAAATATGTTATTCCAGTTCTGAGGGGTCTGTTTTCCCCTTCTGGCCTCCATGACCACCAAACAGGCATGCATGTGATGTATATACATATATGTTGTTATAAACTCATACAAATAAAATAATATACATATTTTAAATTTTATTTATTCACATTACATTCCAATATCAGCCCCACACCTTCTCCTTCAAGTATCCTCTCACACAGATCCTCCACTAATTCCCCCCTCCTTTTCTTCTTTGAGAAGAGGGAGAGCCTCTGGTTATCACCTCCCAATACCCTTCCACTCCCTGCAGAACAGTGCAAAACCCTTCCCACTAAGGCCAGACAAGGTGGCTCAGTTAGGGGAACAGTATCCACAGGCAGGCAGGCAGGCAGGCAACAGATCCAGAAACAGCTCCTGCTCCTGTTGTTGGTGTACCTCCGTGAAGACTAAGCTGCTCATCTGCTACATATATGCAGGAGGCCAATATCCAACCTGTACTCACTCTTTGGTTGGTTGGTGGTTCAGTCTCTGGGAGCTTCCAAGGGTCCAGGTTAGTTGACTCCTAAGTTAGTTTTCCTGTGGAGTCACTGTCCTCTTCCTGTCTCTCCATCCTTCCTTTCTCTCCATCCTTCCTTCATCTATCCCATAAGACTCCAAGAGCTCCATCTAACGATTGGCTGTGGGTCTCTGCCACCTCTTTCCATTGGATGCTGTGTGGAACCTCTCAGAGGACAGCTATTTTAGGATCCTGTCTGCAAGCTTGACAGAGTATCCCTAATAGTGTCATTGACTGGTTTTTGCACATGGAATGAGTCTCAATTTGAGGCCATCCTTGTTTTCCCCAGGCCCTGCCCTATCTTTGTCTCTGAACATCTTGTAGACAGGAAATGTTTTTGATCAAAGGTTTTGTGTGTGGGTTGCTGTCCTTATCCCTCCACTGGGAGTCCTGTTGGCTACAGGCTACTTAAGAAGGGGCAGGGATAAGGGCTTTTCAGAGAGGAAACTATGAAGGGGAATAATATTTGAAATGTAAATAAAGAAAATATCTAAAATAAGATATTTCAAAAAATAAAATAAATAAAAATTAAAAAGAATCAATATCTCCCTCTGCTAGGGGTCTTCAGCTACAGTTGTACCCATAGACATCCTGAGGCCACAGCCCATCCCATGTCTCTGGTACCTCCTAGAGATTTTCCCCCAGGCCAGATTCCTCCCCTTCCCTCCACATCCCCTTTCCCCACCAGGTCCCTCCTTTCATTCACCTCCATGATAATTAAGGACGTTGAACATTTCTTTAAGTGCTTCTTGACCATTCGTGATTCTTCTGTTCAGAATTTTGTTTAGCTCTGTGCCCCATTAATGAATTACATTTTTGAGTTGTTGGTGTCTAACTTCTTGACTTCTTTATATATTTTGGTTATTAGTTCTCTGTCAGATGTAGTGATGGGGAGATCTTTCCTAAATTGATAATCCACCATTTTGTCCTATTGACAGTGTCCTTTGACTTACAAAATCTTTCCAGTACTGTGAGGTCCCATTTATTAGTTGTTGATCTTAGTGACTGAGTCACTGGTATTCTATTCTGGAAGTTGTCTTCTGTTATGAGGAGGTCAAGGCTACTCCCCACTTTCTGTTCTATGAAGTTTAGTGTATCTGGTTTTACATTCAGGTCTTTGGTCCACCTGGGCTTGGATTTTTGCAGGGTGATAAATAAGGATCTATTTGCCTACATCTGCATGCAGACATCCAGTTAGAGCTGCACCATTTCCATGGTACAATTTTGGTTCTTTATCAAAAATCAAGTATCTAGAGGTGTATGGGAATATTTCTGGATTTTCAGTTCATTTCCATTGAGCAACATGTCTGTTTCTATATCAGCATGCAGTTTTCACTAATATAGCTCTGTGGTACATCTTGAAACCAGGATTGTCCATATCTTTAGAAGGATTTTTATTGTCCAGGATGGTTTTCTCTATAGTGGATTTGGGCTTTCCATATGAGGTTGAAAATTGTTTTCTCAAGGTCTGTAAAGAATAGTGTTGTAATTTTTGGGGTAGTTGTATTGAATCTGTAGATTGCTTTGGGTAAGATGGCCATTTTTCACTATGTTAATCAAACTGATACATAAGCATGGATGATCTCTCCATGCTATGGTATCTTCTTTTATTTCATTCTTCAGAGAGTTGAATTTCTTGTCATACAAATATTTCACTTTCTTGCTTAGAGTTGCACCAAGGTATTTCGTATTACTGTGGTTATTGTCAAACACATTTTCTCCCTAACATCTTCCTTAGTTCATTTTTCATCTGTATCAAGGAGGTCTACTGATTTTTTTTTGAGTTTTTGATATTCAGGCATTTTACGGAACATTTTTATTTATTAGTGGTAAGAATTCTCTGGCAGAAGTTTTGGGGTAAGTTATATACACTATTATCTGCAAATATCAATGGTTTGACAGCTTCTTTTCCAATCTGTATCCCCTTGATCTTTGTTGTTGTTGCCTTATTGATTTAGCTTGAACTTCAAGTATTATATTAAAGAAAAGTATGTCAAAGGCCAGGAAATGTAGAGGATCTTAATAATTTGGGATTTTAATTCATAAAATGACAATGAAGGTCAGGGGACCCAGAGCAACTCAACTCTGCCTCATAAATCTTTTAAGAAAAGCAAAGGTACCTTTTTATTTTCTTATTCTTAAATTTCTAAAACTAGATTTGAAAAAGGTGTTCGAATGATTTCCACAAAATTCCCCCAATATCAACCTTAAAATAAAACATAGAAACCATATGACTAAATCTAACAATAACTTGCTTATGTGAATTCTAGGGTAAACTAGAATCTGTATAAAAACAATGTTTCTCATCTGGCCATAGTGCTTCAGTCTAGGATTATATTTAAAGATTACATTTCATTAAGTTGGCATGGTCTCTGGGAGTGGTTTAAAAATTCCTCCTGCTCCCTGTCTTGTTCATCAAGTTATTACTAAACCACAGCATAGTCAACTTTGAACTACTGTAAAAGTTTATATTATCTGGAGATCTTTCTTTTCTTATTCTCTTCTAGACCTCTTTTTATATTCAAAAACCAAAGTAAGAAATACTACTTATAGAAATACTCTGAATCCAATACACAGCTCATGATTAATCCAGAATTCCAAGGATCTTCAAATTCATATGCTAGAATTGTATTTTCTCTTACACCAAAAATATTATTTGGTCTGTTTGTTAGGATTCTGTTAATTTATACAAATGTCTCACCATTTAGTACATATGACATCTTACTTTATGATTATGTTTGTTACTTCAATAACTTCATCCTGATCATATAAGACCACTTAAATCTCAATTTCCTTTTTTTCATCTTTCTAGACAAATCTAGGCTTAGACCCTTGATATCTTTCACTTATAGTGTAGTAGTAAAACCTTCTGACAGTTTGTAAGGCGATCAACCTTTTATATGTTACCAGTCTCTAGCTCTAACTCCTCTTTACCACTGTAGTGATCCACAAACCATTGCCTGCTGGAGGCTGTTCAGATATCACTGAATATCAAACAGATTTCAAATAACTCTTGGAGTTCTGCCAAGACTCCTCAAGCATCTGCTGACATGTGGCCCAGACCACTCTCTCATTCTCTACTGTAAAACTGCACTGTATGGAATTCCTGTTGATCAATCAGCTCTTTTATCTTTTCTAGTTCTGCTTCTACATGGCCTTCTTCCTATTGTTTGTAAACTGCCTGCTGGCTGCTGAATTCCTATCAATTTCTTCATATTCTTACTCCACTGACATGTTTGAAAATTTTCTTTGCATCATTTCCAAGAGCAATGTTCAAATTTAATTTCTTTGCTTCCCTATACTTATTGTATATAAAATATTGATTTACCATAAGTTTACTATTCATATATAATAAGCATGGACATTTTGAATAGAAAATTTTATTCTTATAGTTGAAAATTCTCTACAATTGATGTGGTTCATAAAATGCTACAATATCTTCTGTACTCTTATGAAGTCTAGCTATTTCCATTTGATTTTTAAGTTATTTTGTAGAAATTATATGAATTTTACAGAAGAGTCATGAACACTGTTTATTTTATATAACATAAAAAAGTAATTAAATACATTAGCATATGAGAAATGATGAAAATATTATGATATATGTAACATTTCTTAAAACATTATATATATATATATATATGAAAATGTATTCTTTTATATGCTTTCTCATTAAAAGCTAACATTCCAACACTGACATTTGTCTTTAAGTTTTTACTATTTTCAATACTATATCAGAGAACTGAGGCAGTATACTTAGACTTAAACAAACAAACAAAACCAAACATGAACTCAAGAGTGTAACTTCTTTATTAAAGATCAATTTGTAGCCTTTTTTCTTGTATGTCATTTTAGGACATTGTACTCAGGTAAACCTGAGGCTACCTTACCTATAATCATTTCTATGCTTTTGAGTCTCTCACTGTGTTTCTCAGATTAGCTGTAAATTGTCAATATCCTGCCCTAGTCATCCTATACCTTGGAAAAGGTTCTGTGTGTTATCATGGGATTCTCAAACTAGGAAACAAGAAAGAATAAATATTCTTATGTTAGTGAGTGGTTTATTGAATATTTTACACAAATTATACTGCTTTTGTGCTTATGATTCAAAAACTTATGGTTTTAATTCATGTTTTCTGCACTTCTGTTCTCAGTCACTCCTGAATTTTGATATAGTGATTCATTCCAGGAGACAGACTTTAGTTGAATGGAGAGTGATATACTAGATATGAGTGATTCAGGAAGTCCTCAAAGAACCATGGCTTTATAGAAGTGCTTAGAGCATATTTGCTAAAGGGGCGATTGCATTTGTAAAGATGATAAATTAGCAGAAACACATCTATAGTAACATTCATTAACTGATCAATGTTCCTTCCCATCATGAGGGAATGTTCCCTCTGCTTTTGAAATATGCTGCCTTTTGAGCCAGTTCACTTCACCTGTGCATCCACCCGATGTAAACATTTCTATAATAAGAAAAAAATTAATTAAAATTTAGAAGGTCTTTAGCTAACGTTAAATCTAGTTGAGAAATGTAAATAAAAATTTGCCCTGTGTCTTATGAACAAAATAATATTGATTATTTGGAGTTTCAATTATATGATAGCAGGTATATTGTAAATATTATCTAAAACTTTTCATTCATTGTGTAACATAATTTCCTTGCAAATTTTACCTAACATTATCGTATTGTATAAGTTTCTTGCAAATTTTATCTAATAATCCCTTTCAAGATTCCTTACGAGCAGTATATTACTGCATAAATCTTCACAATTAAAGACCCAGTATTTCTTAGTTCCCTTTATAATTTAAAATTTTAAACCTTATAGATTTCATTAATTTAACACATTTGTATAAGTTAATTTGGTGTGTTTTCTTTTGCTTAAAATATTTTTAAAAGGAAAATTGGAAAACCGAGGACAAGATTTTGGTATGGCTAGTTCATAACCGAAACTAAAAAGATTACGAAAAGCTAGGCACAGTAAGTACACCTGCTATGCTACCAGTAGGGATATAGAGACACAAAACTAAGAAAGCCATGATCAGTCTGGACTATACAGTGAGACCCTTTCTGTGGGGAGGCTAAAAAGGAGAAGGAAAAGGAGAGTGGCAATCAGTTACTTACAATTCTCTACTTGTCATAACCTGGAATCAATTCAGTAGAAATTCATAATGAAGAATTATTTGTCCTCACTACATCTTATTTATCTGTAGGAATATCTGTGGGAGGTTATATGGATTGTTAATTGAGGTGATAAGGCTCACCATGAATATATCCAGCCTTGAACTTTATAGGAATAAAGAAAGCTAGTCGAGCATGATCACAGGCAGTAAGAATTCATCTACTTATCCTGTCTCTGCTCTTTACTGTGCATGTGGTGTTTGAGGCTCATGCTTCCATTTCCCCTACAATAATGATTCATTACTTAACACCTAAGCCTTTTCTTCCCTGAGTTGTTTTGATCAGGATAAATTATCGAAGCAACAGATATAAAAACAATACTTGTATTAATTTTACTTGTTATTTAATTTTACTAATTAAAGAATTGATAAATTAAGAAATTTATATTTTTGTATACTGTAGGAGAATGAAATGAATATTTAGTGAAGATTAATTGAAGTTCTCAAACTAATTTAGAATTTTTTTTACCATAGTTACTTTCTGTAGAGCTTTTCATCTATTTAATCACTTTTGCCCAATTATATTTTTGGACAGAAGCTATCCCTTGTGTAACCTTATAATTATTTTTGATTAAATCTGTCTTGTTAAATTTGGCCCATCATTTGATCCTGTCAAGATCTTGGAACACTGTTCTGTCATAATTCCTTCCAAAAGCATATAGCACATATTTTTGGACTTCCGTGAGTATTCTAGTGTAGCCATTAAAAGAAGTACATGAAGGTCTATACTTTTTACCACATCAAAATGAGCAAAGTTTCCTTATGAACATTTTATAACGGTTTTAGCAATTTTCTATCTAAGTGCACAAATATTTCTAAGAACTAGAAATGTTAAGAAGTGGTAAATTTTTATTATGCTTTTTGAATATTTTAGAATTGGAATATTGTGAAATACTTCCATTAAATATTTTATTCACCTCTATAAATAAAAAGGCAATAAAATAATGAGCTTATTAATAGTATTTAGTGGATTTGGCACATTGATATTTCATTCTGGTAGGTTTCATAAAAGCCATTGAAATGGCTCAATATGTAAAATTGCTTTCTGTACAAGCATGAAAACTTGAATTTGATAACTGGATTCCATATGGAAGCAGGAGAAAACTTACTCCTGAGAGTTATCTACTAAGCTCTCCATGTGTTCTTTGGGAATAATTTCCCACTACTGAGTTCACAGTAACAATGAAAAGTATATTTAAAAGCACCAAAGGACCCTATATTTGCACAACAAAGAAGACTGTGCTATTTCATATTGATGCCTCACCTCTATCTTGTTATCTTGTGAGCAGAAAAAATTAAACTAAGAAAAGCTATTTTCTCCCAAGACAGCTCTATACCACTGGACTTCCCTGCCCATCTGTGTCTCTGAAAACAGGCATGCACACATAGACAAACTTGCATACACAGCGACAAACTCAACTTTATTGCTTTTTATTTATGGCATTAAGTACTACAAGTAAGGATAAACTTCTATCACTATGGATAGGACAATATATATTACATATTATTAAAGTAATGTTTTATATATGTGTTTATATATACATAAAATATAATATCTTCTATTCATTTTCCTCTTTGTAATGATTGTCATCTCTTCTCACTCATCTAGGCATTTCCTATTGTTTGTTTTGGTGTAGACTATTTCCATTTTTCTGCTAAAAAGTTTTTGGTGAATTATAATATCTAATTATTTCTTTTAGATTAAAACAGATATGGATATATGCAGCCAAGCATTAAACTGAGAGCAGGAACCCTAGTGGACAAGTTAGATCAAGGACTATATGAGCTAAAGGGGTTTGCAGCTCCATAGGAAGAACAACAATATCAACCAACCAGAAGCCCCAGATCTCCCAGGGACTAAACCACCAACCAAAGAGTACACATGGAGTGACCCATGGCTCCAGCTGTATATGTAACAGAGGATGGCCTTGTTGGGCATCAATGGAAGGAGAGACCTGTAGCCTCCCCTCCCCCAGCCTTAATGGTTCCACTGTTTACACCTGGATGGAGCTTGCCTGCTCAATCGTTCTGCCACGCCCACTGCTGGAACTTGCCGCTTTGCTGTTCGGAGCCATACATGTGGTCACCCTGCTACTGGAGCCCAAGATTATTTGGCGGGAATCGGGCCCCTCCCCCTTCCTTCATAATGGAGTGCCGGAATAGTAAAAATTGAACCTTGAGCAGAAACCTTTGTCTTGGTTCCTTCCTTATCTCGCGCAGCCCAGCCCCTCTTCTCTTCCAGGTTTCCAAAATGCCTTTACAGGCTAGAACCCAAACCTGTGATCTGCTGGCAGGACACAACAGAGACCCTTGGTCCTGTGAAGGCTGGATGCCCCAGTATAAGGCAATGTTAAGGTGTTGAGACAGGAGTGGGCGGGTTGGTGGGGGAGCACCCTCATAGAGGCACGTAGGGCAGGAGGGGATAAGGGGTTTGTGAAGTGCATACTGGGAAGGGGGATAACATTTCAAAGGTAAATAAAATAACCAATAAAAATGAAAAATTAAAATTAAATAATCCTTTTGTAACTAGTCATACCACACAGTGCTTGCATCTTACTCATATTTTATATTATTTGATTTGTAATTTTAAAATTTTTGAATATTTCATATGTGAGTAGTACAATTCCATCATTTCTACCCCTTTCTTCCCCTTACATCTCCTCTCATGTCTCCCCAACTCCCTCTCAAATTTTATAATTTCTCCTACGATTATTATTAGATACGAACATGTACACAAAACACACATATATGTATATATGTATACACAGACATAAATCTTTTTGTTTATTTATTGATTGATAATATCCCACTGAATGCATTTAGCATGGTCATATATATGTGCATGCTGAGGGATGTCAATTGGAGATTATATGATCCATCAGTGCTGTTGAATCTTGTCCCTGGAGGAAACTGATTCCCCTCCGTCAGTATTAATTCATCCAATATGAAAATTTTCCCATCCCATTTCGCATATTGAATGATGTACTCATTTTACAGATATTATGTTTAGCTAACCCCACTGTTGAGTTTATATGGGAATAGCATTTCTGTCATACCTGGAAGACAGTTTATTTTAGCTGGCATCCTGGTACTCTGGTCTCTTAAAATATTTGTGTCTCGTGTCCCCTTATATTATCTGAACCTTAGGTGTACGGTAGGTAGCATTGTAGATGTACAAATTGTAGCTGTGGTCGCCTTTGTCATTTCTTCTCTACATTTTGACCACTTGTGAATATCTATAGGCATATTTATCAACTCAATAAACGAGACTTATTTGATGGCATCTAGATCAATAGAACAACACATGAGATCAAAACTTAAGCAAAGGCAATTTACAGGCACCTGATATTTGGCAGAGATTTCAAAACTTTAAATTGTGGTTGAGATATTGAATGTCCTCATGTAGAAGAATGAAATTAGATCTGTATCTATTTTCCTGTCCATAAAAGTTAACAAAAAATGGATGAAATACCTCTCACTTAAGTATGTATTTATTTATTGCCTTGTTTACATAATATATATCCAGCTATTTACAGTGTAGACAATATATACCACTTCTCACGATTAAGTTCTGATGAGGGAAAAAAAACCTGCTTTCCACACAAAAGCCTGTGCAGCTCTCATAATGCATCTGGGAGATAGTGAATATTCAGTAAATAATTCTGTAATGGATACACTAAGTAAGTAACAAGGACTCATGAGTTTTCAGTACTAATAAGAAGCAAAACCAACTTGGAGATAATTTTATGAGCCCACATTCAGTAGATAGACAGGGCTCACAGTGGAGGGATGGGACACTAACCCTCCTTCACATTTTTAATCCAAAATTGATGTTTAAAGAAATGCATGAAGTAAAACGGAACAGAGATGGAAGGGGTGGCTATTCAGTGACTGACACAACTTGGAATCTATCCCATGGGTGATCATGAAACCCTGACACTAATTTTTTATTAGATATTTTCTTTATATTGGTGCTATGTTGTGTTTGCAGAGGAGCCAAGCATGGCTGTCTACTGAGAGGCTCTACCAGAAGCTGACTGAAACAGATGCAGACACTTTTAGCCAAGCATTGAACTGAGGGACCCCTGTGGAAGTTAGGGGAAGGATTGAATAATATGAATGGGATGGGAACTCCATAGGAAGACCAACACTGTCAACTATCCTAGACCCCTGGAAGTTCTGAGAGGTTAAGCAACTAAGCAAAGATGGTCCTAGATATGGGCTGGTCCTAGACCCCTGGCACATATATATGGGAGGATTTCCTTGTCAGGCGTCTGTGGGAAAGGATATGCTCAATCCTATAGAGACTTGATTCACTAGGCAAGGGGCATGATCTTGTGGTGGAGAGCACCCTCTTAAGGCAAAGGGGAGGGGGAATGGGGTGAAGAACTCTGAGAGGGGGCAACATTTAGAATGTAAATAAATAAAATAATTGTTATAAAATAACGTAGCAGGGCCTTGAAGTCCCACATATCACATCCACAATTTTAAACTGAGTGCAATGAATACACGCACTGTTTGTCTTATTGATGGTTTCTGTTGCTGTGAAGAGACATCATGACTATAGCAACTGTAAAATGGAAACCATTTAACTGTGACCAGCTTAAAGTTCAGAGTTTTAGTCCATTATTGTTATGGCAGATTTGGTGTGGAAACAGAGCTGAGATTTCTACAGTCTAGACTGAAAGTAGCAGGCAGGGAGGGATACTGGGACTGGCTCAAGCATCTGATACCTCAAATCCCATCCCCTGTGGCACACTTCCTCCAACAAGGCCAAACCTCCTAATAGTGCCACTCTCTATAAGCCTGTGGAGGCCATTTTCATTCAAAGTACCACACTGTTCAATTCTCTTTCTCCATATACACAGTCCATTGATTTCAGTCATATAATGATGTCACCTACAGTGAGCAGCTCTTCTGACATCAATTAATAAAATCAAGGAAAATTCCTTGTATGCATCACGAGAGATCCATCTTCCATCTGACACTAGATTTTGTCAGGTTTATAACTTAACCGTAACTAAAACCTGGATACTTAGTATATATGGCTCAATACTTACTTGATATATAACATGCTGTAAGCTGAACTAAATGCCATATAAATACTTAGGTCAACTAAAAGTAAGTTTTGATATATAGTTTCTTATGCACTTTTAAATCAAATTATATGTATAAAATATATTTGTATGGTAAATTTTAACCTTACTCATTTTCTATTCCTATTACTACCTCATAATATCAATACTGTACTGATAAATAGATTTTATGTATGACACTGCCAAAGTGAATCTTAAGCACTATTCAGAATGTAGACCAAATGCTAATAGTCAGAATGGAGAAAATTCTTGCAGAAGCAAAAGACTGTATGTTATTAATAATAATGATAAATCCTCAAATGCGCAAAATAATGTGGCATTCTAAGAGCTACCATTAAATGCATAATAAACAAATCTTACTCTTCCTTTTCATTAAAGTGATGGATTCTTCATTTTGTAAGCAGAATAAATCTCTCCTTTACTTCAGATTGCTTGTTTGCTTCTACCTTAGCTTGTCAATTATTCAAGCAACATCTTTCAAAAAATCAGACCTGACCTACTTCTCTTCAAATCTTTCCCAGAAATTTTTGTTCAGAAGTAACATCAGCACTTGAGAACATGGAATGGGGTTCATCACAAACATTCAAGTATCTATGGTTTTGGAGCAATGTGTTTTATTGCCATCCTACAGTTCTGATTCTCTTCTTTCCTTCCCTTTTCTTTCTTACTTTTCCTCATTCTTTCTTCTTTCATTCCTTCTTTCTTCTTATTCTTCTTCCTTCCTTTGTCTCTCTAGCATAAATACTTCAGTGTTATACATACTAACCACATATTGTAGTACAGACATATTCTTAACAATTTCTTCTTGTTTCAAGAAGAGTAATAAAATGAAATTCACTTATTTTCATGTCCAATATTCTATGATTACCTTTAGAGTAGAAGAACATGCCTTTTCATGGGTGTTTGATCATCTCCTTCTTATTCTATGCCTTAAGAGTAGTTTCGTTAATACAAAAAATAATTTATATTCCTAGTTTTGGAAGCACATATACTTAAATTGGAACAATACAGAGATTAGTAGGATACCTGATTCAGGAAAATAAGCAAATTCATGAAACATTTCTTATATTTTAGAAACATGGATTATATATAAACATTGACTAGTATTCATTAATTTTTGTCTTATAAACATTCAGGTTTAATTAATGTGTGCTTTACAACACTATTGGGGTCATTGAGGATATTTGTTTCCTGTTGGAATATAGATTGATATTTGATTCAAACTTTTCTTTTTTAGTTTCTTTTGATTTGGTTTGGTCTGTTATAGTTTGGTTTGATATTTTGAGAAAGAACCTCTTTTGTGTAGCTTTGGCTATCCTAAAACTAGCTCTGTAGACTTTGCAGGCCTCAAACTCACAGAGATGTACCTACCTCTGCTGCCTAAATACTGGGATTAAAGGGATGTGCCATTACCACCACCACCCCACTTGATTAAAAGTGCTTGGGGTTGAAGAGATGCTCAAAGTTTAAGAGCATCAGCTGTTCTTCTAAAGAACCCGGATTCAACTCCATGCGCACATGTGGTGACTCGCATCTGTTCTGTAACTCCAGTTCCAGGTGATATGACATCCTCACACATATGTACAGCAAGGAAAACACAAATCATATAATTTTTTTCTTAATGCCCACATAGAGGCAAAGAATTGGGACCAGTTAAATTTCAGGTAAGACCAACCTGGACTATATATCAAATACATTAGAGAAATATTATATATGATTTTTTAAAATGTAAAATCCCATTTTGTCCTATCTAGATTCTTAAAATTCCATTAGACATTAATCAACTATGTAGAAATAAGATTTCATTAAATGATCCTTAAAGAGTTATAGTCAATATTGGGGATTGAGCATTCTCTTTTCTACTCTATATTTTGTGACTGTACTCTCTAAATGTTCCTAATGATTCCATGAATGATATTTTAACAGTTGAGTTTTAAGTAGACACAATGATAAAGCAAGTAAATGGCTATACAACCCATCAATGAAAAGCTAAATGGTAATTCTCACATATCCAGTTTTCTGGGAATAGAAAACAAAACATAGAAGTGTTGGGCACTGGGCACCTGGGGAATAAAGGGGGTGGGATTAAACCTGCCTCCTGCCAGAGTTCCAGTGCTCTTGACAGGCAGATGCGGATAGACTGCAGCACACTCTCCACGTGGCTGTGGAAAGCCTCTGGACCCCAGCTAGGCAGGGAGTGGACAAGGGGTAGACCTAGCAACAGGCATCCCAGACACCACTGGACATGGTGGAACAGCTGAGAACAGAATGGGTGCCCTGGAGGTGGCTTGGACATCCCCAGGGTTGAAATGAGGAGTGGGCAGGGAGAGCGGAGGTATTGAGTGGTTCCCATGTGGGCAAGTCCTTGTTCTGTTAGTGGCTGGAGTGCAGGAAGGCCTTCCAGCTAGAGGTTAGACGTGGCTTGTTAGGAGAAAGACTATCCCATCTTTCAAGCACATCAGACCTTGATGAGCAGAGACAGTCTATAGGTTTAGAGCTTTATTATAGAAAGGCAAAGAGAAAGAGAAACCGTAGAAAGAGGGAGAGAGGCCAGCCATGGCCATGTGGAGAGAAGGGGAAGGGATAGAGAAAGAAGGAGTGCTAGAGAGAAGAGTAAGAAAGGTGAGAGCTTAAAGAGAGTGAGGAGGGGCAAAGCAGCCCCCTTTATAGTGGGCTGAACTACCTTGTTGCCAGTTAACTATGGGGAGGAGCATACCCAGCTATACTAAGGTAACTGTGGGGGTGGAGTCTGGCTAGAATGCCAGGAGCTTGGGACATTGTCTGCATGACTTAAAGTCACAAAATTATGGGGTTGGGGGCACTGTGGTGTCATTCACCTATCTCTGGGAATGTGGCTTATTGTTTCATCTCTTGTAGAGTTTTCTACTAGGTCCCTGGAGCAAGCCTCATTCAACCAAAATAGGCTGCCTTTCACGGCCCCACATAGAGGCATGATGTTTTGCTTTTTAGTATTGCAGGGTATACACACACATGTATATACACACACAGATGCATACTGATCTACTAGCACTGAGGTTGTTTCTGTATTGTGTCTACCATGAACAGTCATGCAATAGATATCAGGTTCACATGCTTACTTTACATTTCCTTTGCATATATGTGTTGGGGCAGGCCTGCAGCTCTCATGTCCGGGTTCGATCATGGGAGACAGCCTGGAGCTGAAAGAGAAGAGGGGACCTAGGTAGGACGAGAAATAATGGAACCAAGACAACTAATCTGCTCAAGGTTCTAATGTTTAACGGCGGACACGCTTTATAAAGGAGGGGGTAGGCCCATTCCTGCCAATTCATCCTTGGAGCTCTGATGCAGGTGACCACTTGCAGGATAGGATGTAGTCTCTGGAATAGTTAGGCCAACTCCCAGGAGGTAGCAGCAACAACAGTGACTGAACAATAGAGTGATCTAGGGAGGCAGGCTTCACCCTAGGTAATCTCCTTAGTGGCAGCAAAGTGGAGGTCTGGTTCAGCCAGCTTCAAGTTAGGGGAAAGGTTGCATATATGCCCAATTTTAGGTATATAATCATATGCTGGTTCTACGTTAAGATTTTTTAAAGAATAGTCTGTGCTTTTTGACTATGGTTATAATATTTTATATTCTTTCCATCTTGGAGAACATCCATGCAAATGTTTGTTACTGTTTGATAATAGCTCTTCTTACATGTGTGATGAATGGTGTGCCCTTTCGTTTTATATTTTTTTTTCTAATCAATGGAAGAACTAGGGAAGCCTTGGAAGTGTCATTCTTTCATCCACACTAAATTGTATGAGAGGTAGTTTTCACACATCTCCTGCTTTTCAGAAGAGAACAGTTGGGGGCTCTTAGATTTGTTAGCCTTGTTGCCATCCCCCTGCTGGGACTGAAATCTTATTCCCATTAAATCTGACAGCTCTCCTACAGTGATTAGGAACAGATTTCCGTGGATATGGCTATATCATGTGACTTTGTAGTTTAATGGACTGGATAGGACACCTTTCCCCACTCTGCTACATGCTCCAGGACAAGCTTCTTTTCCAGTTACAGGATGCTAGAGGACAAAAAGGCATGCCTGTATTTGAAAGCAGGTATCTTTGTGGAGTTTGACTGTACCATCATCTGATGATAAAAATTTTCTGCAGAGATAGAAATGTAATAGTTTGTTTAGTATTCTGTCCCTTCGGTACAAGAATGATTTAATTGGAAACCAGGGCACTTTTTCAGAAAACAAAACAATGTCTCCGCCCCTCACAATGCTAAGTTTCTATGAGTACTGTGTGACAATGCCTGACTTTTATATGAATGCCAAAGTTGGAATTCAATTTCCCATGCACTCAACAGTAAAGGCTCCTACCCTTTAGGCCATGTTCACAGCCCTCTCTCTGAATATCTATACCAGATATAGATATCTGCTACCTATATTTTTCCATATTATTCTCTAACTATGAAATTCCATACATAATTATTTCTTATTTTCAGTTATTAAGGAGAGTGAACATACTTAACATAAATTTTGCAATTATTATATCAAGGAATTCTGTGTGTTGATAACAACCTAATTATTCATTTTTTCATTGTTATAGCAGTTCATAATTCCTTCTCATTTTCATTTTGAACCACACAATAAAATAAAAATTTAAGCTTAGTGATTTTTTCAAAACATTTTACATGCTAGGCTTTATTCCAAATAATTTAATCACTTACAGTCAGTCCTTCCTTCTACCATATGGGCTCCAGAGTGAACTAGGGATTCAATTAAGGTTGAGTTTGAGAGCAAGTGCCTTGACTGAGTGAATTATCTCATTGACATGGATTTGTCTTTATTTTTATATTTTCTTTGTCATAATCTCATAAAATGACCTTAATTTTAGTATATCACTTCTACAAACAAGGGAATTAATTTTATATTAATCATGGAGCATTCATCAAATCACTTAACTTCTCTTAATCTTTGACAAGTATGTATTCTGTAAGGTATATACTCTCATGGAAGACAGGATATATTTAGATTTGTGTGTACACTGTGTGTATATATTGTCTGTACACATATATTTATCTATTGGCATAGTCATCTCAGTTTGTGCTAACATTAATTACTGCTGCTGGAGGCTGATAATGTGGAACAACTCATTTCATGACACTGCATTGTTAATGTCAGTAGATAGGGAAGAGATGACAAGGCTTTATCCTCTTATATGCTTTGACATTATCATTTTCTTGGCACTTCTCTCTCTCTCTCTCTCTCTCTCTCTCTCTCTCTCTCTCTCTCTCTCTCTCTCTCTCCACAATTTTCTGATCCTCTCATTATTTCATGACTTGTGTGCAACTCCAGAGTCCTTTGTGCATGAATCAGCCCTCTAAATTATTTTTTCTTACTCTTATGAAAACATTTTGAAATAAAAAAACAAGTGCAAAATGGCTTTAGGTCCCTTGAAAATAGAAAAATTGAGTTCTAAGTGTGAGCTTTTGAACTCTCATATAACTATTTTTGTCTATTCCTGTGGCAGAGATAGTAAAGAGGATGTTTAATATAAACACTCAGAATAAAGAAAATTAGATTCATTGTCAAACAAAGAGCAGAACTTATTTTGGAGTTTTAAATCACCATCTACATTGTAGATGGAATTTTAAATATGATTTTTATGAATGAAACATATTCTAGTGGCAGAGCACATGGAGAATTTCCCAGGGAAAAAAAATCTCAATTTCCTAACATTGCACTAACAAGGGTTTGCATTAAATCTCAGAGTCAGTCATATTTCTTGAACTGAGAGCTGCTGCTCTCAGTCCTGAGGGGAATTTCACTCACAGCTTGATGTCCTCAAATGAACACAGTCAAGTGCACAACAGGCCACCTGATATTTCCTGGCAGAATCAGAAATGTGAAGTTCAAAAGAAGGAAGAGGCTTATTCCACTCCAGTTATTTGGTTAAAGTTCACTTGGAGAAACAGAAGATGCCTCATTCAGTTTAATGTATGCAAATGAAGCCCAGAGAAGATGATGGAAATCAGAGGCAAAGACTTCCTCAAATTCTGCCTCTGAGACTCAAACAGTTTGGTATGAATCATAAAACATTGCCAAAGAAATCAAAGAGGAGTGTGCCAAGGCTGAGAAATGTGGAGCAGCTTTATAATTTGAGATTGAAATTCAGGAAAAAAAATGAATAATTTAGGTAAGTTTTAGAGACTATTTCTTTCTTCTACATTATTTTTCATTTTCTTTCTGGTTAAAAACAAAAACAGAAATCAAAAAGAAAATGGCCACTACTGTATCTTCTTAACAGATGAGTATATGAACATGGGAGATCCTCAGATGATGTTGCATGTAGAACCCTGACTAGACAAACAAGAATTGTTATTGGGAAAACAGAAACCCAAATTCAGCATCCCTCAGGAATATCCTCATGGCAGTTCTCTATGCCAGGGAAGGAAATCTTCATTTATAAGAATTTTTTATTGGTTATTTTATTTATTTGCCTTTCAAATGTTATCCCTTTTCCCACTTTCCCCTCTGAAAACTCACTCCTCCCCCTGCTCCTTTGAGGGTGTTCCCCCACTCATCTACCCTCTCCTGCCTCACTGCCCTAGCATTCCCCTATGCTGGGACATAAAGCCTTCACAGGAGCAAGGACCTCTCCTCCCACTGATGCCACATAAGGCCATCCTAAACTATATACGCAGCTGGATCCATAGGTCCATGTGTATTCCTTTGTAGGTGGTTTAGTCCCTGGGAGCTCTGGAGGGTTTGGTTGGTTGAAATTGTTGTTCTTCCTATGGTGTTACAAACCTTTTCAACTCCTTCAGTCCTTCCCCTAACTCCTCCACTGGGGTTCCCTGTGCTCAATCCAGTGGTTGGTTAAAAGAATTCACATCTGTATTGGTAAAGCTCTGGCAAAGGCTCTCCAGAGACATCTGTATCGGGCTCCTGACAACAAGTACTTCTTGGTATCAGCAATAGTTACTGGCTGCATCTGGGATGGATCCCCAGGTGGGGCAGTCTCTGGATGGCCTTTCCTTCCGTCTCTACTCCACTCTTTGTCCCTATATTTCATTTAGATGGGAGCAATTCTGAATGATAATTTTGAGATTTAAAATTTAAAATTCTTTTAGAAATTTAAAATTCTGAGTTAAAATTTTCCCCATCCATCAACCGGGAGCCATGCCTAACCTCTGCATATGATTTCTACAGGTTCTTTCTCCCCTTTGTTGGGTATTTCAGCTAATGTCATCACCACTGGGTCCTGGGAGCTTCTAGCTTTCCTGGTGTCTGGGACTTTCTGTTGGCTACCCCCAAGTTCCCCATCCCCATAGAAGATCTATTTATGGAGAAGACCACTATCTTGCTTGTTAATCTCCTCCCAAAGGTCAAGTACTTCTGACAAGGACTTCTAATTTGCCCTTAATCTGAACAGTTGTTATCAGCTCAAAGGCCCTCATCTTGCTGACTATCCTATATTCATTTTCCATCATTTCCCATCTCTGCTAGCACCCCTTTGGCACTTTGATCCTCAATAAATCTTTCTATCTTTTTAGCCACCAAGTGTTCTCATTCAATGGTTTCACTGTTCCCTTACTCACATTTAGTATGAAACCTATGGGTCACACTGGGCACTCACAAAGCACTGTCCTTCCTAACTGAGCTTAACTGATAGATTGATGCCTGTCCTTGGCCAGAGTTACTGCCTAAGTACTCCTTATCAACAGTTAATCAAAGATTAGTGTGATTGCTTCAGATGTATTTGCAGATCGATTGTGTTTGTGTACGGTCTTGTTTCAGAGCACCCACCTGTTGGCTTTCAATATTCAGTTAGAAGCTTGCCAAGTTGGACCTACATCCCTCAATTACTTCCATTTTCTGTAAAACCTTGACCCAATAAGAGGTCAGGGTTGCTTCACCAAACTGCCCTTTGTGTTGGTGGTGAGTCAACCTAAACAAACTCCAGTTTATAATAAGGAGACTCTAATGTGATTATATTACAAACAGTTCTTGGTGGTCTTTTGGGGTTCATAAATGCTTCCTAGCACAACATTTGGCACAAAAACTTGGTATCAATACAAACATAACAATCAGTCTCATGGCCAAAAAATCTCAGGTTTAATTTCCAAAATCTCATTGATCTAAAAAATTTGGCCAAGTTATAGGCTAGTTGTCTGAGAACCCCTCCTATATTCACTATTTTGTTGTCTTCCATTCCCCTTACTTCACCCTGTACCATGCAATATGCACGAGGTTCTTTAGCAAAATCAAACCTTCTCCCAAACTGATAAGAACTCACAGCCCTTTTCTCCCTTTCCTTTCGATTTTGATTTAGAAAACATGACCCTTCAACTGAACTTCTTCATCCTAACTCACAGGCTGACACTCTACAGCCAATTCAGCCTTACCTACTAGTTCCCTTTCAGCCCACTCCACTTCCTTATTTTGACTCTACCTCAAAGTCCATCTCTTCATCATCTCTGGCAGTTTACACTTGCTCCCATACAGATGGGCTTCATGCAAAGTTGCCAACCCTAATAACATAATACATAAATACATTCACCAATTGATGCCTGATCCCTTCAAATTAGAAAAGTGACCCAGTTCTTTCTCTTTATACACTTCTATCTTCAGCAAATAATTCCTCTACCTTCATGTCCACGGAAAAGAAAAACACCTGGAAATCCACCCAAGCCTATGGAAATGATGTCCAAATAAACAAAATTTTCCTATCATGTCTAGCTGTGGAACTTCCCTGACTGGATCCCCTTGTTATTAGAGACTGACACTGAGAATCAGTTCCTTGATAGGGCAGACCAAGATAAAATGCTTATTTGCCCTCTGCCAGGCTTCCAAAAGGCCTCACATGTGGGGATTAATTTTGATAAACTGAGGGAGGTCATCCAGAAGCCAGCTGGAAATCCTACAGTATTCCTTCCTGAATCACAGAGACTTTTGTGCCCTGTACAAAAAGAAAAAGAAAAAAGAAAAGAAAAAAGTTAAAAGGAAAAAATGGAAAAAAAAAAAAAAGAAAGACAGAAAAAAAATTAAAAATCTAGATCCTAATTCTCAAGAGGGAATGCTTGTCTTCAAGTATTACTTTTTCTCCCAGTCAACTCTGGAGAGTAGAAAAGGCTTGAGGTACTAGATGATGGTCTTCATGACTCTCAGAGAGTTCTGTTGGAGTGGACCTCTAAGTTGTTTAATGGAAAGGGGAAGCAAGAAAATATCTAAGGAAAAACAGGCTTCCCTTGACAGACATAAATCCTAGCCTCTGGCTGCAGCCCTGAGGATACCACCAAATTAGATGCAGTACCAATGCTCTCCTCTTGGAGCTTGCTTCAAGGGAGCCAATACTGGCCAGTGGGTAAAGACCTGCATATCACCTCACTTGCTTTCAGGACTGGGCCCAACTGTAGACAGGGAGAATTATTTGCTCTTCTTTATCTCACCAAGGAAAGTCAGTCCCCCAAGTTCCTTCTCTACAGGAAAATCTCTCTTATTTGTTCCTCGCAGCTGAAGACAGATATTGTGCTAGGACCTCTGCCCTCAATAAAACATCTGGATTACTACAGAGAAACCTAAGATAATTGTCCAGGTAGTGAGTAAATTCTTATCATATTTAATGGCTTTGGAAGCTACTTGATCTATATTTCCTGCCCATTTTAGTAAAAGGTCTTCTCCTCTTTTCCTTTTTGGGGTCACCCCTCATTCCTTTGGCATTATGCCTAGTTGCTCAACCACATTATCAGACATGGATAGCACAGCTAAATTACACATTTCCTTTTCTATTTATACAACCCCTTCTGGAATTTTTCCTCTTATTTTAGCTTCTGAAGTGCCTCTTTGTTCACTGGGAGACACACAGGCTTCACTCTATCCTCTTCTGGACCACCCCATCGACCTAGAGGCACCTTCTCTATTTTACTAGCTCTCCATCATCCCCTCACTGAAATCCTATTCAGGGCCCTAGCTCATTATGATCTTTAACAATAGTGCCGTTTGTTTGTTTGTTTGTGTTTGTTTTTGTTGTTATTGTTGTTTTGTTTTGTTTTTCAAGACAGGGTTTCTCTGTGTAGCCCTGGGTGTCCTGGAACTCACTCTATAGACCAGGCTGGCCTTGATCTCAGAAATCCACCTGCCTCTGCCTCCCAAGTGCTAGGATTAAAGGTGTGTGCCACCACTGCCCGGCTAACAGTGCCTTCTTAATAAAGGTATTCTCAAGACTTCTGACATCCCTGTTTGACTGTCCTGAAGCCTGGTGCCTGGATGAAGACATCAGGATCATTAACATGGAAGTCCTTTGTATCCACTCAGTGGTGGCTAACTCTTGTACTCTCCTCTCTGTGGTTTCCCTCCCTGCTTTTCAAGTTACCATTCTTCACCATTCCCTTACACCCAGATTCATACAATCTCTGCATTCATCTGGGAGGACTCTGACACTGGATCAGTGTCTCTGCTTCCTTGCACTGCCCTGCATCAGGCATACACTGTAGATTCATTCCTCTGGCTATGTTCTGCCCATGGCCTCCTTTCTCTTCCCCTGTCTCCTAGTTGCTTAACTGACTACACAGCAGACATTCTACCACACAACCTATCACTCCTGCTGTCAGAACAACATGTTGTTTATGTTCTTAATTTTATAAGAACAAAGTCAAAGGATAAAATTGCTCTCCTTCCAAATGTTAAACATCAAAGTTCTGTCCTTCATATCAAGTGTCAAAGCTTTATGTTATCCCCTAACTCTATGAACATACCCTCAAATAAGGATAGTGCAGATGGGCCCTCACGTTTCCAACCACTAAAGAAGAGATTCTCTCCTTCCTTGGCTTTTCAAGTTATCTCAAAACCTGTATTTACAGCTTTGATCTTCTTAATTGACCCTCAGTGAAGCAAATAAGACCCTGTAACTGATTCTCTCAATTTTACTAAGCCAGCCAAGCCTACTATCTGTCACCTCTGACAGGCACTCCCACAGGCTATTGGTCTGGCTCTCTTAGACCAACTCTTTATCCTATATCCTATTGAAAACTGGGGAATAACTATGAGGGTTTGGGAACAAATAAGAGAATACACATTTGCCCTGGTTCCTTGTTGCTTATCTTTTTGAAAAGCTAGTTATAACTGTTATTAGATGGTATTATTGCTAAGCAACAGCTTCCCTATTAGCCCAGGAAGCCTCTAATCTTGCTTTGGCCTCTCTCTGTCTGTCTCTGTCTCTGTCTCTGTGTCTCTCTCTCTGTCTCTTTCTCTCTCCTACTTACCCTCTGTCTTTCCATACCTACACAAGGATCACATATCACAAAAGAATTTCTGTATCTGTTTACACTGTTTTGATAAACAATAATATTCTTATTGGGGACCAGATGTGCTTCTGAATCCTTTTTTGTTCTCCCTCATGTTGTCCAAACACTGCACACCAGGTTGGGAGGATGAAGGAGCTTCAAGAACTGATGGGGTCTGTAGGATCACAGTCTTGATGGGAGAAAGTGGGATGAGGGTAAGGCTTTTCCAAGGATTTTAGTGTTACAACTCTTTCAGACACTACTCAAAAATAAATAAATAAATAAACATACCTCTTAGATGATCTTCAGTGAAACAGCTGGTATAAATACACTTTATTCAAGGTGAATAAAGGCTGTATTTGAACTTTGGATGGAGCTTTCAGGGTGAATGAAAACCATTGGCTAGGATTTAAAGTTCTGTGAGTACCTCATTTGTATGGAGAAGAACTCCAATTACTTGCTGACAGGGTTCTTATTTGGAAAGAGTAAGTTGAATGTGGAGGTTTGCAAAGACTATGTGACATCCCTCTGATAAAAGATTGGGAGATTGGTCTCTCTACATCAGGCGGAGAAGAGGAAGCCCCTCTAAGAAAGGGGAGCATTCCAGTTTTCACTGAACTCAGAGGAGCTATCTGGATATGGTAGACATTAATTAGATAGGTACAATACTCTTTCTAGCCATGAATAGGAGCCTTCATGGCTGCTATGTTTAATCATGAACAAACTGGATCAAAATATGTACCAAAATCAGTAGATTTCCACCCATTTTTGGCAGATAGCATCAAGAACTCTGTCTGGACACTACAACGACTCCAAAACCAGCTTGCCTACCTAACCTTGATGGTCTGAAAATCCTAGAAAGTCCTAGACTTTCTAACTACTGTAAAGAGTGGGCGGCGGCACCTGCTTCTTCATCGATGAAAGATTATCATACTATATGAGCCAGATTAGCTAGCAAAGGAAAGATTAAAAACGTATACAAACTCTTTTAGAAACTACAGCCTCCATGGACAGACTGCAATCTGAGAACCTTGCTATGCTCCTCCCTAGGTCTTGGTTTATACTTCTTGAGCCACTTTTGTCTATGTGTATAAAAATGATTGTTCTTTGTCTTGAAGGAATGAATGATTCCTTTAAGAGAGAATTACAGAAATAATCCCATGATCAGTAACAAGATGTTTCTTCTGGAATTTCCTCAATAAAATGTAAACAAAAGCTACTGGGTAAAATGATAAAATTTCAGACAAATAATGTCAAGGATAGTGATTATTCTTTGTGTAAATGAGGGCATAGTAAAACTACCTAAGTCGATCATTCTGTGGGTAGAATGGTCTTCTAACATTGGTTGTTAGCTTGAACCTCTGCTTTGGACCAACATTCCAGATCCCTCTTTTTTTAATCCTCTCATCCGCAGGAAGTTTGCATATGACTATTTTTGTCCTTTGTCCTCCACAAAAGCCTAAAACATTAGGTTCAAAATGGCAATGCTGTTGACAGTGTCTTAAGCAGAGGGACACTGACTGGGTAAACAGAGGACTGCTATTGGGCAAGCAGAAACATAGCTTTAGCATTTCTTAGAAATCTTATAAGGCAAGTTTATGTTGACCAGGAAAAACATTACTTCCCTTAATTCACCACCAAATGTCAACTATTTTGAGCAAGCACATGTAGGTCCAGGTTAGTTTTAACAGCCGGTAACAGCTCAAAGTCTCTACTCTTCTAGTTATCATATAAATCTACTAGCTTTTCTACCATTTTGCTTCTCTTTACTCCACAAAAGATAACATTGGCAGCTCAATTCCCAATAAGCCTTTTCTTCTACCCACAGAATGATCGACTTAGGTAGTTTTACTATGCCCTCATTTACACAAAGAATAATCACTATCCTTGACATTATTTGTCTGAAATTTTATCATTTTACCCAGTAGCTTTTGTTTACATTTTATTGAATTTTAAGTAGTAAAATAAGAAATCAAGTTTTGAAACTAAAACGTATATATTTAACTTGCTATTATGCTCTTATATACACTTATTATTTATGTATTTCACATTTTAATGAGTTTTTGAACTTTTCTTTTTACTATGTGGTGTGCATTTGTGTTTCTTCTGCCTTCTCTTTTCCTTCCTTCCTTCCTTCCTTCCTTCCTTCCTTCCTTCCTTCCTTTCTTTTTTCTTTCTTTCTTTCTTTCTTTCTTTTTTCTTTCTTTCTTTCTTTCTTTCTTTCTTTCTTTCACTTCTATTACTTCTTTCTTTTTACTTTTTTCAGAAGGTTTATGTTGACTAGGTTGGTCTGAAGATCACTGTTGATAGATGAGAATGAGTCTGATTTAATCCAGTTGAATATATAAAGCACCTGGCCAAGAATCTCCACCACTCTGTGAAAGAGAGATCCACCTTAATCATGTAGAAGAGATAGGAGGAATAGTTCTCCCTTTAATTATGTAAGGTAAATTTCCTCCCCAAAACTCTCTGCCCCTAGTATACTCTCTCTTTGACCTCCTGGAAGCTTTGTTGGGTATGCCCAGATTTCTGACTTATAACTTAGAAAGCCATAACTTCTCCCCTTTTTTCTCTTAGTCTTTATTTTAGTGCTGGCTAGAGGCTAAGGATGTTTTTCTCTGGTCCTTTGGGTTTCTTTACTGCACTGGCCATTTTTATATCATCATGATATAAGATATGGTCCAGCTGTAATGCATGTGTAAGAATAAGCTGAATAAGTCTCTTCCTCACCATCTTTTTGGTCATGTTGTTTTATTGTAGCAATAGAAAGCTTAACTAACACAAGTTGATACAGGGATTGTGGTATATTGCTGTTACAGACCTGCATATGTTTGGGCAGAAGATTGTGGAAGGGCTTTGGATCATTGGGCTAGAAAGGCCATTGAGTATCAAAAGCTCAGGAAAATGTTCTTTAGATTTGAAGATAAGAATGTTGAGAGCAGTATAGAAGATGAAGGCCTGACTTTTGAAGTTTCTGATGGAAATTTCAAGACTCTATCTAGGCCATTTGCTATTTTGAATTAAGAATCTGTCCTTTTGGTCAGCTGGGTCTGAAGAATCAGCTAGGATGAAGAGATTAAGAAGAGTCCAGGACTACTGAAGTAAAACTTTTCCATTACTTGGACCATTGATGCTGGTTAGCTGAAGCTAAAAATTAGCTCTGATTAAAAAGAGAATGAGGTGAAATCTACTGGAAAGTGTTTCCCAAATGCACAGAGAAGCCATGTTACAGAGCTGGTCAAGGCTGAGATGTGTGTTGGCAGACAGATGTGGTAAAGTGAAAGAGTTATCCAGTTGGTACTAGTGTTGACGTCATGAAGGGGACATGGAATGCAGCTGAGGCTTGGCACAGTGAAATGCCAGAAGAGGCAATTGATGAAGGCTTGGCTTCAATGGTAATTGAAGGCCTAGGATTGAAGGGGCCATGGAAAGAAGTTGAGGCTTCACACCTTGAAGAGAGCTTATGAGAGGCTATTGCTGAAAGCACAGGCCATTTTCTATAAGGGGTGCCCTCATTTGGAGATATCAATACCATTGGATGAGGAACAAGAAGAGCTGCAACAGTGGAGTGGAGCGAGATGTACACTAGTAGAAAAACTGCGTGTGCTACAGAGAGCAGGGCTGGAGAAGTGACTCAAGCCTTTTGGAGGATTCCACAAGATCATAAGTGGATCCCAGACATTTGACAGTTGGAGTTTGGTTTTGCTTTGATTTGGTGGTGACTGTGTCCTAATTTTTTCTCTTTTGAAGCAGGAAAGTTTTTGATTTACTTTTTATTTTACTGAGGCCCACAGTTGAGAGACTTTGAAACATAAAAGAGTATGGATTTTAAAAGAGATTGGCTATTTTAAAGGGACTAAGATTTTAATGTGTTTCAATTTGTAAAGACTGTGGGACTTTATTTAAGACTGTTGGACTTTAAAGTTATATTTTAAATGTAAGATCTTGGGGATGAATAAAAAGTGAAGAGTTTTGGCTTTAATGGTGATGTGTTTATACGTCAAATTGACAAGGGGTCAGGTATACTGGCTAGTTTTTTTATCTTTTGACTCAAGCTAGACTCATCAGAGAGGAAGGATCTACAATTGAGAAAACACATCTATACAATCCAGCTCTAAGGTATTTGATTAATTATTGACCAATGAGAAATAGCCTAGCCCATTGTGAGTGGTGCTATCCTTGGGCTGATAGTCCTAGATTTTATAAGGAGGCAAGCTGGTTAAGCCATGTGAAATAAGCCAGTAAGCAGCACTCTTCCATGGACTCTTCATCAGCTCCTGCCTCCAGGTCCTGTTCAGACTTCCTTTGGCAATGAACAGCAATGTGAAAGTGTAAGCTCAATAAACTCTTCCCTCCCCAGTTTCCAATAGAAACCCTAACTAAGACATTAACTCCTTTTCTGCTTATCTACCATGGCTTTAGCAACACTCCAGCTTAACTCAAATGGCAGGGATTGTTTTCTCTTTTTTTTTCCCCTCTACTCTCAGTTTATAATGCAGTGCTCTGTGGTGTGTGTGTGTGTGTGTGTGTGTGTGTGTGTGTGTGTGTGTGTGTATGTGTGTGTGTGTGTGTTTTCCAGCTTCTGTTCAGTCTGCTTGTAAATTGTCTTTTTAACCAGAGAACTCCCAGAGGAACCTCAATTTCTCTGTTTACATGATGTGATTCTGCTGGGACAACCTAAAATTTATGCTTCTTAGTGCTAGCATTATAGGAGTACACTGCTGCACTCAGGTTACGCATGGCTGGCTGTGAAACCCAGGCCTTTGTTCATTATAGGCAAGTATTCTACCAATTGAGTTACATCCACAGCTTCATCCATTCTGTAATGGAGATTTAATAATACTCTTCTTTAGGCCTTAGCATTTAAAGCAAAGATGCCAAATCATCAACTAATTATTTGGCAAACTTTGGCTTTTACGAAGATAATGCATTTATCTTTAAAATAATTCATATTTTAAATTAATTGAAGTATTTTTATTCATTAGATGTCCTGTGCCATAAAACTAGAAGTCTAGATGAAAGATAATTGAAATAGAGGATTCTGTGTATAGTATATCTTTCTGTTATGGGGATATACAGTGGTCTCCATCATGGCCAGCTTTAGAATCAATTTTCTGTTTCTCCAGTGACACCCAAAATTATAAAATATGTAATTGCAATCCTTAGAAATTAAAATACAATTTTAAAAGTGGAGAAGCATGTCAACTTTTAGAGGATCTTAGAACTTTATGCTTCAAAAATAATTTCAGTATCCCATCCTCCTAATGCTTTCCCTTAATTGGCAAATACAAGATCCAGACTTAGCATTTTTCCTAAAAATCTTCTTTATTTTTTCCTAATTTGTTTATAAAACTTTGGTTTGAAAATCTTTCGTTATACGATTATGACATCCTTTCAACACCTTCCAGGTTTCATGGCTATTATAGCTTAGTTTTTATAAACATTTTTTTCTTAGAAAAAAATTAATATGTTTCTTATTCTTGACAATGTGTTTCTTCATTTTATTTTTGTAATCGGCACACTTTTTGCTTAAAGATGTTTAAATTGTACTGTGAGGATATTTTCCTATGCTATACCATTGCAATTTTTATTCTTCTTTTCTTAATAATCCTGTGTTTCCTGTCAACTTTCTTCTAACAGTAATCCATTTTTAATATTTTTATTGTATTTTAATTACCGTCTCCTTATATAAGTTTTCTTTCGAAACTTTTGGCTAATTGTCAAAAGCTCTTCATTTTGCTTAATCTATACTGTTTGGATTCTTCCTGGTGTGTTTGAAAAGGGAGCAACTTGCTCTTTTTGGGTCCAGCTGCCACTCTGCACCTGCAAGAAGGACCAGAACAGAGAAGTTAAGGTAAATTCTTAGCATTTTATTGTGTGTCTGTGATGGGAAAAGCAGTTTCTCATGGTAAATTACAAGAGTTAAACGTGTGATTCACTGTTAGAAATTCTCTTTGAATATGTCATCCCACAGACTTGGACTACTTAGTCTTAGTCTTAATTTACCGTATCAAGGTTTCCACTTATTATTTATATTTTGTTTGCACAGAGTTGTTACACTTTTTAGGTTTTATGACTCTGCATTTACTCTTTTCTGCTCTCATAAGCTTTCTTAAATGGCTACTGATTTCTACATATTTCTTCTTGCTTAAAATGAGCCTTGATATCTACCTATCTCTCTATCGCTCTATCTATATCTATCTATCTATCTATCTATCTATCTATCTATCTATCTATCAATCAGTATATCTATAGATATACTACATTTCTTTACATTTAATGAAGCTTCATATTTGTAAGTTTCCATACAACTTTTTAAACAATGTCTTTACTAGACAACATACATTAACAAATAAAGTACAGTCAGGAATGCATGTTTCTTACATAGACCTGCCTCTAGAAGATACTTATGTGATTTAGAAAATACTGGTTAACTGCCATCTTCTATAATCAATAGATCATGCCTTTCAAAGGATATCAATTGATTCCCAGTTTTCCAGTCTTGTTTCATTCACAATCATGTCTTTTTCTTTTTGATATTTGTATATCTGGGGAGGAGAAACTTATGGTTTCCATCAGATTAACAGGAAATGAACATCATAAATTTTGTTCTCTTAATATAGATTTATAAGGCACCATATTCAAATGAGCCTTTGATCTTTCATGTTCACGATAGTCTTGAAACTTATTTTTTAATTTCTCCATTTTGGAGTTTGGTTGTGATTATCTGCTTTCTGTTCATCGCTACATGGATTTCAGTGTTGAAAAGTGAGAAGATGAAGTGTATCCTAAGCTTACGCAAAATTAAGCATGGGACAGAAGAACAACCAACAAAGAGCTCATTCTCTAAGTGGGACACTGTTGTTGCTTTGAGGATTTGTATCAATTAAAATCTCATGAAGCCTTTCTTGACACTTGTTTTATGTAAAGGAAAAATATAGTATTGTTTTAAAATAAATTTCTGTGATAAAGAAAGCATACCTTTAAACAAAACCCAAACAACAACAACAACTTTGTTCAATAGGCTGAAGAGATTTCTCAGCAGTTAGGAGCACTGAATGCGCTCCCATAGGACTGCAATTCTATTGTTAGCACCCATGTGGCAGCTAATGATCTGTCACTGAAGTATAAAGGGAAATGGTGACTTATTCTGACCTCTGTAAGCACAATGCCTGCACATAGTATACAAACATACCCGCAGACCAAACACCAATATAGATAAAATAAAATAATTATATCTCAAATATTATTTTGTTCTTCTTAGATTGTGCTAACCACAATGTATTGAGAAATGTTCGGCTAATAATCCTCTTAAAATTTAATCTTAACTTTGATGTATGAAACAGAGACTGACATGTAGGTAGCTATCTCACCTGGTTGGAAGAGAAGGAAAGGAAACCTAACATAGAATTCAATGTCATGTGTCTGTGCTTTGTGTCAGGAGTTTCTTTGGCAAGAAACAGGAAAGTTTTTAGTAGGAATGCAAGTTTTGACTTTCAGATTTCTACTAGACTCCATAAGAAATGCATCATCCTTGAAGTTAGCTTGCCTCTTTTTGTGTTATAATCACTGAGTTATTTTTTTTAAATCAAACAGAGTATATACCAAATGAACCTTCTACAGTGTACAGGGGTCTATTCTTAATGTATTGTTATTAGCAAAAGGAACTACTGTCCTTTTTAATCTAAATGATTTGAGTGCTTTAACATTACCAAATAAAATGGGCAATTTATAAAGTCAGTCTAGCTAAATGTTTTTAACATATCTGAACATCAGAATTTCCTATAAATTTCAAAGTATATTTACACCCAGCTGTCTCTCCATATCAAATAAATTTGAGCTTCTATATATCTGGGGATCTGACATAACAAGACTCCCTTGGTGACTTTAAACTGTAGCCTAGGCTAGAATTACTGCTCAAAGCCTTATTTTTTTATCTTTAAGATGGTATTGGCTCTAACTACTAAGGCCATCATTGCAGGTCTATTTTAAGAATCAAAAGTAAATGGATGTCAGAAACATAACATGATGCCTGGAACGTTATAAATAATTCATATCTCTCACTCTCTAACTGCACTATAAATACAATTAAGGGGAACATTATATCTTTTTCACTGTTTCCTGTATGGCACAGAGAAGGTACTTAAAAGTATTTTTTTGGTTCAATGTATCACCTGAACTGTCCTTTAGGGAACAAAATATGCTAGTGTTTAAATTTGTTCAATTACAAAACTCCTTATTAAAAATATTTTTGTGTAACTGATTGTTTTTCCCTTCCAGCTGACACAGTCCCTCATTCTTCTTCTTTTTCTTTTCTTTTCTTTCTTTCTTTTTTTTTTTTTTTTTTTTTTTTTGATTTTTCTGAGACAGGGTTTCTTTGTGCATCCCTGGCTGTCCTGGAACTCACTCTGTAGACCATAGCACCTCATTCTTACATTCCTTTAAATGCTATTCATTATACCACTCCACACTACTCTCTTTCCCCAACTGCACCCTAATCTCTTCTTCCTCTATTTCTTTTCCTCTCCCTGTTTTCTATGTTTTTATTCTTTCCTCTGTCTTCTGTCCTCTTTCCAACTTCCTGCTCATCTCTCCATCTTTCAGTTACTATCTCTATCACTTAATGGATTTCTTTTTATAATAAAAATTGCAGTTGTATTAAATTTACTTCACAATGGCATACATTGTCTACCCCACACAATTTGGCAGCATTATGAATGTCTTATGAAGCAACACACTTCTTTCTTGTACTTTACATGTCTTGAAAATGCATGTTTTGAAATAAGAAAAATAAAGTGTAGTCTGTCAGTCCAACATTGACATTGTTTCCTTGCACAGATCCTATTTTAACATTTTAACCCAATAATTTCATGTCTTCCTTCCATGAATAGATTTTGGATTATTCATGTGTGTCAAAATAGATAAAAATATAGTTGGCCTCATAGAGTATAAAAACCTGTCAAAATTTTAATCAAACAAACAAGATAAAAACTAAAGGATATTGGAATGAGGTGCAACTAATTCAACTAAGTAATGTATAATCTCTTCCTCATCCACTAAGGAGTGTTCCTGTCAGTTTTAATTGTATTGGAGATCATTGCTCAGGTCATGCAACTTGTTGATATCAGTCAACTCTATGAATATCAAAGGAGAAGAGTGTTAAGACATTATTATACCTTGGTGGATTCCAAGGAGTCTCTTGGAAATATAACAGGATAATTAAAGGGAAGATGTGGTTGAAGAGTTTCTTCTTATACCTGTCACAGAGAAGCCATCAAAGATCACAAAGCCTCAATCTACACAGAGAACTAGAAGTAAGTACACAATAATTGAGAGAAATAGTCCTTAACCAGGGATGAAAATAATATCTAGTTAGTTGAGACACATTGGATATCTAATACCAAATGGTCAGTTTTGAAAACATACATATACAGAATATTATATAGATAGAGCAGGTTATACGTAGGAATATATGCATATTTATATGTGTGTACATATGCATTTGTATATATATATACATATATATATACATACACACACATATGTGTATATACATATACACATATATACATGTAATAATTCATTAAAAGAGGTCATGAGCATGGAATGGAGCATGGAGAGAATTGTGGGATGCATAGAATGAAGAAAAGAGAAGAGGGAGTTGTTATAATCTCAAAAAAAAAGTTTTTAAGAAGACATTAATGAAGTTGCCTATTATTGTTTTGTAGAGATGAGGCCTTGTCAGCTTTCCCCTGCTCATTTTAGCATGTCCACTCTTGCCTTGTCCGGCTCCTATTTTGGCAATTATGTTCAGTAAATTTATGTATGTAACCTGTGGACATTATGAGGAAACACACAAAATCTCCATATTACATTGGACTTTACACTCTTTCCAAACACTTTCCACAATGATTCCCAAGTATTATGCTCAGGAGTCATTTTGCATATAAATCCAGTGTAGTCATTTGTGTTGTCCATCTACCACTAGGCATAAAGTCTGCCTTTGAGAGTGTTGTGAATATCCAGTGAGACTCCTTTGAAACATATTTTTAGATCACTTCTGGGTTAGACATGTCTTATGTCTAATTCCTTTCTTGATGGTGGACCTGATCCAGACCCTTACAGTCACTATACATGCTACCATAGTCTCTGTAAGGTTCCTATATGCATCATTTCTACTGTGTATACAAGGCCTTGATCCTTGCAGACCTGGATCTCTGTTGGCTTTTAGAGATTGTCTACCACTTCTTTCTCGGGGTTGGCTGATCTCTGAGGAGAAAGATTTGATGGAGATATCCAATTTATGATTAAGTGTTCCAAGGTCTTTCATTCACTGCACATTGACCAGAAATGGGTCTCTGTATTTGTTTCTATATCCTGCAGGACAACACTTCTCTAATGATGGCTGAGCATGACACAGATCTTTAAGTATGTCATAATTTCATTAGGAATCACTTTATTAATACATTTCTTTAACAAGACAGAATATTTAGTTTTCCCATATGTTCCTGGTCTTTCTTGTCTCAGATTCTTAGCCACACAAAGATTGTTCTATCTTATAGAATGGGAATTCATCAAATCAGAAACCGATTGATAACTCCCACAAATTTTGTGTCACTATTATATCAGAGTATTTTGCAGACAGATCACTATGCAGATCAAAGTGTTTGCAGTTGTACTGGTGTTTACCTATCTTTTATGATAGTGTACAGGGTTATGTTTCAGTATCATGAACAATAATAGTTCATAGTGGTGAAGGCTCTAGGTAGGCACCAGCTCTACTTCTTTGTGCTTAATGAGTAATGTAGATGTTTTCTTCAGCAATAGGGAGACCATGAATTTGAAAGTATGGGAGGTTTTGGATGTTAGAATGGGAAGAAAAAATAATGTAGTTATATTATAATCTCAGAAAATAAAGAAAACAGGTATATTTTTAAATATTTAAGAAAATTTGAGAAGGCAATAGTGGGGTTTCCTTAACAGGACAGCACTTTTGATTGCAGAGGAGTAAGAAGGACAACTAAAAATCATACAACATGGTGAAGAGGAAAGGGAATGACATTTTACAAAGCAACCAAGCAATGGCAATGCTAATAAATTTTACAAGTAATGGTTACTGAGTACCTAAGTACACTCATTATTTTTAATAAGACTTGTATTCATAGTAATTACCATTTAATACAATTTCTGCTATTATAAGATACATCTTACTACAATTTGAGAGAAAGTAACCAGTGCTTGTTTATGTAAAGAAAAAAAAAGGAGTATTTGAGGTCAAAGTTTCATTTCTTTAGCTAGTCTGGTAAAGCCCTGTAAAGAATAAATTTGTTTGTGTAAGTAAGCATATATGCTCAAAAATATTTTGTGTCAGATCAAGATTTCTTCAGCCCACATTAACTACTTTGGGCTTTAAGCTTTGCAAAATAGTGAAAAAGTTTACAAATAAAACTAGGAAAAATGGATATCCAATTTTACTGAAGTATAATATAGTCCCACTTAAAAAAAAAAAAAAAAGAAGAAAAACACAAAGGACAAAAAATTTAGAGACTTTCTACTTTCAGACACATTACACAGCAGAAGGAGAACAGATGGAGGGTCAGGAAGAGGCTGATCTTTTCATGTCCTTTTTCTCTTTCTTTTTCTTTTTCTTTTTTTAATTTAATTATAAAGCAACTCAATGAAAATAATGCAATTTTTAGGACTGTATACTCATTGAAGTTTGAGTGTAAGATTACACAGTCTTAATCTTAAGGTCTTAAAATTTTAAGGTAGTGTAAGGACTTCCTATGTGCATGTTCAATTGTAAATAAGTTCTATATTTCCAAATTTATATTATACATTTGTGTTTAGCTCATAAACAAGTCTAAAGTGTGGTCAAGTGAAAGCATCAGAATAAGTGGTGACTGTGATAGATCCCTCCTCCCCATGAAAGAACTGTCATCTTCATCAGCTTCATGTGGGGAAAATAATTTCAAAAATGCATATTTTGGGTAACACACATTCTGTAGTTCTAACACTCTGAAAGTGGTGGCAGGTAAAGGTCATTGGACTATAAGTTGAGACTATGTCTTCAAATATTAACAGTAATAACTCAAAATAACAAAAAGCACAATGCAGAACTTAAGATCCAATGTAAAAAGTAATTTCCAGCAGATAGATACATTGAAGGCATATTGCTTGTGTAAAAGTAAAATATTTAATGAATATTATCAATCTTATCTCAATAAAAGGAAAGGTCTGTGAGTGATATTATTCTGGTATTGCAAAAAGTCAGATATTTTTCAAGTATTGAGATACATTCATGGGAAGAAAAAGTTTTGATTCCACAGAGAACATCCTCAGGGAAAGATGAAAGAATAAAATGCCATCGAGATTGATGCACAGCTGGATGATGCAGAGGGAGATCATTTTAAGTCAGAACCTGGGGTGAGATCTGGAGAAGCCTTTGCACCTGTACTTGGCTGGCTGCTGAATTTAGAACACATTTTCTGTAGGGCAGAATTCCTCTGGAAGCACAAGCTATTCACCACTCAACAGAGACAGGATAAAAGAACTCCCTACTTTATGATCTTAGAATTTATTTTGCAATATTATGGCTTACATTGAAACGAAGTGACACAAACTCATACTAAGGTCAGACTCCCACTTTTCCAGAGGAACTAGAAGGCCACTTTTTAACAGCATTGTAGAATAGTTAGAATGGACTCATATTCTCTTTGGAGTAATGTAAAATGTATTTGTCATGTTTCCTGCAATTATTGCTCTTGGATATAGATAATGTCTTACCAAATATACACAACTCTATGAATAAGGAAAATTATCCAGAGTCACTGGACACCATGTTCTGAGACACTTGTGGCTTTTGAATTTTTTGAACATTTATTAAGCCTACTTTTAAATATTGTATGCAAAATTATAGTTTGGGTAACAGAAGTATTTGTATGACATGTTCTACTTTTAGAATTTAATAGTAATTAGTAGAATAAAAATATCATGACATTTTATGAGAACTGTGGAATGAGTATGATGACACTGATATTTTCAAAGAGAGGATAATAAAAAATTCCATTTCTTTATTTTATATTAGGAGTTACTAAAATATAAATACATAACAAATTTTGCTTTTTAAAATACACAGAGAGAGAGAGAGAGAGAGAGAGAGAGAGAGAGAGAGAGAGAGAGAGAGAGACTACAGTGAGCACCATATCCTCACAAATCTAAATTGCCAATTTTATTTAGTATAGGATAAATGGTTTCAGTTTCAGGTTTGAAGAATAAGTGTAATGAGAACAGGTAGAGGTAATTACTCATCAGAAACCCATATAAACATGGAGAATTTAGTGCAGCATTATACTTCAAAATCAACATATGTAAAACTGAGTAATAAACATATGTAAAACTGAGTATGTGTCATTACCTTCAAAAATGGCTCCTACATATCCTCTTTGTGTCTCTAAGTGGTTACCTTAGGTTATTGTTCAAGAAAAATACTTTAGATTGATTCTTGGCTCTATTATTCTATCTCACATTCATTTAGCAAATTATACTAGATTGATTTTCAAAATGTAACCAGACTTGTTTGATGATATGTCTTGTCCTTCCATTCCACAGTCAACACGGATTTTCCTTTTGACTTTAACTTCCTGAATTGTGTCATTTTTCTCTCCCATTTTTGTCTCTCATGTTATTTGTGGGACATTTGCAAATATCACTTCTCCCCTATTCTCTGTATAATAGGAATCTATTTCTTGACTTAAACAAAAGTGCTATCATGTGACATACTTAACATTGGACTATACAAAAGTTGAGGTAATTACCTTTGGGGAGCAGATCAAAAGCAAACAATTCTAATACAATTGTCACAAAATGTCCCTGTTATTATTAGGATATTATTAGGAAGTACATAGCTAAGCGAATGGTAAGAGAATTGCACTATGAAAGAACCATTAACTTGAGTATCTGGGACTGTTAGAGCTTTAAAAATACTTCTTAGGTTCTAAAACTTCTGGAGGACATGGCATAGAAAGAACCTCTCCTTTTTTATATCCTTTTCTGAAGTATCCAGTGAAGAATATCAAAAATAGATATCTGTGCCAAGAATTCTTGACAGGTGTCCCTGAGTGCTCAGCGGAGATACACAGCATGTGGTTCAGCGGCTCTGAGGTTTTCTTCAACATTTGTCTTTTATCTAAATAAGATTGTTTATTTCAGTTCTACTATCTCTTTTGGAGTACAATAAGACAGAAATAGTGAAAGGGGAAATGATAATATAGATGGCTTTTCTTTGGCTTTGAAATATTAATCAATATTAAGTATTTATAGTACTTAGATATTTATTGTAATTAATTATTTTGAATAATATTCTTAGACAGGACTTTTTGGCTTTTCCTCTAAAAAATAATTTTGCATGTGAGTGCTTTTCAAAATCTGTCCAGACTAACTCAATTTGAACTCTTGAAATGATTCTGCTCCTTGTTACAACTTCTCATATCTGATTTATTTCCCTGTATGCTGTCTTCCTTTCTTTCCATCTTTTACATCATGGTATTCACAAGATTTTTCTGATATCAGTTTTCTTGTATTCTTTTTATTGTGGGAATCTACTTCTCAACCCAATCATATTCAACACTACAATTTTATATGAAGAACTTTTATAGATGGGCATGTTTAAGATCTGTTCCATTTATTTAATGAACTTATTTTTTTTTTTAGTATTGAAATTACCTAAGAGCTACAATTCACACAAGATCATGTCACTTTTATGAAAAAATGAAACATAGAAGTGACAACTCTCACTCAGAAACTGAGCCTAAGCCTGAATGCATTGCTTGTCATGTTAAGGTCTTTGCATTCTGGAAATGGATGAAATCCTATTTCTTATGTCACCGACTGATTGGGATGAAGGAAATCCTTCTATTGTCTCATCATGGCCATGGAAAACAAATGAGAAGCTATGTTTATAAAACCAAAATAGTTGGGGTTTCTTAACCAGTGAAGAACATAAGTTATCCTAATTCTGATGCACACAAATTCTATATCCAAGTGAGGATATAGAATTATCATTTTAAAATATGGCCAGTTTGCTACTCTTCTTTGTAATTCAGCCCAGCGGCTCAGAGTGAATGGCAACATCCACAAACAAACTTTCTTCCTGACTTATTCTGATCTAATTTCTAACTCGATTTTTCATTTCTTTCTCTCACAGCAAGATATTTGTAATACAATGTGTGTAGTTATTTTCCTCTTCATGTGTATTCTGCCTAGAAAACACATTCTGATTAAGAGCAAAGACTTTTCTTTTACTGTGTTTCTGCATATGCGCTTTCTCCCTCGGTGTGTTTGGGCATTGCTGCACACCATGCTGGAAGAATGAACCAGTGTTGGGAATGGATGTAGTCTGTGGAATCCTGGTCTGGTTGAGAGTGTATGTTGGAAGGGTACAGGGGTGGCATTGCTTTTCCAAGGATTTTAGTGTTACAACTCATAGACAATATTCAATGAAACAGATCTCTTAGATGATCTTCAGTGAAACAGCTTGTGTGTTTATACTTTATGCAGGGTAGACAAGGGCTACACATGAACCTTAGATAGTAGAAAACAGTTTTCAGGGTGAATCTAAATCATTGGCTGGAGATTTTCATTTGCATTTATTTGCATGGAGAGATATTCTAGGAATTGAACTTGGACTAAAAGGTTTGCCAAAGACTATGTAACCTTCCAGAGCTAGAGAATGTAGGGTTTGGGTTCCCCAGATAAGATCTGGCAGAGATGAGGAATCCCTACTGGAAAAGGGTCCTCCATTTTGGTCCAATTTCAGAAGAGGTGTCAGATATGGCAGGCTATCAATTTAAATAGCAGGATTTCCTTACACTTTTCCTCCATCATGTATTATCAGGTATCAGTTCTGTAAAACCTCCCTGAACAATCTTATAAAATGACAGAAAATCCTGTCCTTCTCCATCCATATTAGCTTGTTTCTTCTTCCTTCATTATCTTACTACCTACTGGCATACAATTCATGGCTTGATGTATTCTTGTTTGATTTCATCTCCTTATATTCTCATACCACACCAGAAACTAAGCTCCACTATAAAATGGCATCACTTTGAGTCTAGAGAAATGGTATAGCTATAAGGCTGTTCACTGTTCTTCCAGAGAACTTGAGTTCAGTTTCCCAAACTCACATCAGTTTTACAGAATCCAATGCCCTCTTTAGACTCTGTGGATACTTGCACATACACCCATACTCACACACACACACACACACACACAGACACAGACACACACACACACCCCCAAATATATGCTCTAAGAATATGTTATGGGTGTATGTAATCATGTATGTATGTATGCCTGTATATATGTGTATATGTGTATGTATGTAGTGGTGTATGAGGGTAGACACACACATACACATAAACTAAATTAAAAACAAATCATACAATTTACCACTCATTTATCCCATTAGCATAATATAGAAATCATTCAAAGAATATGGAATGCATGCAAATTAGTTGAGACGGATAATTAGGAGTTGTGTTATTTTTGAAAGTGGTAGTATATTTAACCACTGTTATGCTGTTTCAAAGGAGCAAAAAACTTAGAGAGAACATCAGAAGAAATAATAATGACAAATATATTTTGGTAAATTAAACTTGTTTAAAACATACAAAAGTTTTTTTTTTTTTTCCAATTGAAAATAAACAACTTCTCTATCGTTATTTACTTGCCAGGGAGCAAAACAAATAGCAATCAAATATTTCCAGTGTTACAAAGTGATGCTCACTTTGTATATCTTTTTGTAATTTACTTTGCCATACAATGGAAGTATTTTCACACCAAGATGTGAAATGACAGTTCTAAGAAAAGTATCTGTTGGATGAAATGGGAATTCATATCCTCTCTGTGATTTTCACATTTAGTAGAGAAGGGTTTTTATTAAAATGCCTGTGAAAACTTTCTAAATAGATGAATGAGGGGGCTTGTCAACATTTAATTTTCCATACTAGCTGGGATCCTAATGGACCATATCTAGTTCCCTCCTTACTAAATTGACCTCAACTGTGTGTGTGTGTATATATATATATATATATATATATATATATATATATATATATATATATATGGATATTGATTTTCTTTATCCCAAATTGTTCAAATGGATGGTTAAGTTTGATGACTGCATATGAACCACAGTAAATGTTAGCATCAGAATGGCTTCTAAAAAGAAATGTGAGACCCAAGTTGCTCCTCATAATATTTTTGGTGCTTGTTCAGAGTAAGAACAGACACAAAAATTTAAATGTAACATGCTTTGATATTGAATATTGTAAATTAAGCAAATATATTATTAAGAAAATAAGCTGGGCGGTGGTGGCGCACACCTTTAATCCCAGCACTTGGGAAGCAGAGACAGGCGGATTTCTGAGTTCGAGGCCAGCCTCATCTACAAAGTGAGTTCTAGGACAGCCAGGGCTATAGCGAGAAACCCTGTCCTGAAAAACCAAAAAAAAAAAAAAAAGAAAAAAAAAAGAAAGGAAGGAAGGAAGGAAGGAAGGAAGGAAAGAAAAAAGAGAGAGAAAGAAAGAAAGAAAGAAAGAAAGAAAGAAAGAAAGAAAGAAAGAAAGAAAGAGAGAGAGAGAGAGAAAATCTATGTAGTGATGATTCCTGGCTTGCTTCTCATTCTGGCACATATATTTTCTTGACCAAAAAAATAGAAAAATAAAAATAAATAAAAAACTGTTTATTCTTAGAGTGTTCTGTATCTGACACACATCTTTTCTCCTTCTGCCTCAGGCTTGTACAGTGTGGACACCAAGTGCTCAGGTACAATGTAAGGCCATGTAATCCTAGGCTCCCTTGGCCTTCTCTTGTATCCGGGCTTAAACCTATACTTTTGCAAGGGGAGGGTCAGCTATAAGGTCAGAAGAAACAAAAGTAATGAAGCAAAATATGTGAGCAGTTATCGGTAGTCTTTATTTCTAATATTCTTTTCTATTTCTTTTGCTTTCTTCCTTTATTTGTGCTTCCTCAGAGGAGGTATGACATTGATTTATTTTCTTAATTTATTCATTACTTACAACAGAATGCCATAGATTGGTTGGCTTATAAACAAGTGAAAAAATGTGTCATTACTTATTTCTTAGTACTAGATGCTGAAAGTTAGAAAACAGAAGGTCATAGAACCAGGAAATATGACATCAGGTGTATATCAGTTGTGCTCTTATTCTCTGGGTTAGAGCTTTTTATTCACATTCATCATTCTTTCTTTTCCTCATACCTTTTTTGTTGTTGTTTACTTTTTTGTTGTTTTTTTAAAGACAGGGTTTCTCTGTGTAGCACCAGTTCTCCTGGAACCCACTCTGTAGACCAGGCTGTCCTCAAACTCAGAGATCCACCTGCCTCTGCTTCCTGGGTGTTGTGATTAAAGCATGCACTATGACTGCATGTTTCTAAAAATATCTTATAGCCCCCCAACTCCACAAATGATACCATAATATTTAGTTTTAATATACCCATTTTGCATGGTAATTGTTCTGTAAAAATTCTACTGAGAAAGTAAATAGACAGACACATATGGAATCTTTGTGTATCTATCTTATCGGGCTGTTAAGAGATTCTACAAGTTGTGAGGTGAAGCATTCACACTGCCAAAAATACTATCGTGGGCAAAAGTTACATGGCTAGAAACAAAGCTCTTCATTGTTTATTCACGGAACCTCATCAGGTTCTAGTGGCTGCATTGTCTAAGCCTAATGGTCATGAAGATGGCTCTATGTAAACTAGATGGGCTACACAATAGACACATCATGAATCTAGGAAAGAATTATGTAAGGTATCAGATAGAGTTGATACTAATGGGATGAAAAAAGAATGAGTGTGAGGAGAGAGAGTAACCATAAAATATCATATATGGGAATTGTAAAAGAACTAGTGAAATCAAAAATAGAAGAAAGGAAGAGGGAAGAAAAAAGGGGAAGAAGGAAGAAAGTTAGGGGAAGGAAGGAAAGAAGCAAGGAAACAAGCAAACAAGAGAATAAATAAATAAAAACTGCCACGGACCGGTCCCAGCCAGCCCCCCTCAATCCGTGGGAATCAGGGTTTCAGATGGATGGGCATAGAGTCGGTGAGAAGGGGGTGACAAAAGGACTGAAGTGACACAAGGAAGTGTGGATCTGAATGTATTGTCACAAAACACCAGTCTTATATAATACAGAAAACAAAGGGGTAGGATGTCACAGCAGGCAAAGTACATTGAAGTTATCTGACACAAAACAAATGAATGACTTCAAAGGGACTTACAGGAACCAGGTAATGTTTACAGTAAAGATAAAACAGCCCTGCCTAGGGTCAGCTAATGGCAGGTAAGGATTTCACACCCTAGTCACAATTTGTACTACTACTTTGAGCCTTGTGAAAGCTAGCACCAGGGGGTTCTGCTCTAGCAGACCTTCTCATGAATAATGCAATACCACAACCCCCCTATTTCCTAGACCTTGATAAATTCTTGCATATGGGTGTAGCTTGGCTGTTCTTTTAAGTATCTGTAGGGAATCTCCATTTGTCAGAAGAATTCACCAACTTGCTTCTAATATGCAGTGTTGTATGCTATACCTGGCTGTAATAAAGATTCTAAGTATATTTTGCTAAGCTTGCCCTGAGATTTCTAACTCTTATCCAGTAAAATACTATAAGAAAACATGCAAGACCCTCCACAATATTGCAGGAACAAATCTGGGACATTCCTAGCTATGAACGCCAAGGTTCCAGGAGGCTAAATTTCCTTGAAACTCCTCCACTCATGAATGCCTTCAGGCCTTTTGGCTTGTCAGGCAGACTGCACTGGAGTGGATGGAGCAAAAAAAAGCAAAAAGAAGAAAGAAAGAGAGAAAGAAAGAAAGAAAGAAAGAAAGAAAGAAAGAAAGAAAGAAAAAAAGAAAGAAAGAAAAAAAGAAAGAAAGAAAGAAGAGAGAGAGAAGAAAGGAAGGAAGGAAGGAAGGAAGGAAGGAAGGAAAGAGAGAGAGAGAGAAAGAAAGAAAGAAAGAAAGAAAGAAAGAAAGAAAGAAAGAAAGAAAGAAAGAAAGAAAATAAGGAAAAGAGGGAAAAGAAAAGAAACTCAAAATTGTGCTTTGCTATGAAACGTTCGTGGTTCAACATATTTAGATCTAAAAAGATGTCCAACCATGACACAGGGGCAAGTGTTCCACTATATTCATGGTTACCTTATTTGTGATAGCCAGAGCTGGAAAAAACTGGTATGTTCTATGACAGAAGAAAGGATACAGATAATGAGGTTCATTTACACAATGGAATACTACACAACTGTTAAGAATGAGAACTTCCTGAGTTTTGCAGCCAAATTGATGGAATTGGAAAATATGATCCTGAGTGAGGTAACTCAGACCCTAAAGTTCATGCATGGTATGTACTCATTAATACATGGATATTGGGAGAAAAAAAAAGTACAGAATATCCAGGATAAAATCCACAGAACTCAAAAGGGTCAACAAGCTGAAGTGCCCAAGTGAGGACACCTCCATCCCACTTGGGAGAGAGAAGAATGCAATTACAAGTGGGGAGGGTAGGAGAAACCTGGGAGAAAAAGTGAATGGGGCGAACTACGGGGTAAACTTGATCTGGTATTGGGACAGGGAAAAGGACTGAAGCCCTGAGGGCCAGCAGAAAGAATGGAAACAGGAAACCTCAGGAAATAGGAGGTTGGGGGGACCCTCCAGAATGCACCAGAGACCTGGGAGGTGAGAGACTCTTAGGACTCAAAGGGAGGGACCCTAGATGAAATGCTTGACAATAGAGAGAGGGAATTCATTGAGCCCAGTACCATCAGAAATTCAGGACATCAAGTGAGGGATGGGGTTGCTATCCTACAGTCACAACTCTGACCCATAATTGTTCATGTCTGAAAGAATTACAGGGACAGAAATGAAGAGGATCCTGAGGAAAAGAAATCCAGCAACAGGCCCAAAGTGGGCTTTAGCTCAAGGGGAGGTCCTAAGGCCTGGCACTATTACTGAGGCTATGGAGTGTTAACATAAAAGGATCTATCATGACTTCCCTCCAAAAGACCCAACCATTAGCTGGAAGAATCAGATGCAGATATTTGTATCCAACCAACGGACCAAAACAGCTGACCCTTGTTGAATTACGGAATTTGTCATCCTTGAATCCAGCCCTAAAAATCATTGAACTATGAGCCTTTGGTCAAATGACATACTTTCTGAGCATAGTTTTTCACCCAGATAATTTTCAAACCTACCTAAAATATTTTATCATATTAAGCATATTTTTGTTATATTCTTTATATGATAAATGACTTCTAAGGTCATAATGCCTGGTCATTTTATAAAAAATAAAATCAGAAGGGCCTAAATACTCTTTTCTAAGAAGTCATTTAGCAAAAATTGCATACTTACTATATATTAGGTTTCTTTGCACTGTTACATCTTTAACAAAGAAAGTATACATATATTTAAGATATATTTGGTTGTAAAATAATCATTAGAACTAAAGGCATGAAGAAACAAAAAGAATGAAGAAAATGAGGTACACTGAGAGATGGCCCAGTTTTTAGGAGCACTGACTGCTCTTCCAGAGGTCCTGAGTTCAGTTCCCAGCAACCACATGATAATGGGATGGCTCACAACCATCTGTAATGGGATCGACAGAATACTAACATACATAAAGTCTTAAAAAGTATATTAAAGAAAAAGAAAAGAAAAAAGAATAAAGAAAATGTGTTAGCATATTAGGAAAAACATCAAACAATTAGAACAATGTTGATTTACACTATATTTTAAAAGAGAAGACAGCAGATATCCACTTGGGCAAGCAGAAGACAACATGTAAAATTCCCTAGAGCATCTTCACAGAAGGTACTTTGGAAGATCTATAGGATCAAGAATACACTATTTAAGAGTCTCAAACTGAGATCATTTAGCTACCTTCCAGAATGGTTTTGAAAGCTCAATCTTAGCTGTTTCCTGCCTTTTGCCACCTTTTCAACTTGAAAATATCCTAGAATATCCTCTTTCCAAAACTTTCCAATAGCTGTCAGAAGGCCTAAAAGGATTTTATTAGACTAACCTTCATGGCTGAAACCTTTGAAGTATACTTTCTAGTTTAGGTAATACATTGGCAGGTGCTGTTTTATATCAAAGGGAAATTCATCAATTAGTAAGTAAACATGACAGATAAAGTGATGGTGTTTTTCTCTTCTCTAATGAGAAAGCTAAAGAAAGGGACCCTGGGCAATCTAAAGAGAAACAATCACCCTGAGGAAGAAAAGAGGTCTCCTGAGAATGCAAAAGGCACACTACTAGATCTGTCAGAACCTTTAAGACATCAATGAAAGAGTGCTTAAGAAGACCCTGATGCTCAACAGTCTTTATCTTAGATGGAGCCTAAACCAACCTGAAGAAAGACTACTTTGATTCAAAAAAATAAAGCAAGATTTGGAAATTTTCTCAGTGACGCATATTTTATACTATATTTGTAGGTAGGCAAAAAATTTGTGTCAATACATTGTGATTAATTAACATTTACTTTACTGTATTCATCCTCATAACATTTGTTCAAATATTTTAATAATATAACTGAATAAAGTTTTACTCTGAGAGTTGCACGTTGGTATTACTGACAATAGAAAAAAAATGGTAAATCAGAAAGAATTTGTCTTCATGAAATTGTAGTCAAGCAAATATAGCGATAATGTACTGCATATAATGGCACAATTATTTTCTCTATGCATATATATATATATATATATATATATGTATATATATATATATATATATATATATATATATATATGTATACACACACACACACACACATATATATGTAATGAATAGGCTTCTTATCCGGTGGTTTGTTAAAGGAGGTATATTGTAATTGATTTTATTTTACTATTTCACAATTTAATGTTACAGAAGATACATTAAGTATTTGACAGATACTCATCTATTTTTAATTAAGACTGATAAAAATAGTACTATTTCATGTCTTTATATGAATAACAGGGACACTTACATTATCCAAGAAGTTGCAAGAGTCATAAGGCCCCCACCAAATTTACAAAAGCATTAAGCACTTGCTGGAGAGAGAAAACTCTGAAGAATTCCTTTGCATGAAGCTCCAGAACTGCAGCTTTCATGTGGCATCACTCCTGCAAGGATGGACTTCTATGAACGCATTGAGATTCAGGTCATCCAAGGTTACTCTCACAAGTATCCCAAATTAACTCAAAGTTAACAAAGTTAGTTTTGAATGAAGTCATATTTTGTCTGTCATTGGTGCCTTATCTAGGGTGAATAGCCATATGTTAACATCACCCCAGGAAAAGGAATGCAATGTCTGTCTGAACTAAAAGCAATCTTGGAAATAATAAAATATTTCATAATTTATACTATTGTATAAATATCATATACATTATTGTTAACATATTCTGACTTTGAATGATTTTAATAAAAACCAATTTAATTTAATTATGATGACCAAAATCAATTCAATAATAAAAAGTAAAGTAGAATGTATACAAAAAAGTAATAAAATATAGATTATATTAATACAAAGATTTTGTATGAATCAACATATTCTATTAATTCATACCTTCAAGTGATAAACTGAATAAATATTAAGCAGTTGCTTCAAATTTTGTCTTGCCAAGAAACTCATTCATTTACTTAAGGCAAAATTCCAATTTTTGACTACATTTTCCAAATGTTTTGACAATGCTTTCATTTTAGTGTACATGTATAGATATCTGTTTGGAAAATCATGTTGTAGTTGCAACGATCTACTACTACTACTAATGAAGTGAGAGTCCTGTGCTGTATTATTTTCCAAAAGGTACATTTGTGTGCCTTGTGCTTCAGCCCAAAAAGTAAATCTTGACAATTCAAATGTCCATATGTTCAGCATTTCATCACAGGTGATCACAGTAAGATCAGCTGCTACAGTCCTAAATAATGATATTATGCAAATAAAAGAAAATACCAACTGAAAGTGGGCACACAGCACTCTCCAACATTAGAAACAGAAAGTCATCAAAAATTAATCATAGTGGGAAGGTATATTCTAAACACATCGATGTGAGTTTCACTTATGATTTGAGAAAGTTAGAGAAGTGAGTAAAACAACTGAATACTCAGAGCATCCTGTCTACCAATCAACAAAATGCTAATGTATTGAATAATAATTTTTTTAAAAAATTATAAATAAATAAATACTTCAAAGTGTTCAATATTCTTAAACATCAGAAAGGCATAAAATAAAATTATTCTCACATTGACAAAAACAGGTAAATCATAATACAATAACCATTATGATTTATATTAGTGAGACTCTTTCCACAAAATAGTGATTAACTTTAAGGAAAATTAATATCATTACACTTTTTCCACAAAATAGTGATTAATTTTAAGGAAAATTAATATCATTACACTTAGATCTAGCAGAGAACAGAATACAATATGTAACTTTATATATTGTATTGATTTGACAATACATGGGATGGCAATTCCTGGTTGTCAACTTGACTACATCTGGAAGGAACTACAATCCAGAAATGGAGGACACACCTGTAATCCAGATCTTGAGGCTGGAAGACACGGGCTTCTGACCTTCTGACGTGGATCTTGACAAGATTCAGATCTTGAGGCATAGTGGCCATGAAAAGCTTAATCCCAGGAAAGGTAGTGCACACCTTCAGTCAAAGGAGACAGAGGCATGCAGATCTCTGAGTTCAAGGTCAGCCTGGGACAGAGCAGTTCCAAATCTAGATGTTGTGGCACACACCTTTAATCTCAGCCTTACCTTTCATCTCAGCCACACCTTCTGCTGGAGGTGAACATAAGGACATTGGAAGAAGGAAGACCCAGTCTTCATCGCCTGTTTGCACTTACTTGGCAGCAGATCAGTTGGAACCTACTTCATTAAGATCCCAGCTTATACAGAAGACAAGCTGAAACAACTATCCTGTCCAAAAGTAGGGCCTCTCACTTTAATTTTAGCCCTGAGGACAATTTCAAAATTGCAAATGTAAATATTTGAAAATGTATTGATGTCCATTCTTTGTTGACTCGACAAGCAAAGGATAAAAATAAAAGCAGCAAAGGTAAAATTCAGAGCCCAACTTAGACATGCTTAATATGTGCAAGTGTTTTCTTTAGGAACCATACTTTTACCAACATGGAGCTGAGTTGTAGATAGATCCCTATAGATGACACTAGGTGACCTATATTAGCTTATGCAGCCCTTCAATAACTTCCCCTCTTTCAAAAAGAGGGGACTTGGGGCACTTCAGCCTGTTGACCATTTTGACTTCTGTGGACACTATCTTGGGTATCTGTACTTTTCTTTTTCTCTCTCTCTCTCTCTGTCTCTCTCTCTCTTTCTTTCTTTCTTTCTTTCTTTCTTTCTTTCTTTCTTTCTTTCTCTCTCTCTCTCTCTCTCTCTTTCTCCCTCTCTCTTTCTTTCTTTCTTTCTTTCTTTCTTTCTTTCTTTCTTTCTTTCTTTCTCTCTTTCTCTCTCTCCCTCTCTCCTTTTCTCTTTCTCTCCTTTTCTCTCTCTCTTTCTCTCTCTCTCTTTCTTTCTCTCTTTCTTTCTTTCCTTCTTTCCTTTTTGCTAATATCCACTTATTAGTGAGTAGATACCATGCATGTTGTTTTTTCTAGTTCCATCCATTTGCCTGCAAACCTCAGGATATTCTCACTCTTAATAGTTGAGTAGTATTGCATTGTGTAAATGAACCAAATTTTCTGTATTCATTCTTCTGTCTTGGGACATCTGGGTTGTTTCTAGCTTCTGGCTATCACAAATAAGGTCACTATGAACATAGTGGAACATGTGCCCCTGTGTCATTGTGGGGCATCTTTTGGGTATATTCCGAATAGTGGTATAGCTGTGTCTTCAGGTAGATCTATTTCCAGTTTTCTGAGGAATCTCCAGATTGACTTCCAGAGTTGTTGTACCAGTTTGCAATCTGGGTTCACTCAGAGTTGATGCACCTCTTAGGAGACTCAAGGCCCCAGGGAGTTTAGAGGTCAGGTGGGTTTGGGGTTGGGGACATCTACAAGGAGACAGGGAGGTGGGGAGGAGGTATGGGATGTGGAAAAGTCAGAGGGTGGACTGGGGTGGGACTCATCTGAAGTAGGTCTGCCTATGAGAAAGAGCTCTGGACTTCTATGATTCTAGGGTTCCAAACACTTTCTATAGCACCAGAATTGAAGGAGATGGACCACACACCAGTACAATTCTGTGTGTCCACTGAGGAACTGAGAGTTTGCTTGAATACACACACACACACAACACACACACACAGATGAGGGAGGGAGAGAGAGGGAGGGAGAGAGAGAGAGAGAGAGAGAGAGAGAGAGAGAGAGAGAGAGAGAGAGAGAGAGAAAGAAACTGATCTATGTTTTCAAAACTGGAGGAAAACAGACTGTATTTTTTGTTTGTTTGTTTTTCTTGTTCTTTCTTTTTTTTCTTTTTTTTGGAAAAGATGATTTTCTTATTTTTATTTTTAATTAATTAATTAAATCTTATATATTGCATACTAACCTCAGTTTCCCCACCTTCCTCTTCTTGTTCCTCCCCTCTATTTCTGTATTCCGCAGATCCACTCCTCCTCCATTTCTCTTCAGAAAAGAGCAGGTCTACCAGGGCTCTCAAACAAGCATGGTATAACAAGTTTCAGTAAGACTAGGCACATACCCTCACATCAGGCTGGACAATGCAGTCCTGTATGAAGAAAAGGGTCCCAAAAGCATATCACAAAATTATGAAACTTCAACTTTCTCAGTTTAAAAGTAAGCTCTCAGATCCTCTGCCACAGAGCTCCATACCCAAATAGCACAAGGAAGGAGCAAGTGTTCCAGGAGTGCAGACATGACTTTGAGCACAGGCAGGACCACCTCTGCTGCTCATAGGAACCCACCCGGAACCCTCAGGACACAAGAACAGAGGAGCTGCCTCGGACAGGAGTCTTCTAGTTTCTCTCTGCACCCAGCGCTGATCCTTTGCTACAGAGCTATGCACACAAATACAGTCAGGAGAGAGCTGGTCTCCCAAGAGTAACTACAAACCTGGGAGTACAGGTAAAACCACCACTTATCTTCAAATTCCTGGCCAAAGTGGGACCTTCACAGAGCCATCAGGCACAGGAACCAAGGATCAGCTGGATACAAGCCCCTTCTGATGTCTGTCTGTACCTCAGAGCTGAGCCTGTACCACAGCTCTCCATTCCCAAATGCCTCCTGGAAAGAACTGGTCTCTCAGGAGTAATGACACTTCCAGGAGGATTGCAGGACAGACAAGCCACAGTCAGAGACAGCAAGATGAACAAACACCAGAGATAACCAGATGGCAAAAGGTAAGCTCAAGAACATAAGCGACAGAAACTAAGGCTACTTGGCAACATCAGAACACATTTCTCCCACCAGAGCAAACCCTGGCTACCCTAACACACCAGATAAGCAATACTCTGATGTAAAAAATCAAATTTCATGATGATGATAGAGGAATTTAAGAACATAAATAACTCCCTTAAGGAAATACAAGAGAACACAGGAAAACAGGTAGAAGACCTTGAAGAGGAAACACAAAAATCCCATAAAGAATCTGGAAAACACAACTAAACAGGTGAAGGAAATGAAAACAAAACAAAACAAAACAAAACTTCCAGGATCTAAAAATAGAAATAGGAAGAATAAAGAAAGCACAAAGGGAGACAAGGGTGGAGATAGAAAACCTAGGAAAGAGATCAGAAGTCATAGATGCAAGCATCACCAACAGAATACAATAAATAGAAGAAAGAATCTCAGATGCAGAAGATATTATAGAAAACATTGACACAACAGACAAAGAAAATTCAAAATGCAAAAAGTTCCTAACCCAAAACATCCAGGAAATCCAGGACACAATGAGGAGACCAAACCTAAGGATAATAGGTATTTAAGACAATGACGATTCCCAACATAAAGGACCAGTAAATATCTCCAAAAAAATTATAGAAGAAAACATCCTTAACCTAAAGAAAGAGATGCCCATGAACATATAAGTCTAAAGAGCTCCAAATAGATTGGACCAGAAAATAAATTCCTCCCATCACATAATAATCAAAAAACCAAATGCACTAAACAAAGAAAGGGTATTAAAATCAGTAAAGGAAAAAGGTTAAGTAATATATAAGGACAGAGAACTATCAGAATTACACCAGACTTCTCACCAGAGACTATGAAGGCTAGAAGATCCTGAACAGATCTCATACAAACCTTAAGAGAACACAAATGCCAGCCCAGGCCACTATACTCAGTAAAACTCTCAATTAGCTTAGATGGAGAATCCAAGATAGTCCATGACATAACCAAATTTACACAATATCTTTTCACAAATCCAGGCCCATAATGGATAATAGATGGAAAATGCCAACACAAGGAGTGAAACTACACCCTAGAAAAGGCAAGAAAGTAATATTCTTTCAACAAACCCAAAAGAAGGTAACCACACAAACATAAAAATGACATCTAAAATAAGAGGAAGGAACAATCACTATTCCTTAATATCTCTTCACATCAATGGACTCAATTTGATAATAAAAGAATTAGACTAGACTAACTGACTGGATACATAAACAGGACCGAGTATTTTGCTACATACAGGAAACACACCCCACTCCGAAAGATAACCACTGCAGAGAAAAGGGCTGCAAAATATTTCCAAGCAAATGATCCCAACAAACATGCTGGAGAACCTATTCTAATATCAGATAAAACCAGCTTTCAACCAAAAGTCATCAAAAAAGATAAGGAAGGACACTTCATACTCATCAAAGGAAAAAATCTGTCATGAAGAACTCTCAATTCTGAGCATCTATGTTCCAAATGGAAGGGCATTCTTATTCATAAAAGAAACTTTACTAAAGCTCAAAGCACACATTTCACCTCACAGAATAATTGTGGGGACTTCAACACTCCACTCTCATCAAAGGAGAGATCAGGGAAACACAAACTAAACAGAGGCATGGCGAAACTAACAGAAATTATGTACCAAAGGACTTTAACAGGCATCTATAGAACATTTCATCCTAAATAAAAGAATATACCCTCTTCTCAGCACCCCATGGAACCTTCTCTTAAACTGACCATATAATCATTCACAAATAAGACCTCAACAGTTATAAGAATGTCAACATAATCCCATCCCTATCAAATCACTATGGATTAAGGCTGGTCTTCAATAGCAACAAAAACAACATATACCCCACATACACATGGAAGCTGAATAACAGTCTACTCAATAATAACTTGGTCAAGGAAGAAACAAAGAAAGACCTTAAAGACTTTTAGAATTTAATGAATAGGAAGACACATCATACCCAAACTTATGGGACACAATGAAAGTAGTGCTAATAGGAAATCTCATAGCTCTGAGTGCCTCCAAAAAGAAACTGGAGAGAGCACACTAGAAGCCTAACAATACACCTGAGAGCTCCAGAACAAAAAGAAGCAAATATACCCAAGAGGAGTAGATAGCAGGAAATAATCAAACACAGGGCTGAAATCAACCAAATAGAAACAAAAAGAACTATGCAAAGAATCAACCAAACCAGGAGGTGGTTCTTTGAGAAAATCAGCAAGATAGATAAACCTTTAGCCAGACTAACCAGAGGGCACAGAGACAGTATCCAAATTAACAAAATCAGAAATGAAAAGAAACTGAGAAAATTCAAAAAAATCATCAGATCCTACTACAAAAGCCTATACTCAATACAGGTGGGAATGGACAATTTTCTAGACAGATACAAAAAACCCAGGGTACGGAAAACTATTCTCAACAATAAAAGAACTTCTGGGGAATTGTCATCCCAGGCCTCAAGCTGTACCACAGAGCAATAATGATTAAAACTGCATGGTATTGGTACAGTGACAGGCAGGTAGATCAATGGAATGGAATTGAAGACCCATTATTGAACCCACACACCTACAGTCACTTGATCTTTGACACAGGAACTAAAACCATCCAGTGGGAAAAAAGACAGCATTTTCAACATATGGTCCTGGTTCAACTGGCAGTTAGTATGCAAAAGAATGCAGATTGATCCATTCTTATTTCCTTGTACAAAGTGCAAGACCAAGTGAAGCAAGGACCTCCACATAAAGCCAGATACACTGAACCAAAAAAAAAAAAAAAAAAAAAAAAAGAAAGAAAGAAAGAAAGAAAGAAAGAAAACGGGGAAGAGCATCGAGCACAAGGACACAGGAAATTTTCCTGAACAGAACACCAATAGCTTATGCTCTAAGATCAAGAATTGACAAATGGGAACTCATAAAATTACAAAGATTCTGTAAGGTAGTACACACTGTCAACAGGAAAAAAATGGCAACCAACAGATTGGGAAAAGATCTTTACCAACCCTATATCCTGTATGGACCTAATATCCAATATATACAAATAAATCAAGAAGTTAGACTCCTGAGAACCAAATAACCCTCTAAAAAATGAGTACAGAACTAAATAAAGAATTCTCAACCAAGGAATACTGAATGGCTGAGAAGCACCTAAAAACAAATGTTCAAAATCATTAGTCATCTGGAAAATGCAAATCAAAACAACCCTAAGATTCCACCTCACACCTGTAAGAATGGATAAAATAAAAAAACTAAGGTGACAGCAGATGCTGCCAAATATATTGAGAAAGAAGAACACTCCTCCACTGTTGGTGGCAATGCAAACTGATACAACCACTCTTGAAATCAGTTTGATGTTTCCTCAGAAAATTGGACATAGTACTACCAGAGGACTTAGCAATACCACTCCTAGCCATATACCCAGAAGATGCCCCAACATGTAGTAAGGAAACATGCTCCACTATGTTCATACCAGCCTTATTTATAAGATCTAGAAGTGGAAATGACCCAGATGTACCTCAACAGAGCAATGGATACAGAAAATGGGGTACATTTATACAATGGAATACTAATCAGCTATTAAAAAACAATGACTTCCTGAAATCCTTAGGCAAATGGAAGGAACTAGAAAATATCATCTCGAGTGAGGTAGCACAATCACAAAAGAACACACATGGTTTATAGTACTGATAAGTGAATATTAGCCCAGAAGCTCAGAATACCCAAGATACAATTTAGAGACCAAATGAAGCTCAAGAAGAAGGAAGACCAAAGTCTAGATACTCTGGTTCTTCTTAGAAGTGGGAACAAAAAACCCATGGGAGGAGATACAGAGACAAAGTGTGGAGCAGAGACTGAAGGAAAGACCATCCAGAGACTGCCTCACCCGGGGATGCATCTTATATACAGTCACTAAACCCAGACACTATTGTGTATGCCAACAAATGCTTGGTGACAGGAGCCTGATATAGCTGTCTTCTGAGAGGCTCTGCCAATGCCTGACAAACACAGGGGTGGATGCTCTCAGCCAACCCTTGGACTGAGCACAAGGTCCCCAATGGAGGAGCTAGAGAAAGGACTGAAGAATCTGATGGAGCTTCCAACCCCATAGGAGGATAAGCAATATGAACCAACCAGGACCCCCAGATCTCCCAAGGACTACACCACTAACCAAAGAGTACACATGGAGAAACCCATGGCTCCAATTAAATTTGTAGCAGAGGATGGCCTTGTTGGACATCAATGGGAGGAGAGGCCCTTGGTCTTGAGAAGGTTCCATGCCCCAGTGTAGGGGAATGCCAGGACAGTGAAGTGGGAGTGGGTGTTTTGGTGAGTAGAGGGAGGGAGGATGGGATAGGGGATTTCAGAAGGGAAACCAGGAAAGGGGATAACATTTGAAATGTAAATAAAGAAAATATCAAATTAAAAAAAGAAAATAAATAAAGTAAGCTATCCAGTATTTAATAACAATAATTATGAGATATGTTAATTTCATAATTTATGGAATACATGAGATCTAAAATGCAAAAATATTTCTTACTTGTCAAACCCAATTTAATAGACAAAATTCTCAGAAATAGCTATTACTGCTGCTGCCACCAATGAGCGTACCATTCATGTTCAGTGCCCTGAGTAATGATAACACTACAGCTGGAGATTCAGCATTCCATCTTATTTCCAAAAGTGCAAATTGCATTCCATAGGACTTTTACATTTATGGGATTACAGTATCAATACTTTACATTTGCTCTAGATCCTTCAGCATTGTTTTATATTTGTTGAGCAGCAGAGACATATTATTCCTTCTCATATGAGTTGCGTATTCAGTAATGAGAAAGACAAAAATGATGACTAAAAGGGAGATACAAGAAGATAAACACAGAGATGAATAAAATTATTAGAAATACTATTATAAACTCAGTGAACATAGTGTTCTCCAGTTGATGATTCAAAGGATCATGTCAGAGTGAGTAATCTTTAAATCTTGAGGAGAGAATATCCAAGTTGTGATGAAAATTGATGAGGTCACTACTCAAATATCAGGTGTCATACTGTTCCATCCAGCATTGTTCGATGGTTCGCAATTACAAACAAATAAATACATAATGTGGTGGGAGGTGATTAAAAAGCAACAACAATTGTGTGGCATAGTGGGATGCCTCAATTGCCACTCAGGCATGAAGACCTGAATTTTAATTCCCAAAAGCAATATATTAAAAATCAGGAATTAGCGACACCATTATAAGCCTATAATTCCAGCATTTTTCTGGCTATATGGTAAAGTTGAATTTTTTAGAGTTACTGTCATAAACAAACAGGAGAGAGTTTGAGAACATTAACTACTGACCCCATGTATACTCACACTCATGGACATGAGAACAAAAACATGGATATACACCCACCAAACATATACATATTACACATGCACTGCATATAACACATAAAGTACACAAAATACACATGCCCCACACACATGTACCACATATCACACACAGACACACACACACAAAACACATACTACACATATGCACCATGTATGTACCACACACTAAGTATGCATCATACACACCATGTACACACATCATAGAAATACTGCTGAACATAATTTTCTAAATTCAGCCATCTCAGTAACAAGCTTCACTTTGCTGGCAGGGTCAAAAATTAATTCATGTTCCCATGCCCCAGACCCAACTTCTCCTCTACTTCTTCAGATGTCTCCTGCTTGTCTGTTAACCAGTAAAGGATACAAAGAGAGAAGTTGCCATTATCCTGTTATCTAAACCAAAGCACATTGATTTACTTGACTACATGCACTTTACCCACTCCTTTGTTCCTTTATCATTCTAGACTCCAGATGAGTCTAAGAAGTGACCTGACTACAAAATCACATATATGAGATATTTTCAGATATTATTTCCTTCAATTTGTTATTTTTCCTTTTAGTTAGTTTTAAAAATAACATTTTTTCCATATAGGATATTCATATGCTCTAATTTTGTTGATCTACATTTTACCTTCCAGTAGTAAGCTCTATCATAGGAAGATCAATGTTAGTGTTTTAAGATAAGGCATTACATTTCTACCAAGAGTAAATATGAGTCTGCCTTTCTTCACATTTAGCTGACATCTGATTTTGATTTCTTTTCTTTTCTTTTTTTCTTTCTTTCTTTTTTGTTTTTTTTGTTGTTGTTGTTGTTTTTTCTTTTTTTTATAATTTTTTTCCATTTTTTAATAGGTATTTAGCTCATTTACATTTCCAATGCTATACCAAAAGTCCCCCATAGCCACCCACCCCCACTCCCCTACCAACCCACTCCCCTTTTTTGGCCCTGGCGTTCCCCTGTACTGGGGCATATAAAGTTTGCATGTCCAATGGGCCTCTCTTTCCAGTGATGGCCGCCTAGGCCATCTTTTGATACATATGCAGCTAGAGTCAAGAGCTCCGGGGTACTGGTTAGTTCATAATGTTGTTCCACCTATAGGGTTGCAGATCCCTTTAGCTTCTTGGGTACTTTCTCTAGCTCCTTCATTGGGGGCCATGTGATCCATCCAATAGCCGACTGTGAGCATCCACTTCTATGTTTGCTAGGCCCAGGCATACTCTGACAAGAGACAGCTATATCAGGGTCCTTTCAGCATAATCTTGCTAGTGTATGCAATGGTGTCAGCATTTGGAAGCTGATTATGGGATGGATCCCTGGATATGGCAGTCTCTACATGGTCCATCTTTTTATCTCAGCTCCAAACTTTGTCTCTGTACCTCCTTCCAAGGGTGTTTGTTCCCACTTCTAAGGAGGGGCATAGTGTCCACACTTCAGTCTTCATTTTTCTTGAGTTTCATGTGTTTAGGAAATTGTATCTTATATCTTGGGTATCCTAGGTTTTGGGCTAATATCCACTTATCAGTGAGTACATATTGTGTGAGTTCCTTTGTGAATGTGTTACCTCACTCAGAATGATGCCCTCCAGGTCCATCCATTTGGCTAGGAATTTCATAAATTCATTCTTTTTAATAGCTGAGTAGTACTCCATTGTGTAGATGTACCACATTTTCTGTATCCATTCCTCTGTTGAGGGGCATCTGGGTTCCTTCCAGCTTCTGGCTGTTATAAATAAGGCTGCTATGAACATAGTGGAGCATGTGACCTTCTTACCAGTTGGGGCATCTTCTGGATATATGCCCAGGAGAGGTATTGCTGGATCCTCCGGTAGTACTATATCCAGTTTTCTGAGGAAATGCCAGACTGATTTCCAGAGTGGTTGTACAAGCCTGCAATCCCACCAACAATGGAGGAGTGTTCCTCTTTCTCCACATCCATGCCAGCATCTGCTGTCACCTGAATTTTTGATCTTAGCCATTCTGACTGGTGTGAGGTGGAATCTCAGGGTTGTTTTGATTTGCATTTCCCTGATGATTAAGGATGTTGAACATTTTTTCAGGTGCTTCTCTGCCATTCGGTATTCCTCAGGTGAGAATTCTTTGTTCAGTTCTGAGCCCCATTTTTTAATGGGGTTATTTGATTTTCTGAAATCCACCTTCTTGAGTTCTTTATATATGTTGGATATTAGTCCCCTATCTGATTTAGGATAGGTAAAGATACTTTCCCAATCTGTTGGTGGTCTTTTTGTCTTATTGACGGTGTCTTTTGCCTTGCAGAAACTTTGGAGTTTCATTAGGTCCCATTTGTCAATTCTCGATCTTACAGCACAAGCCATTGCTGTTCTGTTCAGGAATTTTTCCCCTGTGCCCATATCTTCAAGGCTTTTCCCCACTTTCTCCTCTATAAGTTTCAGTGTCTCTGGTTTTATGTGAAGTTCCTTGATCCACTTAGATTTGACCTTAGTACAAGGAGATAAGTATGGATCAATTCGCATTCTTCTACACGATAACAACCAGTTGTGCCAGCACCAATTGTTGAAAATGCTGTCTTTCTTCCACTGGATGGTTTTAGCTCCCTTGTCGAAGATCAAGTGACCATAGGTGTGTGGGTTCATTTCTGGGTCTTCAATTCTATTCCATTGATCTACTTGTCTGTCTCTATACCAGTACCATGCAGTTTTTATCACAATTGCTCTGTAGTAAAGCTTTAGGTCTGGCATAGTGATTCTGCCAGAAGTTCTTTTATCCTTGAGAAGACTTTTTGCTATCCTAGGTTTTTTGTTATTCCAGACAAATTTGCAAATTGCTCCTTCCAATTCGGTGAAGAATTGAGTTGGAATTTTGATGGGGATTGCATTGAATCTGTAGATTGCTTTTGGCAAGATAGCCATTTTTACAATGTTGATCCTGCCAATCCATGAGCATGGGAGATCTTTCCATCTTCTGAGATCTTCCTTAATTTCTTTCTTCAGAGATTTGAAGTTTTTATCATACAGATCTTTCACTTCCTTAGTTAGAGTCACGCTGAGATATTTTATATTATTTGTGGCTATTGAAAAGGGTGTTGTTTCCCTAATTTCTTTCTCAGCCTGTTTATTCTTTGTGTAGAGAAAGGCCATTGACTTGTTTGAGTTAATTTTATATCCAGCTACTTCACCGAAGCTGTTTATCAGGTTTAGGAGTTCTCTGGTGGAATTTTTAGGGTCACTTATATATACTATCATATCATCTGCAAAAAGTGATATTTTGAGTTCCTCTTTTCCAATTTGTATCCCCTTGATCTCCTTTTGTTGACGAATTGCTCTGGCTAATACTTCAAGTACTATGTTGAAAAGGTAGGGAGAAAGTGGGCTTTGTGTAGTCCCTGATTTTAGTGGGATTGCTTCCAGCTTCTCTCCATTTACTTTGATGTTGGCTACTGGTTTGCTGTATATTGCTTTTATTATGTTTAGGTATGGGCCTTGAATTCCTGATCTTTCCAAAACTTTTATCATGAATGGGTGTTGGATCTTGTCAAATGCTTTTTCTGCATCTAACGAGATGATCATGTGGTTTTTGTCTTTGAGTTTGTTTATATAATGGATTACATTGATGGATTTTCGTATATTAAATCATCCCTGCATCCCTGGAATAAAACCTACTTGGTCAGGATGGATGATTGCTTTAATGTGTTCTTGGATTCGGTTAGCGAGAATTTCATTAAGGATTTTTGCATCGATATTCATAAGAGAAATTGGTCTGAAGTTCTCTATCTTTGTTGGATCTTTCTGTGGTTTAGGTATCAGAGTAATAGTGCCTTCATAAAATGAGTTGGGTAGAGTACCTTCTACTTCTATCTTGTGAAATAGTTTGTGCAGAACTGGAATTAGGTCTTCTTTGAAGGTCTGATAGAACTCTGCACTAAACCCGTCTGGTCCTGGGCTTTTTTTGGCTGGGAGACTATTAATAACTGCTTCTATTTCTTTAGGGGATATGGGACTGTTTAGAAGGTCAACTTGATCCTGATTCAACTTTGGTACCTGGTATCTGTCCAGAAATTTGTCCATTTCGTCCAGGTTTTTCAGTTTTGTTGAGTTTGGCCTTTTGTAGAAGGATCTGATGGTGTTTTGGATTTCTTCAGGATCTGTTTTTATGTCTCCCTTTTCATTTCTGATTTTGTTGATTAGGATTTTGTCCCTTTGCCCTTTAGTGAGTCTAGCTAAGGGTTTATCTATCTTGTTGATTTTCTCAAAGAACCAACTCCTTGTTTGGTTAATTCTTTGAATAGTTCTTCTTGTTTCCACTTGGTTAATTTCACCCCTGAGTTTGATTATTTCCTGCCATCTACTCCTCTTGGGTGAATTTGCTTCCTTTTTTTCTAGAGCTTTTAGATGTGTTGTCAAGCTGCTAGTATGTGCGCTCTCCCGTTTCTTTTTGGAGGTACTCAGAGCTATGAGTTTCCCTCTTAGAAATGCTTTCATTGTGTCCCAAAGGTTTGGGTACGTTGTGGCTTCGTTTTCATTAAACTCTAAAAAGTCTTTAATTTCTTTCTTTATTCCTTCCTTGACCAAGGTATCATTGAGAAGCATGTTGTTCAGTTTCCACGTGAATGTTGGCTTTCCATTATTTATGTTGTTATTGAAGATCAGTCTTAGGCCATGGTGGTCTGATAGGATACATGGGACAATTTCAATATTTTTGTATCTGTTGAGGCCTGTTTTGTGACCTATTATATGGTCAATTTTGGAGAAGGTCCCGTGAGGTGCTGAGAAGAAGGTATATCCTTTTGTTTTAGGATAACATATTCTGTAGATATCTGTCAGGCCATTTTTTTCATAACTTATGTTAGTTTCACTGTATCCCTGTTTAGTTTCTGTTTCCACGATCTGTCCATTGATGAAAGTGGTGTGTTGAAGTCTCCCACTATTATTGTGTGAGGTGTAATGTGTGCTTTGAGCTTTACTAAAGTGTCTTTAATGAATGTGGCTGCCCTTGCATTTGGAGTGTAGATATTCAGAATTGAGAGTTCCTCTTGGAGGATTTTACCTTTGATGAGTATGAAGTGTCCCTCCTTGTCTTTTTTGATAACTTTGGGTTGGAAGTCGATTTTATCCGATATTAAAATGGCTACTCCAGCTTGTTTCTTCAGTCCATTTGCTTGGAAAATTGTTTTCCAGCCTTTCACTCTGAGGTAGTGTCTGTCTTTTTCCCTGAGATGGGTTTCCTGTAAGCAGCAGAATGTTGGGTCCTGTTTGTGTAGCCAGTCTGTTAGTCTATGTCTTTTTATTGGGGAATTGAGTCCATTGATATTAAGAGATATTAAGGAAAAGTAATTGTTGCTCCCTTTTATTTTTGTTGTTAGAGTTGGCATTCTGTTCTTGTGGCTGTCTTCTTTTTGGTTTGTTGAATGATTACTTTCTTGGTTGTTCTAGGGCGTGATTTCCGTCCTTGTATTGCTTCTTTTCTGTTATTATCCTTTGAAGGGCTGGATTCGTGGAAAGATATTGTGTGAACTTGGTTTTGTCGTGGAATACTTTGGTTTCTCCATCTATGGTAATTGAGAGTTTGGCCGGGTATAGTAGCCTGGGCTGGCATTTGTGTTCTCTTAGTGTCTGTATAACATCTGTCCAGGCTCTTCTGGCTTTCATAGTCTCTGGTGAAAAATCTGGTGTAATTCTGATAGGCTTGCCTTTATATGTTACTTGACCTTTTTCCCTTACTGCTTTTAGTATTCTATCTTTATTTAGTGCATTTGATGTTCTGATTATTATGTGTCGGGATGAATTTCTTTTCTGGTCCAGTCTATTTGGAGTTCTGTGGGCTTCTTGTATGTTCGTGGGCATCTCTTTCTTTAGATTTGGGAAGTTTTCTTCACTAATTTTGTTGAAGATGTTTGCTGGTCCTTTGAGTTGAAAATCTTCATTCTCATCCACTCCTATTATCTGTAGGTTTGGTCTTCTCATTGTGTCCTGGATTTCCTAGATGTTTTTAGTTAGGATCTTTTTGCATTTTCCATTTTTTTTGATTGTTGTGCCGATGTTCTCTATGGAGTCTTCTGCACCTGAGATTCTCTCTTCCATCTCTTGTATTCTGTTGCTGATGCTGGCATCTATGGTTCCAGATTTCTTTCCTAGGGTTTCTATCTCCAGCGTTGCCTCACTTTGGGTTTTCTTTATTGTGTCTACTTCCCTTTTTAGGTCTAGTATGTTTTTGTTCATTTCCATCACCTGTTTGGATGGTGTTTTTCCTGTTTTTCTATAAGGACTTCTACCTGTTTGGTTGTGTTTTCCTGTTTTTCTTTAAGGACTTGTAACTCTTTAGCAGTGTTTTCCTGTTTTTCTTTAAGGACTTGTAACTCTTTAGCAGTGTTCTCCTGTATCTCTTTAAGTGAGTTATTGAATTCCTTCTTTATGTCCTCTACCATCATCATGAGATATGCTTTTAAATCCAGGTCTACCTTTTCAGGTGTGTTAGGGTGTCCTGGACTGGGCGAAGTGGTTGTTCTGGGTTCTGATGATGGTGAGTGGTCCTGGTTTCTGTTAGTAGGATTCTTACGTTTTCCTTTTGCCATCTGGCAATCTCTGGAGTTAGTTGTTATAGTTGTCTTTGTTAAGAGATTGTTCCTCTGTTGATTTTGTTACCCTCAATCAGCAGACGTGGGAGACAAGCTCTCTCCTCTGAGTTTCAGTGGTCAGAGCAGTCTCTGCAGGCAAGCTCTCCTCTTTTGGGGAAGGTGTACAGTTATCTGGTGTTTGGACCTCCTCCTGGCTGAAGGTGAAGGCCCAAAACAGGATCTTTCCCAGAAGCTATGTTGGTTTTGCCAGGAAGGTGGCCGGTTGTCTGGAGTCGAAGATGTTGCCGCCTCAGAAGCTCTGTGGCTCTCGCCAGAAAGGTGGCCGGTTGTCTGGAGCCGAAGATGGTGCCGCCCCAGAAGCTCTGTGACTCTTGCCCGTCTCAGAAATGGCTGGCCTCTGTATTCCACATGGTCACCCCTGCAGCCTGCCCTCCGCGGAGTCCTGGAGCCAAGAAGGCTCCCGCCGGCGCCTGTGACACAAACCTCTCAGGCCGGGCAGACCCCCGTGCTCTCACCAGGAAGGTGGCCAGCTGTCTGGAGCTGAAGATGGCGCCGCCTCAGAAGCTCTGTGGCTCTCGCCAGGAAGGTGGCCGGTTGTCTGGAGACGAAGATGGCGCCACCCCAGAAGATCTGCGACTCTCGCCCATCCCAGAAATGGCTGGCCTCTGTATTCCACATGGTCTCCCGTGCAGCCTGCCCTCCGCGCGAAAATAGAAGCTAATTTTGAGAAAATTTAATAGATTATGAATGCAATATTTAGGTATAGGATGGCACCACGGCTATGAGCGCTGATCTATGAGAGGTCCTGAGTTCAATTTCCAGCAACAACATGGTGGCTCAAAACCATCTGTAATGGGATTTGTTGTCATCTTCTGGTGTGTCTGATGACAATGACAATGAAATCACTTATAAAAAATAAATGTTTTTTTTAAATAGAAATAAAATCTATATAACCAAGAAAATAAAAAATAAAATAAAAATACAATCATTTGCAGTTATTTTATAATGTTACTAACTAGGAAAATAGCTGAGCCATATGGAATGCATTTTTTTTTTTAACTATTTACTGGGTCATTTTTGCCCTTCTTTTTTGATGTATTCAAATATTTATTTTTGAAATACAACAGCTGTCCAGTTGGACAAGTTATAACTTAAAACTATAACAAAGCTGATGTCATTTCAGCACATTATTCTTGAGTTTTTGAAGGCTTGGGAAGAAAGATAACAATTATAGCTAGATGGAACTAAAATAGGTTAGAGAAGCACACAATATTTATTATGCTTATGCAATCACTGATAGGAAAAAGTCAGATTCACAAACATCATCAAGTGAAATATAAGACTGGCCATGGATGACAGGAAGAAAACCAGGTATATTTGCCCTAAAACTTCACCAATGTTAGTTCGTGAATAGAACCCATAGATAACTAAATAGTCAGTACATCTGAGCAGGGACTAGGTGAGCAGGCATCTCATTACTGACCAGGGAAAGATCCATAACAAATACCCAAGATCCATATGTACACTTTCTCAGAGTACAGGCCAGTATGATAGCATTTTCATAAAAACTGAAACAGGTTCTTTTAAGGGGTTTGGTGTCAGTATATGCTCTTGTCTATGAGATGGCAAGTCATAAATGGACATCTCTTTTCTTGACATCAGTAAACTGTGAATCCTCATTTGATCTCTGATACCTGTAAACATGTCAATAATTTGGAGTGTGTGTCTATGTGCATGCATATATGTGTGCAATTTTAAATGTGTTCATATGTATATGTAGGACATATGATGCTGAATGTCTTCTTTAATTCCCCTTCTTCTTACGTTTGATACTTGTCTCTCACTGATTCTGAACCTGACTGCTGAATTGGCTGGCTAGGAACCCCAGATATCCTCCTGTTTCCACATCACCAGTACTGGAGTCAGGGTTTTCAAACCCTTTAGAGTGAGATTAAGAAACTGTTCTGTGTCTTCCCCAAATGCTTTTTGATTTTCTGCTCACTTTTCTTCAGGCCTTCTTTTTTATATTATTATTGGATATTTTATTTATTTACATTTCAAACGTTATCACCTTTCCCAGTCCCCCCTTCCAAAAAAAAAAACCCACCCATTTGTCCCTCATTCCACTGCTTCTATGAGGGTGCTCACCCACCCACCAACCCACTCCTGCCTCCCCACCCTGCCATTCCCTTACACTGGGGCATTGAGCCTTCACAGGATCACGGACCTCTTCTCTCATTGATGCCCAACAAGGTCAATCTCTGCTTCATATGTGGCTGAAGCCATGGATTCCTCAATGTTTACTCTATGGTTGGTGGTTTAGTCCCTGGAAACTCAGGTTGGTTGATATTGTTGTTCTTCCTATGGGTTTGCAAACCCCTTCAGCTCCTTTAGTCCTTTCTCTAACTCCTCCAATGGATTTCCCGTGCCCATTCCAATGGATGGATTAGATCAGTGGTGGAGAGCTTGCCTAGAAAGCAGGAGGCCCTGGGTTCAGGCCTCAGCTCTGGGAAAAAAAAAAAAAGTAAGTGATTAAATTATATATTCAGGCCCTGCACTGAAGTTGCTAATAAGGTTTAGGAGTTCTCTGGTGGAATTTTTGGCATCACTTATATATACTATCATATAATCTGCAAAGACTGATATTTTAACTTCTTCCTTTCCAATTTGTATTTCTTTGACCACCTCTTGTCTAATTGCCCTGGCTAGGACTTCAAGTACTATATTGAATATGTATGGAGAGATTGGGCAACATTGCCAAGTCTCTGATTTTAGTGGGATTGTTTCCAGCTTCTCTCCATTTAGTTTGATGTTGGCTACTGGTTTGCTGTAGATTGCTTTATTATGATTAGGTATGGAATTACTGATCTTTCCAAGACTTTTATCATGAATGGGCGTTGGATTTTGTCAAATGCTTTCTCAGCATCTAAAGAGATGATCATGTGGTTTTTGTCTTTGAGTTTGTTTATATAGTGGATTACATTGATGGATTTCAGCATATTAAACCATGCCTGCATCCCTGGGATGAAGCCTACTTGGTCATGATGGATGATGATTTTGATGTGTTCTTGGATTTGGTTTGCGAGGATTTTATTGAGTGTTTTTGCATCGATATTCATAAGGGAGATTGATGGGTCTGAAGTTCCCTTTCTTTGTTGGATCTTTGTGTTGTTTAGGTATCAGTGAGATGGTAAGAAAATGTTGTTTCTAAATTCAACTCTGCCCTGAAAAACCAAACTAGAACTGATTAAAATTTATATTTTAAAGGATAATTTTTGGTTCATTCATGATCTCTCACTTTGAAAATATTGGTGCTATTGTAAAGTGTTTTATAAAATCAGAATTGAAAGGTTTTACTTAGTATTTTCTACCTAGGATTGAGATAATAGGCTGTATAGAAAATTTTGTGTAAAATATATTCCACTTGTATAATTATATGTATGATAGCATATTAATAATAGATTATTTCCTATGATAGTCATTGTAAATTTTCACACTGAATTCTATGTGAAATGAACCAATAAATAAGTTAATAATTAAATTCAAGAAATTTATTTTAATATATACTAATAAAATTATTTTCACTTAGGTACACACTGCAATTAGTTCTTGACTTTTCTCAGATAAATTCATATTCATATATTTTACAGATCATTACATAAACTTTGACTTTCTTTTTGTGAAGAAATTTTATAACATTTATTCAATTAGTTGTATATAAAATATACCTTTAAGAGTATTCTTTCATATTTAACCACTTGATATTTAAGTAGATAGGCTTTCTCTGTAGGTCTGAGTATAATTTATGATCTAGCATTAAGAATTTAAGAAGTTATATCATTTGAACTAAGAGGAATGGAATTGTCATATTGTTTTCATCTCCTGGTTTGATATAAGCAGTAAATTTTTCTCACAATTTATGAGTCATAATTGAGAATTTAAAATTGTATTTCAATAACTAATTTATATAATACGATATTTTGGTTTACATATACAATGTGATATATATATATACCACATAAGGTCAAATTGCAGCAGTAGGGAATCAAAGCAGGATAACTTGTACATTTGAAAATACATAGGGAGTTCTAGGCCAGCCAGAACTATACATGTCTTCATATATGGTTATTTTATTTTCAATCATATCTTCAAATTTAATAAATGGGTATTTAGGTAGGTATATAGAAACATAGATAAAAATTTTAAAAGTCTGAATTCATCTTCTAAAGTAGCATTGAACTGTGGAAGGAGTCAAGTCACCTTCCATGTTCACTAGGCTCCACTGATGTCATTTGTATGCATTTAGGAGATCAAGGGAATTACTATGATTTACTTGATATGATACATTATAGGATTGCTTCTACTTAAATTACATTCTTGCTAGTTGAGTTTCAAATCTTCAGTCTGGCAGTAATTATAGAAATGATGATAATAATAACCATTATGAACATTACTATTATTACCTGCTTTTCTTCTGGTTTATTTTATGCCAAGTGCTATTCTATGATCTTTAATAGAGCCATATGAAAGAATTTGATGATTAGTACTTACAATGTTCTCTTTATATTTGAGGGAAAATTACATGAGATGCAGGTAACTTTTAAATTTCATGGTCAAGTACCTGAGGACTGGGTATTGGTACCTAATCAAGCTGTCAAGGGAGAAAAGCCTCATTTTCATTATGGAATGCTATTTCCCAGTTTTGTGCCCATCACTGTAAAAGTGGACTTCTGAATATATTTTATAACGTTGCTCATTACATTTAAACCTACAATGCTTGATTGTTCTTGAGAAATAGAAAAAAGGGTTCAAATGGTAACAGAGGGGTTGTTTTTGAATATCTTTTATTCTTAAATTTACCATAAATTTATACATAATGTATTGTACCAAGTTTGTGTTATGGATTGAACTAACAGAAGAGTAATTCCATGTCAGTGTATTATTTGTAAAACATTAGGTAGTAGAAGTAGAAAACCCCAGGGATTCTGTGTGTGACAGGAAAAGATTCCCTTCATTTCTCTTAGAGTTCAAAATAATTTCCTTTCAGTTTATTTTCTTTCTTTCTTTCTTTCTTTCTTTCTTTTTTTTTTTTTTTTTTTTGTGAGATCTACCCTTTATTTGTGTCTCGGTACTTGCTATCTATTCTTTTTTTTTTTAAGGCATTTTCCTCGTTTGCATTTTCAATGCTATCCCAAAGGTCCCCCATACCCACCCCCCCCAATCCCCTACCCACGCACTCCCCCTTTTTGGCCCTAGCGTTCCCCTGTACTGAGGCATATAAAGTTTGCAAGTCCAATGGGCCTCTCTTTGCAGTGATGGCCGACTAGGCCATCTTTTGATACACATGCAGCTAAAGACAAGAGCTCCCAGGTACTGGTTAGTTCATATTGTTGTTCCACCTATAGGGTTGCAGTTCCCTTTAGCTCCTTGGGTATTTTCTCTAGCTCCTCCATTAGGGGCCGTGTGACCCATCCAATAGCTGACTGTGATCATCCACTTCTGTGTTTGCTAGGCCCCAGCATAGTCTCACAAGAGAGAGCTATATCTGGGTCCTTTCAGCAAAATCTTGCTAGTGTATGCAATGGTGTCAGCATTTGGAAGCTGATTATGGGATGGATCCCTGCATATGGCAATCACTAGATGGTCCATTCTTTCGTCACAGCTCCAAACTTTGTCTCTGTAATTCTTTCCATGGGTATTTTGTTTGCTATTCTAAGGAGGAATGAAGTATCCATGCATTGGTCTTCCTTCTTCTTGATTTTCTTGTGTTTTGCAAATTGTATCTTGGGTATTCTACATTTCTGGGCTAATATCCACTTATCATTGAGTGCATATCATGTGAGTTCTTTTGTGATTGGGTTACCTCACTCAGGATGATATTCTCCAGATCCATCCATTTGCCTAAGAATTTCATAAATTCATTGTTTTTAATAGCTGAGTAGTACTCCATTGTATAAATGTACCACATTTTCTGTATCCATTCCTCTGTTGAGGAACATCTGGGTTCTTTCCAACTTTTGGCTATTATAAATAAGGCTGCTATGAACATAGTGGAGCATGTGTCCTTATTACCAGTTGGAACATCTTCTGGGTATATGCCCAGGAGAGGTATTGCTGAATCTTTCAGGAGTATTATGTCCAATTTTCTGAGGAACTGCCAGACTGATTTCCAGAGTGGTTGTACAAGTTTGAAATCCCACCAACAATGGAGGAGTGTTCCTCTTTCTCCACATCCTTTCCATCACCTGCTCTCACCTGAATTTTTGATCTTAGCCATTCTGACTGGTGTGAGGTGGAATCTCAGGGTTGTTTTGATTTGCATTTCCCTGAATTATTAAGGATGTTGAATTTTTTTTCAGGTGCTTTGCACCTTTCTTACTCTCTAACTCTTTTTCTCTTTCCCTTCCCCGTTCTCTCCTCTTGGCCATGGCTGGTCTCTCTCTCTCTCTCTCTCTCTCTCTCTCTCTCTCTCTCTCTCTCTTTCTCTCTCTCTCTTTCTTTCTTTCTCTGTCTTTTATCTTCTCTTTTTTTCCCTGTCTTTCTACAATAAAGCTCTAAAAGCATAGATTATCTCTATTCATCAAGACCAGGACAAAAGGTACTCGCCTGTGTTGTAACCACCCTGTGCCTCCCTCTCCCCATGCCCTTTTCCCTTATCTCAGGGGCCTCGTGCCACCCCAGGGCCCCTATTCTGTTCTCAGCTCCTCTGCTGTATCCAGTGTGGGGTGTCAGAGACAAAGAACCTGGTAAGAAGGGCTGCCCCTTGTCCACCCCCAGCCCTGTGTGGTTAGTGGCTTCACAGAGCCAGATGCCCACCCGGGGCCTTGTGCAATAGGACTAGCATTCCTCCTGCATCTGCCCACCCAGAGCACAGAAACTCTGCAGGACACAGGCTCTCTCCCTCCCCCCTCTTCTCCTACACCTAAGGCCCCACATGGATATTTGATTAATATTATTCTCTGTCAGAATTCAAGCTTTAAGAAAGTCCATGGAGATTTTCTTTACAAGTCTCCAACATTCTCAGTGACAGTGCCTTTCATATGCTAGGGTGTGAATAATTAACGTCAAAATTTCAGCAATTGAAATACAGGATATACTCCCTCATCCTGTGTGTGTGTGTGTGTGTGTGTGTGTGTGTGTGTGTGTGTGTGACAGCATGCAAATTGCTGTCAGAAAACTACCTGAGAGAGTCAGTTCTCTCCTTCCATCATGTAGTTCACAAGGACTGAGCACAGGTCATTGAGCTTGGCAGAAAGCTGCTTTATCCCTTCTGTATCAGAAATAAAATGTGTAATTGATTTTTGTCTATTTGAGTTGGGATCAGCTCTAAGTGCAGTACAAGAAATTTCTCAGGATTTCTTCTAACAAAAAGAAAACACACAAAAGGAAAGCCTAAGGCTATCGTGTGTGAGCATCTGTGGCTCATGTGTGTGTGCTTATGTGTGTGTTCCTGCAGATGCACATATCTGTGTGGGTGCATTTGACTGTGGAGCCCAAAGGCTAGCAAACTAGCATTTAGCAAACTACTCCATCACCCTGCATATTGTTCATTGTGTCAAGGTCTTTCACCAAACTCAGAATTCATTCATTCAGTCAGTCTAGCTAGGCTGCATGCTTGAGGGATCCCTTGTCTTATCCTACTACATGTTGCAGTTATAAACAGGCTGCCATGTTTGCCAGGAATTCACTTGGGTGCTGGTGATCTTAATTCTGATATTTCTCTTTTGTGCAGCAAGTATTTCCTCACTAAGCAATCTCTCCAGCCATAGTTGCTGTTTGAAATACAAAAACAAATCACCTGTGACTATTATTCAGGTAATTTAAGAGAAAATGGATTATTTGGATTACCTATATTGCTTTTTATAATATTTTTGACACAAGAAAATAACAGCTTTAAAGTTGGTTGGATTTGTTGAAACAAACTCAGAAATCTGAAATATTGAAATTTTTCTATTTTAGAAACAGACACAAGAATAGTTAAGATGAGATACCCAAAAATATAAAACCTCTGAATAAGTATAAACACAAAGATTAAAAAGTTAAGGAAAAAGATGTACTTGATAAATTTTAAGTACATGAAATTTAATATCAATAAGATTACAAAGGTAGCACTGCCCAGCTTCTTTCTAGATTTCTTTTTTTTTCTTTCTTTCTTTTTTTTTTTTTTTTGTTTAAAGATTTATTTATTTATTATATGTAAGTACACTGTAGCTGTCTTTAGATACCCCAGAAGAGGGCATCAGATCTCATTACGGATGGTTGTGAGCCATCATGTGGTTGCTGGAATTTGAACTTGCGACCGTCAAAAGAGCAGTCGGCGCTCTTAACCTCTGAGCCATCTCTCCAGTCAGGGCCAAAAAGTGGGAATGGGTGGGTAGGGGAGTCAGAGGGGGGTATGGGGGACTTTTGGGATAGCATTGGAGATGTAATTAAGGAAAATACCTAATTAAAAAAAAAAAGATTACAAAGGCAGGACACTGCTGCCCATGATAGTAAATGGTTGGTAGTGACAGTCATTAAAATGACGGAAGTCTGGTGGGGCAGGGGTGGTGGGGTAGAGATATAGAATGGTGTGATATATATTTTTTCTTATTGGCAGAGTATTATTTTTCAATGTCAACAAATTCCCACACTCATATATTGTTATATGGGTGTTAAAAAAAACGCTGTTCTCTTCTACTTTACATTATTTGATTGTGTGAATTTACACGAGACCCTTAGATACTTGGTTGATGTTCTTCTTATTATCTTTTTTTAGTTGTCTGCTTGCTTTCTAATGGGAGAAAGAAAGAAAGACTATGGGTTTAGGTAAATGAGGAAGTAGGGAGAAACCAGGAGGAGTTGGGGGAGAGCAAAATTATGATCCAAATATACCGTATGGAAAAATATATTTTCAAAGCATTACTAAATCTTGTTTAAGCTAATCAGTCCTCAGCGCAACGCAACAGGTCAAGATGGGCAGCTCCTTGCTCTCTGAATTATCACAGAAATTTTCCTTTCCATATGAAATTTTGTTTTAATGTATTTGTTTTCAAATTAGTCAACTATCTAAAGCAGACATAACACTGTATGTTTATGATTAAATGGTGCCTCAGTCTAATGATTTGAGAAACAGGTTCATTACAAAATAAAATATTGATCTGATGTCTCCAAGCCACATTTGTCGTAGGTTTCTTTGATTTTTAAAAATAATGAGACTGTCATTTGATGATGTGTGGGTTTTCTGTGAATTGATGTTCATTAAAGCAAATATTCAACTAAAATATTAAATGTTTTTTAAAGCAAATATTGTCCAGCTTGTTTTACAAACCTCTCTATGAATGAGACACAGGAGATATATATTTAATTATGAGGCATACTTTTGGATTTTTAAAGATTTAAGCATGTCACTTTAAAGATCAACATAACCATGAGAAGCTAGAAATTCTTGAAGCATTCATTAGGTACAGACAATAAGGTAATATTTCTAATTATTTTAGTTAGCTTTATTTTTAACACAGAAGTTCAAATTATGAGATTCAATCCAATATAGTTGAAACTTAATACATATACAATGCAATTAAAAGATTACAGAAATGTACGTAAAATTAATTTATATAATGTATAATTCTTCACAAACTGCAAACATTTGAGGATATAAAACGATGATATATGTGTGTGCCTTTTCATATTGTAATGAAACACTGGTGTGTCATCTCAGTGTTTTACTATTGCTCTACAAAATCTCTGCAGGAGTGTTTCATATTCTTTCTTTCTGGTTCATCATCTCTGTGATTCATTTATTGACTCATCTCTCCTTTATTAAAAACATTTGATAAGATGAAACGCTCAAGTGCTGTGTTGTGTCATGACGCTGTATACAGGATTTGTAGGAGGATCACAGAACCAAGTCACCCAGACACAGGAGCTTAAAAATCTCTGTGAGCAATGGGATAAGACAAGACCCTATCCAGCAAAGGGAATTTTCACAGCCTAGTGACAAATATATTTTAATTATAATATTTTATAGTCATCCACAGGTTAAAACTTACTAAGTTATATGTATCAAATACAATCAACTTTTGTAGGTCAGTTATTGTTCAACACATCTATCTTAAAACTTACCCAAGTTCTAATACAACCACCATTCTTTTATACCCAAAGGAAGGAAACAAAGGATGTCAGATCTCCTCTCACGTATCTTCCAGTTGTCTATTCATAGAATTGTAATGCTTCTGACATGAAACACCTAATCTCTGCCTTTGGAAAACCGTATCTCACAAATGCTCAGAGTCATCATCTGCAACCTTTCCTTATCTATACTGGCTCTCTGTAAGCACTGATAGGAATCTAGAACTATGATAGTGAAAGAGAGTTTGGGCTTGAAGCTACAGTCCCTGAATTACGTTAGTGAGAGGTAGGATGATCTTTTCTGGATATATTCCCTCTTCTATATATTTATCTCCAGCTCAGCCATTTTGATTGCTGTGCTTTCATACTGTTGCTCTTTTGAAAAGATGTATCCCTGTGGAGAATAGGTTTTCCCCAATCTTTTATGTGGAAGCAGGTTCTTTGCTCAGTGGATACAGAGAGCAAAGAAGTATCACAATTTCTGGTGTTGTCAAGCTCAGGATACTAAAGTTACTCATGTCTGCTTTTCAGAGAGCCTTTCACTATCTCAAAGGTCAGAATTAGTATTTTGAAATTTTGAGTGTAATTAATTACTTATATAATAGAACATTCTCAACTATGTTCACACTCCGCTATTTAAATGTTGTTGCTGCTATTCTTTATGATTACAAGCAAAAGGTAATACATCAGTGTTGCCCTGATCCAGTATTGCACATCTAATTAACATTAAATATTTAGGATACATGTTAAAATATTAAAATGTGCATGACGTTCCTCATGTGTAACCCAAGCCATTAATCAAAATCATTATCTTTAGGATGTGAGTGGAACCATCAAAGTTTCGCAGTAATACTCAATTCCCTGTTGATAACAACACACAAAGTCAAATTATGTGTTAATACAACTGACAAGTGTGAAGAAGAGCTGTTTTGACAACTATGTATTCACTGATATCCTATTAAGTCCTATAGTAATCATCAGTCAAAAGAATAAAATATTTCTCTTCCCCAGTAAAATAAACAAAAGATTAAAATTTCTATCAGTAGTGTGTGAAAGGACATAATTGGATTTAATCAAAGGTTTATCTAAAGATCATTTGCTGAAAGCAAATGTTAAGTAAGAAACTTGCAATTGAAGTATTTTCTTCAGGTTTAAAACTTTGTTTTCATGTCCATTTAAATTTTTTCATTTTTATTATCATTTGTCAGAGGATAAGACAAATTTTGAATCTCAAAACTTACAAAGATCTGTAAAACAAGAGAGAAGCCCTAGGGTACAATTCTCTTCAAAATTCTCTGATATAATTAGAGGTAGTTATCTAACTCAATTTACTTCCATTGTAATGATTTTAGTTAGAGTGTGCACTGATTGCTTTACCCTTTGTCTTCCTTGCTGTGTCCTTATCTGTCATCTAATACAGGGCAGACTGTATGTATTTGTCTTTTCCATTGTTGTGATAAAATGTCTGAGGGTGAGCAGCTTTCAGGGACATTGGTTTGTTTAGTTTGTTAACACCTCAAGAACATAGTATAGGTTGTTGTGAGACTCTTCTGACTGATTCACTTGTCAAAGAATGACATTATGATGGCCACATACAAGAGACAAAAGATGAGGTATTAAGTAAAGAATCTGCTGTTTGCCTCTATTCTTGCTTGTTAAACATTCTCCTCTTGATGAAACTAATCAAAATCACATAAAACTTCTTTTCCAGTATTGTAGACCTGGGGACATTTCTTCAAGTTGCACCTAGTAAAAGTTCTAGGTTGTTCCCCAATATTGTCTTTTAACAACTAAGCTTTGAAGCCTGGCGTGGTGGCACAGGCCTTTAATCCCAGCACTCGGGAGGCAGAGGCAGGAGAATTTCTGAGTTCTAGGCCAGCCTGGTCTACAAAGTGAGTCCCAGGACAGCCAGGGCTATACAGAGAAACCCTGTCTTGATAAACCAAAAAAAAAAAAAAAAGAAGAACTAAGCTTTGAATATTTGACTCTTGGAGATAATTTGCATTTAATTCATGTGGTCATATTTATAAGATGATTGAACACTAGGGCTATATGGATTTTTCATCTCCTAATCCAGTACCTTCTGTTTGTTTTTGTAGTATGGCCCAAGAAATTGCCTGCAAGCCCATCATTCCTTCTCTGTTGGAAGAGTAAACACAGTCTCCAGGCTGTATATTTAAAGTCAAAATAAAGAAATGGTGAATCTGGAATTAAACCAGGTTTAAAGTAAGATATATGAGAGTCAGGATATAAGTCTCAGCAGTTAAGAGCACTTGTTACTCTTGTAAAGGACTGGAGTTCAGTTCCTAGAAGTCACATAGAATGGCTTACAATGTCTCATAACAACACGTCCAGAAGAACACCTTTCTTCTTTTGGTACTTTCTGCTACCACCCTCCCTCAGACACATACCTCAAATTAAGAGTGATTAACATCACAATAAAAATTAATCATGTGAGTTTAGTATATAAGAAGTTTTGAATCTGTGGTCATTACAAATGTCAATAGAGACAAAAGGCAAGAAGCAACCAAAGGGAGCAAGGTTATGTTTGACTTCCATTCCAAAAGGATACAGTTCATGATGGGGAATCGTGGAGGAAGGAACCAGAGGCAACTGACAATGTTTCCTCCATATTCAAGGAAGAGGAAATGAAATCGTTGTGGATCTAGGCTATAAAACCTCAAGATATGCTGCCACTACATGACCTGTGTTCCTACAGCTATCCTAAATAATGCAGTGGTTTAAATTTGAAAAAGAACACTTCAAAACATTATTTTTGAAAAGCTTTACTGTCTATCACTATTTTCTCTAACACATTCACTTTTTTCATATTTCTGGGTCCAAATAGATATGGAATGATCAAGCACATTGCTCACTCATCAAAAAGAGCCTTATTCAGTGCTGTTCTCAGTCTTGTCATTTGTCCCATTCATGTTCATACATGTGTATATATGTGTGTGTATATACCTGTGGGTATATACATATTCCTATAATTATATATATCCATGAACATTTCATAATGTCTTTTATTAGAATAATAAGCATAAAATCAAGTTTAAAATATAGAAGTATATAAGGTGAAATTCTTGTTGAAAATAAGAAATTATGTTTTTATTATAGAAAATTCATAAATCATATTTAGGTTGTAGAGAGATAGATCAGTAGTGAAGCACACTTACAATCCTTAAGAAGGACTTGACCTGGATTTGTTTGCCAGTACTCACATGGCAGCTAACAATAGTCTGGGACTATAGTTTCAAAGGATCCATATAGTATTCTAGCCTCTTCTGCCCCTACATGCGCATGGTATACAGTCATACATCCAGGCAAAACACCTTTACACATCAAATTAACATAAAGAATAAATAAATATCAAAAAAGCAGAGAAACTAACTTTCTTTTTAAAAAGACATCTCATTCGATTATAATCTTTTAATGGTAGCAGCACAATCTTCAGCCATAATTATAAACTAATTACTAGCAGTAGCATTCTGATTTCACACATCCCTGTGAAGCTAAATGATGGGTTTTGCCTTTTGTTCTTTCACATGAAGCCTGGTATGTCATGCATTCTCACCTCAGATCCATTATTCAAGAACTTTCAACAAACAAATGAAGGACTGTAAAGTGTATCCTTGAGACTTGCCAGGGTTCAGGAATAAAAATCAGGCCCCAGGAGCTCACTCTCCTGAAGCTGCTCACAGCTAGGTGTAGACACAGCCTACCTTGTCACCAGACTCAAAAAACAGACCTCAGTGTAAGTTTTTTACTGTTTCTTTATAAAATGACTGTTCCCAGTAATCAACCACCTGTGTCTCATGGGAAATAATTAGATAGAAAGGGATATAAAGTTTATATAAGGTCAGAGGATACAGAGCTTAAGTTGTGAGGATCTAAGAAACTGTTTTAAGACCTAAGGTGTTTGAAGGTTGGCAAATGCAAGTTGTAAATGGTGGAGGATGTGAAAGCTTGAATGGTGGTAAGAAAGTTATTTAAGGAATATAAAAGGAATCAAAACTGCTTATGATTTCTTTCCCTTGCCATGCTACCATTGTATTAAGGTGGGGAGAAGGGGAAGAATTGGGATAGGAAGTAACATTTGAAATGTAAATAAATAAAATATACAATAAAAAACATTACAAATGTTTAGAGTTTTAACATTAATCAATGGAGTTCTGATAAATCATTTACCTAACCCTGGTAATACCTTATACTATCTGATCCATTAATATCATAGTCAGAAACTCAAGATTTTAAAGTTTCCTTTGGTTGTCTTCCAAGTATAGACTTACAGGGGACTTTTCATTCTGCTAAATCTATAAATATATATCTAGTGTTCTGGATAGAGTTTAAAAGCCTTTTTTCACAATTTGTTATTCATACTGGAAATCAAGATCAAGTGAGCTTTTGCCTCTTCTGCTCCACAGAAGATTTTGTTCTTCCCTGAGCTCACCCTAAAGAGTCGACATGCTTTTAACCTCAAAATTTCTCAAGCTTCTAATGTGACACAGAAATTTCAGTCTGTTGCCCTCTCTCCAATGAGGGTTTCAATACAGATTACAAGTAATGGTGATGCTAATTATAATAATGTATGGGTCAAGTGGACTCCAAGGAAATACCCCTGTCAACAACCTATGTTTCCTCACCTATTACTTATTCTAGAGAGAGGGATACATTTCCCCCTTCCCTAGTTTTAGAAGCACCCTCTCTTAACTTCTAAGACCATGGGACGAAAAATTCCAAACGGAAACTTTTCTTCCTGGGACATTTATTTTTCTTTCTAAACTCCTTAACTTAACCTTCTGCCCCTAACATCCATTCCAGAATCCTACCAAGTCCAGAATTTCCTCAAAATCTGCATCCATGACAGCTCCACAATGGCTAGTCCCAGGTGGCCAATCCTCACAGACTGGTATAACTGACCTCTAACTTCCAAGACTCACAAGGTCCCACAGAGCCTGGACAGCAAGTGAAACATCCAGCCTTCCCAGGAGGTGACCATTACCCCCAATATCCTTGGGGTTCTGTAAAGATGTTCACCTCCCCAGCCATAAGGAAGCAGTCTAAAGAACACAGTGCCCTTGTTCCTGCCTCATCATTATCCCTTCCTAGATCTTCAGTTTTAATTAAACAATACAGAAAGAATGTTAGTGTACAGGTGATTTCACTGGCCTGCCCTCAAGGACCTAGCAACTGCTTAAGTCATGACCTTATTCTCTGACCTCCAAGTGCTCCAGGTATGTACCGAGAATAGAAGGATCCACCTGTCACCAAATTCTCTCACTTTCTGTCTCTCTCCCCTCCCCACTCTCTGTACCTGGCCTTTTCTCTCTCCCTTTCTTTGTTCCCAGTGTGATCCCCCACTCTGCCCCTCCCAGCACCCTTTTCTCTGTCCTGATGATTCTCTTCCCATCTGTATGCCTGTCTACATGTCTACTTTTCTACTTTTCCTCTGGTCCTCACTCCCCCCCCCAATAAATCTCTTTTACACCAGATCTGTTGCCTAATTTTTAAAGTTTGCTATAAATGAGTGTTGAACATTTTTTTTTTTTGCCTTTTTGTCCTTCAGGTGATTATCAATAAGCTATAGTCATTTCATTTAATAAAAAATGTAAATTCCATTTCATTTCAATTTCTAAGGATATGATATATTATTATTTATTGTAAATTTACATAAATAATTGATAAAATTACTGTTTTGTAGTAGGTAGCAGAAAATACTTTAAAAATCTAAAATACTGAAAAGTGTGTTTACAAATATGTTTGTGTGCACATTCAGAGACATAGTGTCTGAAAAAAGCCAACCAGTTAAAAAGGAAAAACTATAGAGTTCTAGAAATTCTGTGGCACATGCATGCGATGGCTTTGCTTTGTGTAAGCTCTTATATGTTGTATCATTATGAAGAGTCCAAATATTATACCTTTTACATTTTCTTTCCTTTCAGATAGATAGATGGAGAGAGAGAGAGAGAGAGATACATAGATATATAAATATAGATAGCTATATTGATTGATTGATAGACAAACAGATAGACAGATAGATATAGATATAGATGATGTAGATGATATAGATGATATAGATGAAATAGATAGATATAGTTATATGTATTATGTTTTGGTTCAAACAAACCAAAGGGATACACACACACACACACACACACACACACACACACATATATATATATATATATATATATATATATATATATATATATATATATATATATATATATGAGTATTTTATCATTTTTAATTTAATGATAGGAATTTAGTTGTTTTAATGTGGTTTTTTTTTGCTATATTACTAGTTCATCTGCAAATTGTATGTATTCTTTATATAAAAATACCAATATTAGATACATTCTAAGGTAACAAAACCTCAATCACTTCCTTTGCTCCTCTAGGATGCATTCAGTAAGGAAAACTTGTTGTGACTGTATCAGAGGAAACAGATCTTTGTATTTATTATATAGCAACCTATAGGTTGAAGAACTGTATATAATGATACAATAACCTGTAATTTTGAAATATTCTGCTAAGTTTTTAATAATTAAAATTTTAATTAAAATATAATTAATGCATTTCCTCAATTTCCTTCATCTATCCAGTCCCTCACATGTGCTCCCCCATTGATTTTTGATTCTGTCTCTACTAATAAATGATGTATGATGCCTCTCTATATCTCATTTAAAATAATGATAAGTAGGAAATGAAATTTTACATTTATTTATTTTAAAGTTTCCATTGAGGTCATTGGATGTATTATTTAATAAGGAGTTTCATTGTACAACATATTAACAGTATATCTTGTTGATTTTCAATGTATTGTCTCATGTAAGATATGTATTGGCATTGATAACTATTAGTTTTTCATAGTAAGAGCTATGCATGTTCAGAGGAAATTTATAACATTTGAGACTATTCCATAATTACACCATTTCCATTCTCTTTCCTGCCTCAAAGCCTCCAATGTAACACCTCCTTTGCTTTAGAAGCCATGGTTTATTCAGATAAGATTATTGTTTGTGTCATACACCCTTCTATGTCAAATTAAACACATGCTTTAATATCAAATACCTTTTTTGGGGGTGTGGGGTTCCAGACAGGGTTTCTCTGTGTAGCCTTGGCTGTCTGTCCTGGAACTCACTTTGTAGACCAGGCTGGCCTCGAACTCAGAAATCTGCCTGCCTCTGCCTCCAAAGTGCGGGGATCAAAGGCATGCACCACCAAGCCCAGCTCAAATGTTTTATAAACTGAAATATAGTCAATCACCATTTTCAATTTTTCTTGTGAAAGACCCCCACGGGGAGTCCCTCCTCTGGGAGGCGCGTACCCAGTAGGACACTCAGACCATACTCGATGTAACAACAAGAGGCTTTTAATGGCACACATACACACAAACAACAAAGGAGCGCTCAAGCCAGCATGCTGGGGTCGAAACTCATGCACCACGCAGGGGGCAGGGGAGTTCGACCCAGCCCAAACTTCTTACAGGCTTATAAAGGCAAAAAAACACAAACCAAAAAGGGAGGGAGCTGAAGGAATTTGCATAGTTACACATGATTGGCTTATTTAAATGTCGGCGAGGTGATTACAAATTAACAGGACAGTATGTGCCGGTTAAGGTGTAGGGAGGCACAAAGGCTTGGACTTCTCGAGGTCAACAGGACACCTGGTCAATGTATGATTTATGGTGGGCTATAGGGAGGTGCCACCTGGGAGGCGCCATCCTGCCAGATGGCCATTTGGTCCGTCCTAATAGCCCTGGCTAGTTCCTGCACTCTCTTTTTTATCTTTTATGGCCGGACATTCTTAGCTACAGGGTGGATCTGGCTGTGCCTGGATCCACCTGGGTCTATTCTTCAGCCCTGAATTTCTTGAACTTAAATACCACAATGCTATAAGACCCAAAATTATAAGTTTTTTCTCTTCACTTCTTTTAGTAACAAAAACTGTTTGATCAAAATAAATAAATAAATGAATAAATAAATACACCTGTGGTTAAATTAGTAAAAAGCTGAAAGAAGCTGAGGATGAAGGCGATTCTGTAGGAGAACCAGCAGTTTCAATTAGCCTGGACCCCCGAGATCTCTGGCATACTAAACAGGCAGCATACACCAAGTGATATAAGGCCCCAACACATATGCAGCAGAGGACTGCTGGATCTAGGTTCAGTCAGAGAAGATGCACCCAACCTTCAAGAGAATGGAGGCCCCAGGGAGTTTAAAGGTCTGGTATGTTGGGGACTAAGGGATGGGAAAATCCTCATGGAGATGGGGGTTGGGGGGGCAGGATGTATGGGATGTGGTACATTTGGAGGGTGGACTGGGAGGGGAATAAAATCTGGCGTTTAATAAACAAACAAACAAACAAACAAACAAATAAATAAAAGATTAAATGAAAACTTTTTATTTTCTTTTTGGTTTTTTGTGACAGGGTTTCTCTGTGTAGCCCTGGCTGTCCTGGAACTCACTCTGTAGACCAGGCTGGCCTCAAACTCAGAAATCCGCCTGCCTCTGCCTCCAAAGTGCTGGGATTAAAGGTGTGCTCCACCACACGCAGCAAAATCTATTTTAGAAGAGGATATTATATTATTAGTTTAAGAATTTCACATATAAAATATTTTCTTCCTGCAGTACAGGGTACCATATTATTTTATAATTATATTTATCTCAAATTTTAATATTATTTTATTGAAGATGGGAAAAATGTTCTAAAAGGAACTAAAAATATTATTCTGTAGCACTACATTTAGAGATTTTTAGATCTACCTGCTAGTCTAGTCTCTAAATAATGGTGGAGAAATCCTGCTCTAAAAGCTAAATAGAAAGAAATGCAGGTGCTGTAGCCACATACAGCTGTGCAGTTACTATGAAATATGGGAAGGAAAAGGTGACAGAAGTCAGTACAGCTCAGTATTTGAGCTTTGCTAGCAAAAAGGACAAATGTATATGTCAATTGCAAATCAGTTGTCACAGGGACAGATCAATTGAAGTTCTTGATGCCCAATGATTTGTGTACTGAAAAGTGAACAAAAAGTATAAGATAAGTATTTTAACATAGAAGGTTAGAGTTTCAAACCATTAGTAAGATACAGGCAACTTTTCCAAAAGAATTATGCTATGTAAGGTTTGCATGTCTACATTGGATTTGTGTATGTGACAGTAAGAGACAGAGACAGAGAAACAGAGAGCGACTATGACAGTGACACAGAGAGGAACAGAGAGACAGATCGTGGGGAGACTTTTCTGCCAGAGGCACATATTGAAAAGGAAGCCAGAAGGCAAGTGAGATGCAGTGCCAAGGTGCTGTGTGCCGCCCAGGTTGTTTTTCTCACAGTAGACAGCAGTTTACCACATGCTGTGCTTGAGAAGGCTTCTTTCCAAATGCTCAGAGATAGCATCCAAGGCAGCAGCAGCAGGAGGTGGAATTGGTTTTCTATCTCCAGTTTTGCAGCCACAGGTTTTGAAACTACAAGGAACCATCAGGCCAAGGATCACAGGACCCATGGCCAATGCCTTTTTGTTGTTGTTTTCAAGGAAGGTAGCCTATGAGGTTCTTCATCCTGCTACTTGATCCAAACCTTATAAGAAAGACACTTCATCACCAAATAAATAAAAGTAAATAAAATTAAACAATGCACTTATCCTTCCTTAAAACAACATAGAAATCATAAAATAGTAAAATTGTATTTTTAACTGAATGGAAAAGAAATTCAATAAATTACTACAAAACAATGAATATACTAGACAAAGTCAGAAAGCTATTTTTTTAAATGTCAAGTTAATAAGCCCAAATTGAGTTGGTTTTATTAAGACAAGATTTTGTTTATTTATTGATATATTTAATTAGTTCGGTTTTTGATTATGGGAATAAGGATATTACTCTGCAGCCCAGGTTAGACTTTAAAACACAAAAATCCTGTTTCTAAGAGGTGGGAACGACTGTGTCAGTGTTAAAAGAATGGGTTTTTTTTGTTTGTTTTTTTATTTTTATTTTTTCTTTTCTGGTCATCCTGAGCACAGAAACCCAGAACCAGAACACTATACTTACTCACTTATATGTCACTATTAGTCATAAAACACAGGACACCCATGCTAAGAACTACAGAAGCAAAAAAGCTAAATAACAAGGAGGGCCCAAGGGCAGACATTTGTATGTCGCTGAGAAGGGTTAATGGATTATAGACATCAAATTCTATGGAGAGAAGGAACTGAGTGGGGGATTGGATGAATATTGGGACACGAGAGATGAAGTATGGGGAGGGCAGAGCGAGAGAGTGAAAAGGTCAGCATAGGAAATTTGGGAAGATCATGAAACACTCACCCCTCCAGATGGAAGAGGCTAATTAGCATTTCTCAGACCATAGGGCAGGAAGAGACCCTGCAGGTAGGGACACATTCCCCAGGACAAGAGCTGAGTGGCCAGCGACCTATTGCTTAAGTATAGATAACCATATATCAGGGGAGGTACCATGTTCTAATGCTGCAAGTGCTTGTTCTATTACCATCTTGTCCCTTTTTGTTTGGGCTTTAAGTTTACAGACCATCCAGAGCAAAAGCAACGCTCCACCGCATAGGATCACGGCAAACAAGCCTACCCCCACCCACTCCTTAAAGTAGGAAAATGCAGAGGAAATCCAGGTGGAGAAGCCATTTGTCAGTGAAAGTGCGAAATGCGTAGAATTCACTTGTAGAATAGGAATTTTCAACTCTCGAAGCGTTTGCTCAAATTACATGGTCCAATTCTGTAACATATAACGAGACAAAGTTTTTGACAAATTTGCTGCTCTTGTAGAATTTTCAAACTGAACAGAAGTAACACAAAAGCCAGGCACAGCCCAATTGAGCCAACTGCCAAAAAATATCCACTTGCTCTTAGTCTAGGTCTATGCATTGATTTATCAACATCAACACTCCTTGTATCTTTGAGTTGGCTGTTGCCTGTTTATTTAAGGCCGTTGTGACCATCATAGAAAGCTCGTTAATAGTTTGTGTTGTTTGAACAGTAGTAGATAGAGCGAGTGCCAAGGCCGTGACAGAGGCTGCAACCACCACTGTGGCCACCAGTCCAACTATGATACCAAAATCTCTTTTCCCTTGAAACAAAGTCAAGCTATTAGGGGCATCTACAGGAACAGGAACAAATCTAGGCATGCGGGTAACCAAAGCAAAAGGATATTTCTTAGCATCCCAGCATAAGGCATAAAAACATTTTTCTTGTGAGCAATCTATCTCTATCTGATTCTGATTTAAGCTTTTGCTACTTACCACCCACAAAAACGGGGGCCATACACATACCGGCATGGCCGTAAAATTTACCTCTTTCTGTTTTTTATATCTAACATTGGAGGTGGTCCATTTAAAAGAATTTGGACTCTGCTTATCAGACCGAACAGTCTTCAAGGTACCTTTTCAATCAAAGGTCAATTCTCCTTTCTCACTAGACCCTCCTCCAATCATTGCCATGGGGGCGAGATCGGTACAGCTTCCATTAACCCCACAAAGCAACCACTGATCAAAAGGGTTAGTATTAGTTTGGAGGGGGTCCATAGTACTAAAATCATATCCAGCAAAAGTATTATTATACTCTCTACTAATATATGGGGAAAAGGGAAAATACTTCTCTACTGCCCAAGTATATTTTTTAGCTTGGCAACCTATCCAAGGTAACATTAAATCTTCCATGGACCCTTCCTTGCAAAAGGGTGCCATTCTTGGTTGTGAAGGCGGCTTATTGGCTTATTTCCAGGTTTTTGGCTAGGCCACCATCCTCTAATAACTATGGCATCAGCCTTTATATCAGTTGTTATGCCCCAAGAGCTCTTTCTTAACCAGGCTGCTGACTGATAATACAAGGATATACATTGACTCTTATCTTGTAACAAGGAAATTAACATAAAGCACAGGCTTCCCTGTAGGAAGAAGGTTCTATTTTCTAGTAAAGCCTGAATCTGTTCATCTAAGGGTAAATAAGCAAGTCCCAGTTCTTTATCTGTAGTGAAAAAGCATGGGAATATTTGTGCATTATGCATAACTGGCATAGGAAGAGGGAAAGTTGACATAATTCCCCATCTTAACTCTCCAGATATACTAGGAACCAGAATCTCCAGCATGAGAAGTATGATCCATCGATGTCTTGGGATCTTGTTCCTGTGACTCATTGTCCAAGAGCTGGATCCTTCGAGTGAGGCGCTCCGGAATCCAAAAGGGATTACCTTCCTCCTGTGGAAAAACACATATAGCTCCCCTGGATCTTATTAAAATAGGATCCGGGCCTCTCCATTTTCCTGTCAAGACATCTTTCCACTTTACCATTTCATTGGGCCTATCCGGTTCTGAACAGTGATGTTCAGCTGCAGTATGGCCTTGAACATCAAGATTTTAAAAATTAAGAGTGAAGAGTGCCATGGAAACAGTTACTCTTGGTACTGAGGGTAGAGCCTCCTTGACTCCCCCCTTTTGTTTAATTAAATAGGACTTGAGAGTGCGATGGGCACGTTCTACAATGCCTTGTCCTTGAGGGTTGTATGGAAGACCAGTCAGATGAGTCACATTCATCTGATGGCAAAACTGTTGAAATTTTTGAGAAGTATAAGCTGGTCCATTGTCTGTCTTAAGGATTTTAGATTGTCCCCAAGCACTCCATGCCTCGAGGCAATGTTGATTTACATGTGAGGCCTTCTCTCCTGTTAGAGGAATAGCAAATATAATACCAGAGCAGGTATCAATAGAAACATGTAAATACTGAAGTCTTCCAAAGAAGGAGATATGAGTAACATCCATTTGCCACACCTGTAAAGGATTTATGCCACGTGGGTTTATCCCCACATGAGGTACAGATAAGAATTCACAGCAATTTTGGCATTGAGTAACAATTTCTCTAGCTTCTTTTCTAGTTAATGAGAAGCAGCGATGTAAAGTCTCAGCTGTCACATGAAAGCACTTATGAAACTCTTTTGCAGCTTCTGTCTGTGAAGACAGAGCAACTGCCACAACCTTAGTGGCTTTATCTGCCAAATCATTTCCCAAAGACATAGGACCAGGAAGGCCTGAATGTGCTCTAACGTGAGTAATATAAACAGGGAATCTTCTATTTAATAATACAGATTGTATTTGTTGAAAAATATTGACAACCCTGCTGGAAGGTTTTATTACTCCAGCTGTCTCAAGAAGGTTACCTGCATTAACTACATAAGAAGAATCTGATACAATGTTAAGCGGCCTTGGAAAGGTTTTAAGAACCTCCAGTACCACTAGGCATTCTACAATCTGAGGTGAGGTTTCATTATATTGTTTTGATACCACCTTGTTAAACTGGAAAAGCCATCTGAATCTTTTTTAATTCCTCCTGAGGTAGAAAGGAACTAGCACCATATCTTGATTCATATGGTGGAGGCACTGAGGGCTGGGGTGACGGCTGTATGCCCCCCCTTTTATTAACTTTTTGCTGTACTCTTTGATCAGGGCCATACCTTTCCTCTTCATATCTTGCTGCTTCCTCTTCTAATTCTGCCTCTTCACTAGGGTCTAAATCATCAGGATCTGAGCTATCAAGTTCTAGGGCTTCTAGCTCTCAGGTGGGATAAATATTACTAAGTTTACCTGTAGGGGGCACGTTTTCACCTTCCCCTTTTTTCAGTCCCCCCCTTTTCTAACTTCTGGGGAGGTCCTTTTTCCTTAGACATGTCTTTTTCTTTTTATGAGCTCCTGAGCTCTCACTCCATTTGGTTTCTGACATGCTGTCCTGAACCTCCTCTAATGTTTCTTGTCCCTCAACCACTGCAGGTTGGCAGGTCTTATTTTCTAAGCTGTTCTTTATTAATTTCCAAATTGCCTTAGTGCCTAGGCGTAAGTCTCCTTCCTCAAATTTTCTATCTAGGTCTCTTCCTAGTTTATTCCACGAGGCTGTGGTCAGGGAACCTGAACAAGCATACCATGGGACAACACGGTCAATCTCTTTGACAAAATTTTGTAGAGTGTGTGTGGCAATCTTGAGGTCTCTCTGCTTAAGGACAATTTGCAGTGCGTTTACAATTGACTGTGATGACCCCATTGTACCTGCGGTATATCTATATCCGCTTAGGCATACTGAAGCAGAAAGTGAAAGTAAAATGCCATGCTCTGCTTCAAAAGCAGAAGTCTGTCCCTGAAGCAGAAGTCTTCTCTCAAAGCAGAAGTCTGCTCCCGGAGCAGAAGTGAAAGTAAAGTGCCACGCTCTGCTCTCTTATCTACGAGAGGCTGACTGAGCTTGACAGTGCTGCCGCTTATTTATGTAGGACTGACCACACCTCAAGGTCAACACCAACCACGATAAACACAATAAGACAGCAGGAGAAAGAAGACAAACGCCAGGGTTACAAAAACCAAAGCTTCTACTGACCTGTCCCATGGTGCTTCTAGATTGAGACCAAAGTCAAAGGGAACAACAGACTCACGGTCAGACATATCTCTCCGAACTTACCTTCCACTGCAGTTCTGGATCCGACCCGCTTCCCGGGGGGGGGGGGGGGGGTCTCCTCAGTGCCGGCGATGTTGTAGAATTCCCGTGATTTCAGCACCAGATGTCCCTGTGTGATAAGGAGTCTCGCCAGCGAGGACACGCACACAGGACACACTCGGATCCTTCTGCAGCAAAGCTTTAATGCATCTTGAGAGAAAGATGATCAGCTTCTGGGGAGGAGACCCAGAACACAGGAAACTCGGTCCTTAAATAGACCACAAGAGAAGTTGGAGACATTTTTCACCCTGACTGGTTGCTCACCATCAGCCCAGATGATGCCACGGGACAGGCAGGGCACAAGGAATGGAAAAATACCCCAGCACATACGCAGACTACTTGTTTACCAGTGAGAACACCGGATGTCAGCGCCATCTTGTAATGGCGATTGCAAGGGTGGCTCCTCACAGTTGATGCCTATCCTTCAGGTCTGGGATGACCCCAGTGCACTGGAACAATAAATTCCTCTTGCTTTTTGCATTAATTCAGGCTCCACGTGGTTCACTCTGGGGGTCCCGAGTAAGCTAAGACTCCTGGAGTCTTACAAGAATACTGGGAAAGACAACTGTATTACAAGGGATCTGGAGGTTTGGGTCGGGGATGAGCTAGAAATCTAGGATAATGGGAACTACAAGGAATATATGAGGGTGATCATAGGAATGGAGGGTATGAAGCCTGAAATGAGCAACCCCTGAAACTAGGCAAGACTTCCATAAGAGGGATTGTGACACCAACCCAGACATAAAACATTTGACCTAAAAAATGTCATAACTATAAGATGTACAGTTGTAAAAGATGGAGTAGACTTTGAAAGAAGGGCCAGCCAATGACTGGCCGAGCTTGAGACTCATGCGAAGAGAAGGAGCCCAAACACACCTGACACTTTCAATAACACTCAGCTATAATTGCAAACAGAAGCCTAGCATAGCTGTCATCAAAGAAGCTTCACCCATCAGCTGATAGAAACTGATGCAGAGACCTAAAGTGAACATTAGCTGTAGTTTGTAGAATCCTGTGGAAGAGGGGGAGGAAGGTTTGAAGGACCCAGAGGGTTCAAGGACACCACAAGAAAACCTACAAATTCAACTAACATGGGACCGTAGGGGATCATAGAAGTTGACTGCACTGCCAGTCAGAGAGTACATGGGAGGGACCCAGGCCTTTTTTACATATATAATAGTTGTGTAGCTGATTGTTCCTTAGTGTCTCCAAAAGTGGGAGAAGGGGCTGTCTCTGATTACATTGTCTCTCTTTGGATGCCTTTGCCATAATTGGGTTGCCTTGTCTAACCTTAATAAAAAATGTGCCTATTCTTACTGCAACTTGATCTGGTTGATATCCATGGGATCTCTCCCACTTTCTGAGAAGGGGAAGAGGGATGGATGCAAATGTGCAGGGGCAGGGGTATAAGAAGGAGTTCATGGACAGACTAAGAGGAGAGAAAGGAGAGAAAGGAAGCTGCAATCAGTTTATAAAGTAAATAAATTTTTCATAAGGAAAAGTAAACATATGCCAGCCCAAAAGTATCTTCCAAACAATTCTTTAAAATATTTGGTACAGTGTTCACTATAAATTTTAGTACAACAGTATCAAATTGTAGTCTCCTAGTCATTAAAACTCATTCATGTACAAAATACATAGGATTATGTATTCTAAATCTTATCTAAGGGCCAAATAAAAGAGGCCTTGACCTTTAGAAGCTTTGCATTCTAACTTAGGTTGCATACAATAAACATAATACACTAGTAAAAGGTACTAGTAAAAGAACACATTTCATAAAATGGGACAGGTACTATTTTAAAGTTCATGTGAGTATTTTAATTTTAGCCAGGATGTTTATATAAATACAAAAACATACAAAAAAACACACACATACACACACTACATGTTATACATATGTAGTCTACATATTTAAAAAATTAGTGGATATTATAAATATAATTTTCATGAGGAAACAAATATTGAAATGTTTACATACACTCAATTGAAATTAATATGTCAATGAATAATGAACAAATATTATCAAGAATGATGGTTAAAGGGTTATTCCTGATAAATTCTGTAAGTTATTAGCATACTTATTTGTTATATTGCCTTGATAAGATAATAGGATCCAATTCCACCACTTTTCCACTGCCAAATTTTTTGACCCTCAATTAGCATTTGGATATTTAATAATTACTAATAATTTTATGACTGAAACTGACATATTATTCATAAGAGAGAAGTGAAAGGACATAAATAAATTAAATGCTGAATTAATTGTCACTAAAAGTGCTTGGTTATCTATGTGATTTTATGTATTGGTTTTGCTCAGGCAGTGTATCATAATAATACCCTCCTATCAGTGAAAAAGTCCACTGCTATGAATGGAAGGGGTATCCTGCATTTTACTGTGAACAGGAAGGTTCTCAGGAGAAGTTTCTTATGTTTTTCCTTTTGTAAAGTTAGTTACTTCTTAAGGAATCTTCATGAAGACTCATTGAAGTATGATGTTCGTTCAGTAAATCCTTATACAATGAGAGAAAGAACATTTTCTTCCTTTAATGATCATATTTGAAATATGATATCATTTAACTCTTTTAAAATATAAAGATTTATATGTCTTCAACATTCTAGGTTCATTTCCTTTGGAAATATACCATAAGTTGGCCTTCCTGAATTATATATTAGTGATATTTAATTTTTTGAAAAAAAATCTGTAATTTTTTTCTGTAATGGCTGATAATTTTTAATGAGCTGTTATGCGGTTGGCTTAAATCCAACATAACTTAAATATCACGTCAATTCAGATGACAAAAATTTATTGTTATCAAGCCACTACTGATCACCAGTTCCTCAGAACAGACTTCAGAGCTAAAATTTTCTCCTGAAGGGAAATTTTATGGCATATTTAAAGAATGAGACCTCAGAGTGAGGGAGAATGGGGTGGGCTGTAGCATTATCCAATCATATTTGGGAACAAGGTGTTGGTCAAGGGAGTCTCCATTTTGCCTAGACTTGGGCCCAACCAGTCACAGGGACAGAGTAAATTGGTGATTATGCCTGAGCCATGTGGTTTCAAGGTCTGACCCAGAGCCTTGGTAGTCAGGCCTCATGCTGAATATTTGGCCTATAACTCAAAATGATTAGGGAACAAAGGAGTGTGCCAGCTGCACCTAGTTAATTAAGGAGCAACAAGCAATAGTTTCCCAACTTGTTTGCCTTAGTTTAGGTCACAGGCAACTTTGTTCTTTACATTCTTTTGTTATTCACTGATTAACAGACAAACATGAAACAATGGCTAAACAAGCTAGAGATTGATTCCAGGAGCTCAGTTTGACCCTGCCATCAGGATGGAGAAGTTATTTCTGAGATGGCTGGGTTCAGACAAATATCTCCTTACAGAATAAGGGTTCCCTTTTCTTTATCTTAATCTCAGGACTTGCCTTTAGTCTTTTTGATAATAGCCATATTTTTTTCCTGAGATGAGGTGCTTTTTCATTGTATTGTTAATTTTGGTTTCTCCAGTGATTACTGATTTTGAACAGTCCTTTATATACTTTTGGTCCCCTTGTGAAACTAACAGTTTGATGTAAAATTTGCACTCCCGTTTATATTGCCTTACTCCTCACAATGGCCAAGAGATAAAAAACGATGTAAGTGTTCATTAACAAAGGATAAGGAAACCTAATTTTCTGATTAAATTCCATAATGGATTAGGATTCTGAAAGAAAGATGAAATTTCAAGACCTGTAAGTCATATAAAGTACTCAGAAATTGCTGGTTGTTTGTGAGCCTAGAGGCTGCCTGGGGCTGAGAATAAAGAAAAACAAACCCGGGCATGCCCCGTAGTTAAAACATTCCTGGGAACAGCTTGACCATAAAGATAAAGATAAATGTGAGGACATAACAGGGCTATCTGAACTGAGTCAACAACTCACAGAACTCTGACACCCTGCCCATACATGTAATTTTTCTGCTGATGTTTGAATAAGCCAATAGTGTGCCTCTATGCTGAATTCCACATGTGTAAGCCCCTTACCCCATAAAAACCCCTAGCTTTCGAGCCTCATGGCCAACATCTTTTATCTCCTGTGTGGGATGCATGTCGGTTCAGAGCTCTGTCATTAAACTACCTCGTGTAATTACATCAAGATGGTCTTTTCGTGATTCTTTGGGTGCACAGCAAATCAGGAATTGAGTGGGGGTTTCCACCTAGGTTCTATCAATTCATCCAATGAAAGTAATAAAATCCTGTTACTTGGTGAATGTGGATGGACCTATGTTAAATATGCTAAGCTAAATGAAATAAGCCAGCCATAGAAAGACAAAAATTGCATGCATTATATCTCACTTTTTATGGAATCTGATTTTGAAAAGTGCAGTTGTTACTAAGGCTAGGAAATGTGAAGCTGGCAGCAGGGAGACAATATTTGTTATGGGTAAATATTAAGCAATAATTTGCAAAATAAGTTTTGTTGCCTAGTAGAATAATTATAAATAATAACAAATTATTCTGCATTTCAGAGATAAAATGGAAATACTGAAATAACAACTCTTTAAAGTCCTCACTATAAAGAGTTCTTATATGTTTGGTAAGAAGAATTTTACTGTTTGATAAAGAATATATTTGAGATTAAAACACTACAAAATATACGTGCATGAAGTGTTATGTAGTACTAGAAAATACAGACCAATTCTAGGGCAATAGGCTTCAACTGTTAACACTAAGAAAAAATACATTTAGAAAAATAATAACAACAAAATCTTAGGAAGGAGTCATATACAGAATCCTAATGTCAAATAAATGATGTCGTATAAACTATTACAAATAAGTATAAGTGAACTTGTGGGCATAAAGATATAACAAAACATCCCAGAGATATAGAAAACAGCACTTAGTTATAATGACTAATAAAGATCATGGAAAATATAACATTTTATACAAAGGAATCAGCATACATAAAAACACATGTAGGTTAATGAAAATTCGTTGTAAAAGCATTACTTTGAGAACATTTTGGGGCCCTTAGAATCTTCAAATTGTCATATGAATAATGATATTAGAAAATGTTCTCTCTCTCTCTCTCTCTCTCTCTATCTATCTATCTATCTCTATCTCTCTCTCTGTTTCCTTTCTTGGCCAATAACATTAAAAGCTTCATTGTCTGAAGCTTTTATTCTTTGTTTTTTATGGATACTCTTCCTTACAACTGTAACTGTGACCCCCTATCTCCCATGGGTAAGAGCTACAGTAATAAGAACCACTGTGAGGCTATGAGCTCTTGGGAAAAAATCACTTTGCAAAAGTTTACATATATAAAACAGAAAGCTAGTTTTCCTTCCTTGAGTTAAGAACATGGAGGAATTTTCCTAAAATAAATTTATTCTACTAAAGCTTCTAAAGGAGAAATGTAACATGTCCTTTAGCAAGTACTTTAACAATAAGCAGTGATATACTTGCCTGAGAAATGACATGAAGATTCCTTTGATTGTATATCTGAGAAATAACTTTGCCAACAGTGTTTTTTGTAAGCTAGCTTTTTGGTTAATATAATTTATTAACGATTCTATAAAATTAGTTTCTGTTACTAATTTTCTAATGTCTACTCAACATTTTACCTATACTTTTCTTCATTGTTAGCTCTTTTGTCTCAATTGTATCATTTTCTTTGTGCAAAACAATTAATACATATAACTACCATGTTATATTTTGCACACAAATGACTGCTGTTTAACTCATTGTACGTTCTCCAACATCATCTCATTTTTTATCCTTTTCACACTCTCATGAAATTCTTTCCCTGTCTTTATATTACAAATACCTTATAGAACTTTATATTGATTTAAAACAGAAACAGATGAATATCTAGGTAAACACGATTTCATGCTCAGTCCCAACTAAACGTAATCACAGGGAGAAGCACTTATATGCTATATAACCTAAATTTCTCCACAAATCTGGTCTTAGCACCTACACATAGAAGTAGCCAAACAAAAAAACTATACAGCAATATTGGATGCATGGTATAATTGAGGGACTGGTGAATAGCTCTCTATAAAACTACTATAAATAGCTGATCTTTGCCTTAACATTGCAAATTTTACTGGTCTTTATAATGATAATAACCCTAAAATCTTCTTTTAAATAGCCTTTCAACCAACCATTATGCTACATTCTTTTCATTTACCAACATTTATCAAATCACATATTTTTTTCTACTTAAAAATAGTTTGTAATTTTAACACACACACACATATACATGCAGAGAATTGCCCCCCCCCCATGGAACTAATTAGCAGTCAAGAGATCCTCAGTGAGGAGTTGAGTCTTGATATCATGTACCCCATTTATCCTAGAGTGTAGACTATCTTAACCTTATGTAGATATTGAGTTAGTAAATACAGTTGCTGTGAATTCATGATTGTAAATCCCATGTCCTGACCAAGAAGACAGCATTTAGCTACATACTTTCTACCTTTTAGCTTTCCCATTCTTTCTGCTTCTTCCTCCTCATATAATTTTCCCTGAGCCTTGGTGTTGGGGTTAATATACTTGTTCCATTTATGGCTGAGCAGTAAGTTACTCTCAATACTTTGACCAGTTATCCATTTCTTCATTATCAGCTGTCCAATGTAAATAGAAGCCTCCATAGCTAAGACTGAGAGCATTTCAGATCTGAGGGGTTAAGCAGAAATATTTAGAAGGCAACTTGATAGCATAAACACTTAATAAATTACAATAACAGGTTCTACAATAAGGCCTCTAATTTCCTTAGTCAGGATAATTTTTACCGGGATCATATATCCAGGTATGCTATTGCCACCCATGGAATGAGCTTGAAATTAAAGCAGAAAGTAGTTACTCCCAATATAACTGCTAGTATTGTACCAGTAGGCACATTTTGCCTAGCAGGTTGGTTTATGTACTAATGGATGCCCGCCCCCCCCCCCCCATCCATGCACATATGAACATCACTAGCTAAACTTTATAAGTTATCAAAAAAAATAACAATAATATGTGAAGGTGGTAGTGGTGTATGGATTTTTAAAATTATTTTAATTATTTACATTCCAGGCATTGTCCTTCTCCTAATCCCCCTTCTCACAGTTTCTCATCCGATTCCTCCTTCCCCTTGGTTCAGAGAGGGTACCTCCACACAGGCCTTCCCCTTCGCTGGGGCTTCAAGTCCCTCAAGGTTTAAGCACATCTTCCTCCTCTGAACCCTGATCAGGCAGTCCTGAGCTATGCATGAACCAGGTGCTTTAGACCAGCCTGTGTATGCTCTTGGTTGATGGCTCAGTCTCGGGTAGCTCCCTTGGATTGGAGTTAATTGAGACTGCTGATATTTCTATGGAGTCACCCGCCCATCCAGGTTCTTCAATCCTTCCTCTAATTCAACCATAGGAGTCCCTGACTTTAGTCAATGGTTGGGTGTAAGTATCTACACCTGTTTCAGTCAGCTGCTGGTAGGACCTCACAGAAGACAGCCATGCCAGGCTCTTGCCTATAAGCACATCATAGCATTAGTAATAGTGTCAGGCCTTGGTGCCACCCCTACCCCCCACACATGAGATAAGTTTTGCTGGTCATTGGACTGCCCTTCCTTTAGTCTCTTCTCCATTTTTGTCCTGCAGTTCTTTCAGACAGGAACAATTCTGGGTCAGAAATTATGACTGTGGGTTAGTAACCTGGTCCCTCAAATTGAGGCCCTAACTATTTGCTGGAGGTGGACTCTTCTAGTTCCCTCTCCCCAAAGTTGGGTATTTTGGCAAAGGTCAGTCCCATTGAGTCCTGAGAATCTCTCACCTCCTGGGTCTCTGGTACTTTCTAGAGGTTCTCCCCGTCTTTCTTCCCCAACCTCGAGGATACTTATTTTCATCCATTTTGCTGGCTCTCTGGGCATTTCTCCTGTCTACCCTACCACACCTGATCCTGTTCCTGTTTTCCACTCCTCCTCCCCTCTCCCACCCAGAACCTCCCTCCCTCTTCCTCCTATGACTATTTCCTTTCCCCTCCTAAGTGAGATTGAAGCATCCTCATTTGGACATTTCTGCTTGATACACTTCTTAACTGTCTGTGGGTTATATATACTAAGTATTCTGTACTTTTTAGCTAATAAACACTTATATGTGAGTGCATACCCTGACTGTCCTTTTTGGGGGCTGGGTTATCTGACTCAGGATGGCATTTTGTACTCCCATCCATTTTTCTGCAAAATTCATGATGTCTTCATTATTAATAGCTGAATAGTATTCCATTGTGCAAATGAACCACATTTTCTGTTTTCATTCATTGGTTGAGGGACATCTGGGTTCTTTACAGCTTTTGAATATTACAAATAAGGCTGTTATGAATATAGTGCAGCAGGTGTATGTGTGGTATGGTGTGGCAACTTTTGAATATATACCCAAAGTGGTATTGTTGGATCTTCAAGTAGATTTATTTCCAATTTTCTAAGGAACTGCCAGAGTGATTTACAGAGTGCTTGTACCAGTTTGCAACCCCACTAGCAATGAGTGTTCCCTTTACTCCACATCCTTGTCAATATGTACTGTCACTTGAGTTTTTGATCTCAGCCACTCTGACTGGTGTGAAGTGGAATCTCAGGGTCCTTTTGATTTGCATTTCTCTGATGAATAAATAAGGATTTTGTACATTTTTTAAAGTGCTTCTAGCCACACAGGATTTTCCTGTTGTGAATTCTCTATTTGGTTCTGTACCCTATATTTTAATTAGGTTATTTGGTTTTATGGAGGTTAATATTGAGTTCTTTATATATTTTGGATATTAGACCTCTATTAGAGGTACAGTTAATGAATTTTTTTCCCAATCTGTTGGCTGCAGATTTGTCCTGTTGACAGTTTCTTTTGCCTTATCAAAGCTTTTCAGTTTCATGAGGTCCCATTTATCAATTATTGATTTAGAGCATGAGCCATTGATGTTCTCTTCCCCCTCACTTTATGGTCTCATCCTTTAAATATGGTGTGAAATTTCCCCTCAGGGGCTTCTTTTCCTTCAAGCTCTGAAACACACATAAAATAAACACTAAATCAAGAAACTATATATTCTTTTTTTTTAACTAGAAATTTTCTTTATATACATTTGAAATGCTATCCAGAAAGTTCCCTTTACCCTCACCCTGCCCAGCTTCCCCACCCACGCACTCTCACTTCTAGGCCCTGGCATTCCCCTGTACTGGGGCATATAAAGTTTGCAATACCAAGGGGCCTCTCTTCCCAGTGATGGTCGACTAGGCCATCTTCCGCTACATATGCAGCTAGAGACACGAGCTTTGTGGGTACTGGTTAGTTCATATTGTTGTTCCACCTATAGGGTTGCAGACCCTTTCAGCTCCTTGGGTGCTTTCTCTAGCTTCTCCATTGGGGGCCCTGTGTTCCATCATATAGATGACTGTGAGCATCCACTTCTGTATTTGCCAGGCACTGGCATAGCCTCATATGAGACAGCTATATCAGGGTCCCTTCAGCAAAATCTTGCTGGCATATGCAATAGTGTCTGGGTTTGGTGGCTGATTATGGGATGGATCCCTGGGTGGGGTAGTTTCTGGATAGTCCATCCTTTTGTCTTAGGTACAAACTTTGTCTCTGTAACTCCTTTCATGGGTATTTTGTTCCCTATTCTAAGGAGGAATGGAGTATCCACCTGTTGGTCTTCTCTCTTCTTGATTTTCTTGTGTTTTACAAATTGTATCTTGGGTGTTCTATGTTTCTGGGCTAATATCCACTTATCAGTGCATGCATATCTAATAACTTTTTTTGTGATTGTGTTACCTCACTAAGAAAGTATATATTCTTATTTAGCTTCTATAAATTATACACTTTGTAGAGTTACTTATGGAGCAAAGGATAATTAAAGATTGCCTGGGTATGACGTGACAACTTTTATTCTAAAACATAGTTAATGACTCAAATACACATTCTACTGCTGTTATAAAACACCATGACCAAAAGCAATTTGTGAAGGAAAGAGTTTATTCGGCTTACTTGTATAGTCCATCACAAAGGAAGTCAGAGCAAAAACTCAAGGTAGGAACATATAGCCAGGACATGGAGCAGAATCATGGAGGTATGCTTCTCAGTGGCTCATCCTTATGACTTATTTAGCATGCTTTCTCATACAACTCAGAAACACCTGTCCAGTAATCATTAAAATGGCACACAACCTTGAACACAACCAAACTGTTTGGGACATTTTCTCAGTTGAGTTGTTCTCTTCCCATATAACTCCAATTTGTGTCAAATTTACCAAAATAATAATAATAAACAACTAACTAACTAACTAACTAAATAAATAAATAAATAACTAAATAACTAAATAAATAAATTTTCCCTCATTTTTTTGCAATGTGAGATGAAAATATATTACTATTCAACTAGAACATTTCCATTCTTGTTCATCCAAGACATCATATTAATATCTATATAAAATATAAAATATACCAACTTTGAAAAGTCTCAGAGTCTTTAAAAACCTCAGATGCTTTAGATGTTAAAATGTGCTCTTATGCTCTTGCTTCACTCTTGCCTCTTTCCCATGTATGTTATTTCTCCCCTTTCCCTTCCCCCCTCTCTCAACCTGGCAATGACAGGCCTCTATGGTATCCACTTTCTCCTTCTCTCTGCCTCTCTCTGTCTCTGCTACTCTCTTAACTCCCCTCCCCATTCCCTAAATAAACTATTCTATACGAAAAAAAAAAAAGTTAAAATGTGGGGCAAGATATATCTCTTAGAAGTTAGGAACAATAGTTCTTCTTCCAGAGGACTTGGGTTCAATTCCCAATAGCATCATGGCAGCTCAAAACTGTCTATACTGTCAGTTTCAGGGGACTTGACACCATCACATAGACACACACACAAAGGCAAAACACTAATGAACATAAAATAAAAATGAACAATTAAAAGAAATTAAGTCTGTGGAAGTATGCAAAGTCTCTCCAAAATTCTCCAAATCGTTTAACTATGGAGTATTGTAAAATAAAAGCTAAGTTCCAAATTTCTTACTCCAAGAGAAGATAATCAGAGCATATGCATAATGAAAGGAGCGCAAGTCCAAACACTAATATTATACAGCTCAGATCGGACTTCTGAGCCTCACAGTCTATTGAGTGCCAAAGGGTTTGGGCACAGGAAGAGAGAGTGATGTGCCATCCTCAGCACACACAGCTTCTCTTCAATGATCAGATTGGTTTCATTTCATAGCTTCTGATCTCCTTGGTGTTTTTCCCATTGTACTGGTATTTCCAAAATGTTGTGATCTCTGCTAAAACTGGGCATCACTTTCACCAATAAGCTTTCTTCAGGGATTATTACCATGGTACCAAGTCTCAACTTCTTTCCATGACCCTTTCAGTCCTGGAGCTTTAATTGCAAATAAGGGCATAGACCTTCATCAAAGTCTTCTCCCTGACCTTGTATGTTGCCAAACTTCAGTTATTCTCCATAACTCCTTCATGCTTCTAAAACAGTATATCCTGAGAGACTCAAACACATTATCAAGAATGTCTCCAAGAACTTGGTACAAACTTAGGCCCCGTCTGTAATAGAACTTCTGTATGCTGATCTGAGAAAAATACACACTTAAGACCATCCACTGTGCTGTTCTCTTCTTAATCCCTGCTAATTTCTAAACTCAATGAAACCAGCATTGCTTGACCCAGGAAAACTGTCTTACTTCACTGGTTTAGATTTCTTGTCAATTGTGGCTAATTTTTCATTCTTCCACCCCACTGGCCAGAGAACAGATAATAGTCTTAATTCAAAATATCACTTAAATATTCCATGTAGATCTTTGCTTCTCTCTGAAATTTCTGGTTTGTGTCAGATTGACATTTTTTGCCAGCATAGGGATAGAGTAACCATTTCATGTCTGTTTTAGCCCTTATGTCATTATACTGCTTTTCTTTACTGAAAATATGATTTGCTTGTACTCTGGTTTGCTTTAGAAATAGAAAGAAAAGGTAAAACCTTACTGTCCAAATATTTGCAGACAAGTTTGGTACAAACATAGCAATATTTAACTATGTTTCAGATTGTAAGAGAATTAGAATAAATCCTATATTCACAATTATTATGTAATGCAGCTTCCAAAACTAATCCCTAAATCTAGAAATTAAAGGTCTATTTCCTACTGTTTTGCAGTTATCTGACTTGGCCAGGAGTGGTACTTAACATTCTTCAGGCTTAAACTTACATTCATCTATAGCCCACATGATAAAATTCCCATTACATATCCTTCTCTTTTACTGAAACATACAACTACTTTTAAATCTGAGTTTCACTTTTCTCACTGTCAAAAGCAGTTGGAGAATTTTTCAGTCTTTCTAATAGCAGGGGAATCAATGTAGCTGCCTTTACTGCTTGGTGCTTAAACTTTTATACTCATTCTTGAGAGGATTGCAAAGCCAGAGTGTGGCTGACTCAGTATATTATGTTGAATCACAGTAAGATTTGGTATGCTGAGACGTTTTCAGTAAAACACACTAGGGTTTATAAATTTACTCTGCCAAGGACCTAAGGCAGAATGTCTCAGACAACTGAACCCTATCCACAAATCCTACAAATTCTAATTATTATTTTGTTAAAAGTCTTGTAATGCTGGTTTCTGGTTTTGGTCTCCATGTAATACATGAATCTGATAATGTCATATATTTTCTATTGATATTTATCCCTTTAACTTTAATACTTTTATTTCTCCCTTTAACTACAATACCCACTTTTTTCTGTAATTTCTGTGAATATCATGTGATTTGTGCTTTAAATTCATTGTCTGATTTCTTATGGTATTAACTTATGTCTGTACTTCCAGCTTATATTCCCTTATAAAGCCAGCTTGCTCAGAGTAGATGCTGTTCTAGATATGTATGTGTTTTTATTCAGTTTGCCAATGTTTTACTTAGAATTTTAGTAGATACTTTCATAAAGGATATTAGCCTGCAGTTTGTTGTTTTTGTATCTTTATCTAGTTTGTGCATTAAAGCAATACTAGCTTCTTAGAATGAAGTTGTGAGTGATCTTTCTCTTTACACTTTTTGAAGAGTTTAAAAGTTATTGGTATGCTGGTTCCTCTTTGAAGGTCTGTTAGAGTTCTGCTGTGAATCTATTTAGCTACTTTAGATATGAACTTCTTTTAGCCAGAAGGCTTTTCATTTGTGTTTTGATGTCTCCTTTCGTTATGGGTCTGATTAGGTTATTATTATCTTGAAAGGATACTATTATCCATGTTTGGAAGATAATGTTGAGAACAGTGCATGCAATATAAGCAGTAAAATTGTAACTTTTTTCTATTTCTAAAGCAAAACAGATACAACCAATTATTGTATTGGATAAATGTATACAATAAAAGGAGCATGCACAGAATAAAAAAATGTAAATATATTCTAAATAATGAACACAATTGGATTTCATGAGATTGTCTTTTGAATATAAGTAAATTTTATTTTATGCATAAGAAAAATAGAATTGTACAAAGGTTAAAAACGCATAAAGATATGCCATTCTAGTACCATGCTGTTTAGTTTTGGTCAACTTGACACAATCCTAAACAAACCTGAGGAGAGAAAATGGTGACTGAGAAATTCCTTTTAACAGTTTGTCCTGTAGGTTTCCCTGTAGGGCACAGTCTTGATGGCTAATTGATTTAGGAGGGCACAGACCACTGTGGGCAGTACCATCTCTGAACTGTTGGGCCTGGCCTCTTTAACAAATGTAGCGGAATGAGACAGGAAAGCAAGAAAGTCAGCAGCGTTTTTTCTTGATCTCTGCTTCAGTTCACCTCTCTCTCTCTCTCTCTCTCTCTCTCTCTCTCTCTCTCTCTCTCTCTCTCTCTCTCTTTCTTTCTTTCTTCCCAGGTGGTATCATATAAGGGCTTTTGAATATATTTGCTTTTTTATTTTATTTTTAATTTATTTTGTTATATTCCATATTCCATTCTTTACCCCCATCCACCCTTTGCTTCACATGCCACACCTGTTCCCCACCCCATCTCCAGGAAGATACACCTACACCCCACCCCACCCCACCTGACCTCTAAACTCCCTGGGGCCTCCAGTCTCTTAAGGGTTAGGTGTATCATCTCTGAATGAATACAGATCCAGAAGTCCTCTACTGTATGTAAGTTGGGGGTCTCATATCATTTGGTATATGCTGTCTATTTGGTGGTCCAGTGTTTGAGAGGTTTCAGGGTTCCAGATTAGTGGAGACTGCTGGTCCTCCTACGGGATTGCCCTTCTCCTCAAATTCTTTCAGCCTTCCCTAATTCAACATCAGGGTTCCACAGGTGACAACATATGTTGGAGAGGATGTGGAGAAAGAGGGAGACTCCTCCATTGCTGGTGGGATAGAAAAGTGGTACAACCACTCTGGAAATAATCTAGAGGTTCATAGGAAATTGGAAATAGATCTACCTGAAGACTCAGATATACCACTCTTGGGAATATACCCAAAAGATGCCCTGCAATGATACAGGGGCACTTGTTCCACTATGTTCATAGTAGCCTTATTGTGACAGCCAGAAGCTAGAAACAACCTAGATATCCCACAACAGAAGAATGGATACAGAATATGTGGTTCATTTACACAATGGAATACTACTCAGCTATTAAGAATGAGGACATCCTGAGTTTTGCAGGCAAATGGATGGAACTAGAAAATACCATCCTGAGTGAGTTAACTGAGACCCAAAAGGATATGCATGGTATGTTCACACTAATAATTGGATATTAGGGGAAAAAAAAAAGCAAACCCATACAGAATACCTAAGATATACTCCAAAGAACTCAAAAGGATTAGCAAACTGAAGTGCCCAAGTGAGGACGACTTAGTCCCACTTGGGAGAAAGAAGAGAGCAATCACAAGTAGGGAGGGAAGGAGGAACCTGGAAGGAAAGTGTATGGGGTGGGTGGGAGTGGGAGGGAGAGGGGAACCTGATCTGGTATTGGGTGAGGAAAAAGGACTGAAGCCCTGAGGGCCAGCAGAAAGAAGGTAAACAGGCAACCTTAGGAAATAGGAGGTTGGGGGGACCCCCAGAATGCACCAGAGACCTGGGAGGTCAGAGACTCCCAGGACTCAAAGGGAGGGACCTTAGATGAAACACCAGACAATAGGGAGAAGGAACTTACAGAGCCTACCTCCAGCAGAAGACAGGACATCAAGTGAGAGATGCAGTTCCCATCCCATAGTCACATCTCTGATCCATACTTATTCTAGTCTGAAAGAATTATAAGGATGGGAATGAAAAGGAGCCTGAAGAACAGAAGCTCCAGTGACAGACCCAATGTGGGATCCAGGTCAAGAGGAGGTCCCAAGGCCTGACACTATTACTAAAGCTATGGACTGCTCACAAAAAGGGATCTATCATGACTGCCCTCTGGAAGACATAACAAGCAGCTGAAATAGTCAGATGCAGATATTTGCACCCAACCAATGAAATGGAGCAGTTGACACCTGTTGTCAAATTAGAGATGTCAGTTCACCTTTAAGCTGCTACTTGGGTTTCTTTCAATGACATAACGTAACTTGTATGCCAAATAAATACTTTCTTTGCTTGGTTGCTTTAGATACATATCAACAAAACAAGTTGGGACCTAAAAAGAAAAATAAAAAATACAAACAAAAACAAAAAACAAACAAACAAAAAATACCGCAATCAAACAAAAACAACAAAAACAAAACAAAACAAACAAAAAACAAAACCAGCCAACCAACCAAACAAACAACCAAACAACCAACAACAACAAACAGTACTATTTAAACTGGTAACATGTCTGCTCCATGGTATGTTTAAGAGGAAGGGTTTTATTGAAGTTATGAGAGCAATAACAGCCAGAGACATCTGGAAGAGTCCAGAGCAAAGAGAGAAAGAAACAGACTGAACATAGACCAGACCTGGCCATGAGAGAAGCTGGAGCAGAACAATGAGCGGCAGGCCTGTAAAGAATAGCAGGGTTATAAGGAGAATGGATAGATAAGAGAGGGAAGCCCATGAGCTGGAGGAAATTTAGGGGAAGAGAGGAGGAGAGGAGAGCTAGAATGCTGGTAGGGACTTTGAAATTTGTAGCAGGTGCTTGTGAAACCAAGGGAGCCTGGAGACCACCAAGTGCTTATTTATGCCAGCTAACAGGCGCCACAGGTAGCCTGTTTGTCCCTTCTGTCAGACATAAGTGTGATATGGTAAAAAGGATTTCTTTTGGTAGTTCCTGAGAGATGCTGTTTTGTATTTAACCAGCAAAATTCCTGCATATAGAGCCTATTTTGGGATATTTGAACTGTTTTTTTTTTTTTTGTTGTTGTTGTTGTTGTTGTTGTTGTTGTTGTTGCTGTTGTTGTTGTTGTTTTTAAATTTAGAGAACTGAAGAAGTACTTCTTTGATTGACCTGATCATGTTGTAGTAGGGTGTGTGTGGATGTGTGTGTTTGTGTGTTGAGGTGTGTGGTGTGTGTGTATGTGTGTGTGTGTGTGTAGACTATGTTTGTGTGTGTGTATTTGTTGCTGTTGTTGTCATCAGTTAGTAAGGTCATGAAAGTATTTGAAACTTTGAAAAGTATTTTGAAACCTCAATGTCAACCCACAGTGACATACCTCCTCTCATGAGCCCATATTTACTGCAATAAATTCATACTTCCATTACTGCAATAGTTTATCAACTGCAGTTTATCATCTGGAGACCAAGCATGATAGTATAAGATTCCACAGGGGAAATTTTCACTAAAACCTCCACAAACAGAAACAAATTCTAAGCATGTACTTGAGTATAAATCTTGAGCCTTTGTAATACTCTTATCTCACCAATACTGTAATATCATACCACTCTGGCCCTGGAATCTAAGTCTATGATGAAGTATACATTTTAATTTCACTTCTTAAATGTAAGATATCCATTTAATTTTCTTCTGTGCTTCTCATTCTTTGTCTTCAAGACAAACCCAAATAATCCACAGCACTAAAGAAGAATTATTTTGTACTAAATGCAGATTGCATCAGTTATTATTTTATGCGTAATATAGTGGTAAATTTCAGTGATGATCAACTGACCTTGGAGAGGAAGAAGTACACATCTTCTGTGGAGAAACACTGCATAGAAGCATTTGTAGTACAACATGTAGAACTGATTTTTTATTATTATTCCTATTTTTAAGAATTCAGGTGATTATCATAAACATGATTACATAAACTTTTTTTAATAATTCATCAATATAAGTAAGTTGCAGTTCAGATCTATGTAATCATCACATAGGTTAAGAAAATAGGCTTAATGAATAAGGAAGGTAACACAAGGGTTCACATCCACGGCCCTGGTTCTTCTATGAGATGCTCCTTCTCTCTGAAACTCTTAGCTCCACCCCCATTTTCCCTGTCCAATAACAGACCTCCTCTGCACTAATGTAATTGGACAGGGAAAATCCTGAGACACACTTCGACAAATATTTTAACTTAAAATAACTCATGACTATTGGAAGGACTATTATTGTAAGACCCCCTTTCGGGGACCACCACTCTAGTCTCGGGAGTGAGAGAGTACCCAAAGAAACACAAGGACCTATCTTGCTGTAATTACATAAGGTCATTTAATGACGGACCTCTGGACCAACATGCATCTCACACAGGAGATAATGGATGTCCGCCACGAGGCTCGAAAGCTAGGGGTTTGTATGGGGTGAGGGACTTAGGCGTGTGGAATTCAGCATAGCGACACACTATTGGCTTATTTAAACATTAACAGAAACATTACATGTCAGTAAAAGGGCATCAGGACTTTGTTCCTGTGGGCTGGGGGCTTATCTTGTTCACATAGCAACCAGTTGATGTATGACTTTACCCGGCGTCAAGGGGTAGTAGACAGAGGGGAGGTTCCAGCCAGATGGTGTCAACTCAGACAAGATAGCCTTGCCTGCGTCCTTGCATTCTTTTTCATCTTTACAGTCAAGAGCCCTGCCCTGGCATCCGGGCTCATAGACAACTCTTTTACATGAATCACAAATTACAAAATCTCATTTTCCTTCATTATCAGTCCACAGAGGATACGTCCATTTAATCCTGTATCATTTAAAATTATTAATATTAACCAGATTTTGAAGAACTTTAAGTTTTAATTTAATTTAAATTTTGGAGAAATTTATATATGAGTATAGCATCTACATCACTCCTATCCCTCCTTATCATCATTCTCCAATTCTCTACATATTTTCCCATCTTCCTCACTTTTTCATGATCTCTTCTTTGTTATTATTGTTGCTTACAGGCACGTGCATGTGCACATCCCCCCACATACACATACAACTAATCAGTCCATTTTTATTGCTCATATATGCATGATTCTAGAGGTGAGTCCTTGGGATTGGACATCCTATGAGTGAGCTCCTCCATGGAGGAAATGTATCTTCTTTCTCTTTGCAGTCTTTGAGCTTTGTTAGGGATAGGATCTTGCAAAATTTACAGGTTCACTTTGTAAGCTTGGAAGTCTTTGCCTCCTCCCCAGTGACTTATTTTAGCAACTAAACCACTGTTAACTCATTCTCTGGTCTTTATGGCTTCCCATTAGTTTCTGATGAGTTTTGGGAGAAGACACAGGGAGAGCCAGGTTTCCCAGCTGGTGGAACATCTGTGCTTCCATTCCTCACAAAGAGTGTTACATGGTCAGTTCAGCACCAGTGAGTGTTTTTATTTCATTCCAAGAGCAACTTTTGCTGAAGCAGGCAAAGCACACGGTGGCCTTGGCCTGGTTATCTGCACAAGGCTCTCAGGAGGGTGGAGCCCAGGCTACACAGCAGAGTGCAATCATTATAGCAGGCTTCCTCAAGCAACTACATGAAGTTTCCTGGGCATACTTTCTGTATGGTGTTTAGGGGACACTATCTAGCTTCTAGTACCCTGGTCCACTTGTTCTTACAATGTTTCTGCCACCTTTTTCATCATGTTTCCTGAGACTTAGGTATATGAATTGCAATATATACATATATCTCAAGTTGGCTTGAGTATACCACAGACACTTACTGATTATATTTTGACTAATTGTGTCTTCTTTCTTTCTTTTTTTTTTATCTTATTTAATCTTTTTCTTACACTTCAGATTTTATCCCCCTCCCAGTTCACTCTCTGACTGTTCCACATCCACTACCTGATCGTACCTCCCACTGTCTCCACGAGGATGTACCCACCACCCACCACAACCTACCCCACCAGGCTTTCCACTACCTGGGGTCTCCAGACTCTTAAGGGTTATATGAATCTGTCTGACTGAACCTCAGCTGAAACTGTGTTGGGGGCCTCATATCAGATGGAGTATGCTGCCTCCAGTTTTTCAGGATTTTGGGGAACCATGTTAATTGAGACTGCTGGTCCTCCTACAGGGTTTCTCTCCTCCCCAGCTTCTTCCAGGTTTTCCCTTATTCAACCACAGGAGTCAGTAGCTTCTGACCTTTGGATGGTGCAAATATTTGCATCTATTTCAGCTGCTTGTTAGGTCTTTCAGAGGGCACCCATAATAGATCCCTTTTTGTGAGCTCTCCATAGCCTCAGTAATCGTGGCAGGCCTTGGGACCTCCTCTTGAGCTCCATCCCACTTTGAGCCTGTCACTGGACCTCTTTTTTCTCAGGCTCTTGTCCATATACAGGAATGTACAATGGTTTAGGAAGTAGATCAGGCTGCTGTTTAAGGAGGAACTAGAGTATTGCATTATTCATGAGAAGGTTAGCTAGAGTGGAACTCCCTAATTAGAACCATGACTTGGGCGTGAAAGCCCTTGCTCCGGGAGTGTAAAGACCTCACACCTGGCTTCTAAGAATATAGCTGACCTTAGATAGAGCTGACTTTGTCCCAGTTGTTTTATTGCCCAGTTCCTGCCAGTCTTTATGTTTGCAGTCCTCTGTTTTGTGTAAGAGTCATTTAGCATCTGGTAACCTCATTGTATCTTGCCGATATGTCACCTAACTTCCCTATTTTCTTCTGTATTAAAAGTCTGATACTTTGAGAAATTTCATTCAGATACCACACTCCCTGTATCTTTGTCTGTCACCCTTTTCTCCAACTCCTGCCCACCTGTAACAGGACCCTGAGTTTTCCTGCGGATCCAGGGCCTGACTGAGGTTCATCCACAGCACTCATTCTTAATAGCTGAGTAGTATTCCACTGTGTAAATGAACCACAATTTCTGTATCTATTTTTCTGTTGTGGTACATCTGGGTTGTTTCTAGATTCTAGCTATCACAAACAAGTCTGCTATGAACATAGTGAAATATGTGCCCCTGTGGCATGGTGGGGCATCTTTTGGGTATGTGCCCAAAAGTGGTATAGCTGGATGTTCAGGTAGATCTATTTCCAATTTTCTGAGAAATCTCAGATTGGTTTCCAGAGTGGTTGTACCAGATTTTAATCACACCAGGAATGCAGGAGTGTTCCTCTTTCTCCACATTCTTAACAGTGTGTTCTGTTATCTGAGGATTTGATCTTAGCCATCCTGATTGCTGTGAGATGGAATCTGAGGGTCTTGTTGATCTACATTTCCCTGATCATTAAGGACTTTGAACATTTTTTTTAAAGTGATTCCCAGCCACCTGAGATTCCTCTGTTGTAAATTGGCTGTTTAGTTCTATATCCCATTTTTGGATTGGGTTATTTTTTTTCTTTTGGTTGTTAACTTCTTAAATTCTTTATATATTTTGGATATTATCCACCTATTGGATGTGGCATTTGTGAAGATTTTTTTCTCAATCAATTTTTTCCCGAGTTGTCTTCTTGACTATGTCCTTTGCCTTACAGAATCTTTTCAGTTTCATGAGGTCCCATTTATTAATACTTGATCTTAGAGCATGAGCCATTGGGATTCTATTTAAAAAAATTCTCCCTGTGACAATAAATTCAAGGCTCTTTCCCACTATCTCTTCTATTAGATTCAGTGTATCTGGTTTTATGTTGAGGTCCTGTTGATTTGGTAAACTCCTTCTTTAGCTTTTCTTTGATCTACAGCAACTTAATCTTGCTGACCAGGGAGAGTCTAAATTTTTTTCTCAACTGCAGGTTCCAGGGTTCATTTAGTTAGTTCTTTTTAGAGAAAACTTTTATGGGACTTTGAGTTTTGTCCCTCCAAACCCTCTTGTGCCCCCCCCCCAAAGTCATGATTCTTTTCCTTGAACACTGTATTAGTCAGGGTTTTACTTCTGTGAACATACACCATGACCAAGGCAAGTCTTATAAAAAACAACATTTAATTGGGGCTGGCTTACAGGTTCAGAGGTTCAGTCCATTATCATCAAAGTGGGAGCATGGCAGTATCCAGGCAGGCATGGCACAGGAGGAGCTGAGAGTTTTATGTCTTCATCCAAAGGCTGCTAGTGGAAGACTGACTTCCAGGCAACTAGGGTGAGGATCTTATACCCACACCCACAATGACACACCCATTGCAACCAGGTCACACCTATTCCAACAAGGCCACACCTTCAGATAGTGCCACTCCCTGGTCCAAGGATATACAAACCATCACAATCACTAAGGATACAAATGTAAATATATAACTTTTACTTGCTGCTTTCATTTAGTGTTTGATGCATACACACGCATGCACGCACGCACACCCTCATATATGCATACATGTTATATCATATATACATTTATATGTGAATGTCGTGCTTATCATATATGTATACATGTATGTATATGTCTATATATGTATATGTGTATGTATATATGTATAACATATATATTTGCACATATATACACAAATATATATATGTATGTGTATATATATATATATATATATATATATATGATAGCAGGGGTTAGTATTTCTAAAACAATTAGGAATTCATCCCTGGCAAAGACTAATTTCTGTCATTTGGCAGCTATTAATTACTATAGCTGTTATTCCAGGAGGAACACTAATTTAGGTTTTTCATCCTTGCAAACCAACCAGTGTTGTCATGGTTCAGACCTTGGTTAAGCAGATATATGGTTGGCATTTCAAAATGTAGCTTCCTTATCATGTTTAGAGGATACAGTCTTGTAGCAGACTTCTCTGTCTTCTTTTGTATAGTTTTTCCTTCTCTTTAATAATGTTCCATGCCGGGTGTCGAGGAGCATGCCTTTAATCCCAGCACTCAGGAGGCAGAGGCAGGAGGATTTCTGAGTTCGAGGCCGGCCTGGTCTACAAAGTGAGTCCCAGGATAGCCAAGGCTATACAGAGAAACCCTGTCTTGAACGCCCCCCCCTCAAAATAATGTTCCATGAGCACAAAGTAATTATAGAAGGGGTTGGAGAGAATTCTCACTGGTTAAGAGCACTTGGTACTCTTACAGAGTACAACAGTTAGGTTCCTAATATCTACATGGCATGGCTCACAAAGAGCAATACTTCAGCTCTAGTAGAAACAATACCCACTTGTCACCTTCATAGGCACTATCATGTATATGCACACACCCATACTTATACACACAATATGTTTTTATTTCTTAAAAATAATTATTAATGACAATTTTGTCACTTCTGCCTTAAATGCTCCCTTTTTCTCCATCCAAACATTATCACTTTAATAAAATTTATCATAGCAAAAATTATTATTGCTATTTTTATTCAATTTGTATAGCTTTTTTCCCATTAAATATTTTCTTTATTTACATTTCAAGTGTTATCTCCTTTCCTGGTTTCCCCCCTGACAACCACCTTACACTCCCCTTCACCCCTTTCCCTGCTCACCAACCCACCCAGTCCTGCTTCCTGACCCTGGCATTCCCCTACACTGTGGCATAGAGTCTTCACAGGACCAAGAGCCTCTCCTCCCTGACCCATCCAACAGGTCCAGTTATTCGAGGGTCTCGAGGGGACCTCCTCCTAAGAACCAAGTGGGGGGTAGAGAGGGACGAGGGTCTTGTGTTAATAACGACACGGAGACGTTCTGGAATGCATCAAAGCCCCCAAATGTATTTGCCAGGCCCGAGGTTTAAATGCACAAGTAAAAGGGGAAGTGCCTTTCAGCAGGAAGGATGGGACAGTAGAATTGCACAAGGAAAAGGGGAAGTACAGATACTTATCAGCCAGAGGGATGGGGCAATACAAGCAAAAGGGGAAGTATTTATCGGAGGGGGGGGGGCAACAGAATTGCACATTCTTAGGCAGTTACACGGGGAAGCAGGAACTTGGTGGTATCAGGGTATCTTGAGGTCAGGACACCCGGTGCTGACTTAGGGCTGGAACAATCTGTGGTTGTTCTCGGAGCGGTGTGTCGGTGGCCCGCTTTTGACTCTCTTTTCTTCTGGGGGAGGGGGAGAGGCCCAATTCAGAGATCAGAACAATAGTGTTATCTTAATAGCACCCAACACTCCCATTGATGTCTGACTAGGCCATCCTCTGCTACATATGAAGCTGGAGCCATGAGTCTCACTATGTGTACTCTTTGGTCGTGGTATAGTCTCTGGGAGCTCTGGGGAGAATGGTTAGTTTATATTGTTGTTCCGCCTATGGGGTTTCAAACCAAGCAAACACTATAGACTATTTTACAGAATGACTATAGAGTTTATAATTCATATACACCCCTGAATTCTCTCTACTGTTAAACATCTGTCATTAGCATTAATAATTAATCAGTGACCTTCAGTTACTCACATATATCTTATTTTCCTTGAATCTTCTACCATAAATAGTTCTATCATATATTCAAGATTGCTTGCCAGTGGAGGGGCTGGAGAGATAGCTCACCATTTACGGATACTGGCTGCTCTTCCACAGGACCTGGGTTCAAATCCAAGCACCTATGAGGCAGCTCACAACTTTCTGCAACTCCAAGATTTGACACCCTTACACAAACATACATGCAGTTAAAAAAAAAAAAAAACACCAAAGCTTTTCTTCTTGAATCAGGAGCTTGGATTTTATATGTATTTGATGACTTTATAATTATGAAAGCATCTACTTAATAATAATCCATAGATTTTTTAAAATAAAATTTGCATCTTTTTTTTCATTGCACTTGAATTTTAAGAGAAATTGAAACAGATAAAGATATGCTAGGCTAGTGGTGGCAAAAAGCTTATGGCTGTAACCAATCAATGTTTGATTTAACTTAAGGCACACTCTACATGATCAAATCTGTACCTGACTCCACTTATGTGACCAAGAACTAGAGACTAGATTGTTCAGATACCTAGGGTGAAACTAAATACAGTTGCTGTAAAGTATAAATAAATAAATAAATAAATAGTAACATTACAGTGACTTCTAATGATTTTCTGCTCTTCTCCTAGATCAATGGCTTATTCAGCCATTATCAGAGATAGTTCCTTCCAGAGTAGATGGGAACAGGTACAAATATCCACAGTCATACATTATGCAGAGAGAGAGAGAGAGAGAGAGAGAGAGACAGAGACAGAGACAGAGACAGAGACAGAGACAGAGACAGACAGAGAGACAGAAATGGACTTTGAATAACTGCGCTAAGTAGGATTTCTCTGTCTAATCCCCTCTTTGCATCTCAAGGAACCTAGAAAAAGAGAAAGTAGGCAGAAAGCATGTAAAAGCTAGAGGGGATGGAGGACAGCAGGAGAAAAAGCCCTTCTAAATCAACTGAGCAAACTCATATGAACTTATAGACACTGAGGCAAAAAAGACAGGGTTGACAGAGGTCTGTACTAAATCTTCCCAATATGTATTCTTGCTTTCCGTTTAGTATTTTCACAGGACTCTCAGGCGGGTGAGTGATTAGATCTCTGGTTCCATTTCCTTCTCTTGAGGCTCCTTTCCTACAGTCGGATTGCCTTGCCCAACTTTTATGTAATGTTTGCTCATTTTATTTTATTATATTTTATTTGGTTATGTTTTCTTTTTAAAGGAAAGTACAAATATAGAGAGAAGAAATTTATTTATAAGGTTTTTTTTTTAAATCCCTTGTTGTGATTGTTTAAACTGATATAATTAGAATCCAAGCATATGACATCTCTCATTGGTGTTTAGACTAAGAATAATAATTTGCTCTTTATTATAAAAACTAAATAAAGAGAAACAGAATGTGATGACCTAAATCCAATCATCTGCCTTCCTAACAGCCTTTATGACTAAAATTTTCACATAAATCCATGCACACAACTAAATCCTACCACAGACATGCATCTTCTTCACATTCTTACACCACACAGTGAACTGTAACTTCAGGGCTTTTGCACTTGCTGATAATTATGTCAAAAATGTCCCTCCCACAAAGGTGTTTAAAACTTGATCCCTCAGGAGAAGCCCTTTGTCCTGTGTAGGTTCTATGCCCCAGTGTAGGGAAATGCCAGGAAAGTTAACCAGGAGTAGGTGGGTTAGTGAGCCAGGGGAGGGGGAGAGAAGAGGGGATATGAGGTTTTCTGAGGGGAAACCAGGCAAGGGGATACCATCTGACCTGTAAATAAAAAAATATCTAATAAAAAACATTTGAAATATAAATAAAGAAAATATCCAATGAAATAGAAACAAAACAAACAAACAAACAAACAAGAAACTTGATCCCCCTAGTCTTTGGCTACATTGTTTTCTTTTGCTTGAGGCTCTAGTTTATGTGCCTTTTGACACTGCTGATATTGATAAATTGAGAGGAGTTCACCTCAGAGAAGTGCCTGCCTGCTAGAGGAATGCTCCCCGCCTTTGTGTTCACTTACAGAACACAGTCTCTTTTTCTTTGCTTGGCTTCCTGGCCCTGCCTCAGCAGGTAGTTCTATTTCTTTCTGCTAATAGATGACACTTCAGTGCAAAGATTTATGCTCCTCACCTGGCATTTCACCTTGGAACCTCTCTGTTGCTGCTGAGGTTCTGTCTGTGCCCTTGCTGACCTGAATGGATGAGAGCAGACACGCTCTGGCATGTAGGGAATGCATATGTTTTATGAACTAATTTCTGCTTATTCTTTATCTTCTGGGTTTTCTTTCAAGACAACTGTTGTTAAGTTAGTTCTCTCAGGAGCTTTTTGGAGAAGAGTAAATGACAAAACCTGACAATATTCAAGGTCATATGTTTTAAAAAGAGAGAACAAACTATAGCTTGGAGTGCAATCCAGCATGACATTCAGCTTGTAAATAAAATTTGAACCTGAGAAACACACATTGATTTCTCTTTTGCCTGTAGCTCTTTCTGAACTATCTTATATATCTGCAGAGTACGGCGGAGACAACAGAAAACCAATGAACTCTAAGCCTTCAAATGTTGACATCCTGGCCCCCTTCCTTATAAAATGTGATACCCACCATTCTTGAATGAGTTTCAGACAACAGTTAATGAAGGTGTGTGCATGTGATGCTGGGAGCATTACTGATTCCAGTAGGCCTCCTCAGATGATTCCAGTAGATCTGTAATCGGAGGACTTGCCTACAATTCAGTGACGGACCACTCTGTATAGTTCCTTCCTCACTGACTTCCCTTTCCCCCTCAAGTTTGTTTCTCAATATTTCACCTCCTTTCTAAAAAAGTGAAAAGAACACAGAAAGTTTACCTAGGCATTTACAGTTTGGGATGGTTAAGCACAACTAGGAATTTAGTAACTCCTAAAAATCCACATTTCCCTGCATTTGTTTCTCCTTTTTACAGGCTAGAATATTTTGCCTTGAATATGAACTGCTGCCCTGCTAGTTCCTCTGTAGGTCCTCATACAGTAGGGATGTTATGGAAGGCTATGGGATACTTAAGAGGTGGACTAAACTTGAAGTAATGGGTCACTATGGGCAGGCCACCTCCTGCCTGCTGTGTGCTGTGTAACCCTCATCACAATCTGAACAGCTTCCTCAGGGTCCTGCTGGGAAGACTTTCCTGCAATAAAAACAATATGGTAACCTTCAAACTTCAAGAAAAGTAAAGTCTTCCTTTTCTAAGTTATTTCTTATTAAGTATTTGGTCACCAACAATGAATAAAACTAATGTGTGTATCCAGTAAACTATGGGATTTAAAAGAAGATTTTAGTTGTGTGCTTATTACTAGTCACAAATATCCATGGATAGAAAACCTCAGTCAGTTTCATAGTGTTCCACTCAATGTGCTATGTAGGATTCCAGAAGAGCTCAGTAGCTTTTTTTTTCTTTTTAGATATTTTCCTTATTTACATTTCAAATGTTTTGTTCCAGTTCTATTATTGTGAAGAAATTGGATTTCCTTATTACTTCATCCAGTTCCTAAGATTCTTTTATAGGATCATATAACAAAATTTTTATTACTTTTAAAGAACTTCTTAAAAACTATATTACAGCTCTGGCCCTATTTTATAAATATCACTTTCCTAAGTATTTTGATTTTTTAATTTGTTTATTTTATATATATGAATGTCTTCCATGCATGTATCTCATTGTATAATGTTATGCCCAGTGTCTGTGGTGGTCAGAAAAAGGAATTGTAACTGGTATTACACTCCACTTGTGAACTGCCATATAGTTGCTGGGAAACAAATCCCTATCATCTGCAAGAACAAGTTTTCTTAACCACTGAGCCACTGCTAGCCCAAATTTCCTATGATTTAACCTCCAGGTTAGGTACTGTAGATCTATGCTTGTCGGCCACTCACTTGTCTCCTTGTTTTCTTCTTATATCATGTCCGGTTCCTCTGCCTTCATTGCTCTGGTATCCCAAATGTGAAAACTCAACAGTGCCTGTCTTCAAATGAGGGAGATAAATGATAACACAACACAGAGAGATCCCTGATGCTCCAGTGCTGTTCCAATTAAAAAAAAAAATAGCAAGTGGTGTTTTTTTTGACCATTATTACGTACATCGATAAGCAAAGTTCTCAGTTGATAAAGACAGTTTTATCGATGTTGTAAACTACAGATCTTGCCTATGAGATATTTATATTATAATCTATATATAGCATCAGCAAAATTAAAGTTTTAGAGTAGCATATATATGTGTATGTATGTATGCATGTATGTATGAATGAATGTATAAAATTTGTTGCAGAGTCACCACAACATAAAGATCTGTATATCTGTATTAAAGGATCACTTCATTAGGAAGCTTGAAAACTAGGCCCTTGGCACATCAAAGAATTTAATTTTGTTTTTTTGTGTTAGCAATAAGTGTGTTTTTAATAATATATCATATCATAAATATATATAATTTATAAAAATGGGTCCTTATAATATTAACTGTTAGAATATTTAGAACCCTGAGACTCAGTCCATCTTTAAAAACACAGTAAAGATCATGTAGATGTTGAAGAAAAGTAGTTTTAAAATTGTTGAATTAAAGATACACTCAAGGGTCAATACACAAAGGTTAAACAATTCCATCAGCTGAGGAATAGATAGTGAAAATGTGTTCCACATATACGAGGAGATATATTTCAGCTATAAAGAAAAATGAAATTATAAAACACATGGACAATTAGATGGATCTGGAAATGACATTTACAATGAAAATACCAAAACTCAGAAAGATAAAGGCTCCACATTCTTTCTTATTTGAGGAAACCAACTTTGACTTTCAGATACACCTTTAAATTGGAGTACATGAAGAAAGGAGGGAGGCCATGGCTGTTTCAAAGGAAGACAGACAAAATAGAAATGCCATGAATTGGAAAATTGGAATGAAAAAAAAAAAAAAAAGGAAAGATTAAGTAGGATGAGTTTTTCAGGGCAAAAGAGAGGATGGAGAAGGTGGAAGGATAATGAACAACAAATCCCTTGAAAGTTTTATTTGCGAATCTACTAATGTAGAAGCTTCCTAAAATATTTACACATATAATGTGACTTATGTGGAGTTATCTTTTCATGGGAGAATAATGCCAACCACAGACTTTATATGATTTCAAATGAAAAGGCCATTGTCTAAGATGGATTAGTGATTTTCTTTGTTTGATTGTTTGTTTTCAGTTGTTGATAAACAGGGTCCAAAACCCTTCAAACATTACCCACTATTGATATTGCTTTTGGTTATCTTTCAGAATTCGACAGTAAAACTCGATTGCTGAAAACATCACAAATTTGAATAATACTGTACATAGAAAGCAAGCTTGCCCTTACCTGGAAGCTTCATTCCTACTGGTTAGCTTTCATATTACTGGAAGGTTCAATGTGTGATGCCAGGAAAGAAAAGGTAAGGGCTAAATTTAAGTTTTAAATTTCAATTATTGTGCTCAGGAGATCTTTAAGACAAAAATGCTTTTAACCTGAAAGCCTCATTTACCCAGTGACAGATATCTTTCTTGAATTCTCAGGCCACTTATATAGGGTAACAAGACATGTTTTTTCACTTCAGTAATCAACGCTTTTTGTTCCAATTGCACAGGATGTATTTGATAGTAGACAGGAAGTAAGTAGACCGGAACTTTGACAGGATATATGCTTGTCCCTGATTGGACAAAAGTGAAAAGCATGAAGACTTATGGGTTTAGACTCCATAAGCCCCTGTTTAATGTAATTTGGAGCCATTCTCTGAGAATTCTGGGTAGAGACCTGGCCTTTGTCTGTCTTCCTCACCAATGTTTAATAAAGCCTGGTTCAAAGTTGGCTCAAAAGTTTGTGGTAATGATCTTCTTCTTATCTGATGGGATTAACAAAAAATCCTCAAAATGGTTACTAACTTATGAACACTATGAGTTACAAAAACAGTTGGCCTGGAAAGATATGGCCTGGTGCAGTGATGACATGAATGCTAATAGAGTCACCAAATACATTCTGACTACATGCAAAATATGTTCCATAGGAAGAGGCTTCTTAGAACCTTTATTTAAACCCAAAGCCATGGCTGCCAAGTTTATAGCCCCTCCTGAAGGACTTACTAGTATTATTTTTCTCAATGAATAGAACAATAAACTGTACCTTGGGTTCTTATCTTTGTAGCCATAGGTGAGTGAACTCTCAAACCTGGTCAGAGAAGTTGTCTTTTTTAGTACATAGCAATCGATATAGAGATGAAGAACTAGTCAAAATTAGAGACTATGGAGTACCCAGATATTGTGGTATAGCAGTCTCCTCTGAGATAAAATCAGTGATTAAGAAAAAAACCCTTCTTAAGATATAATGTTTACTGCGATGAAACAAAAGAATATTATAAGTGCAGATGAAATATTTAGAGAAGCCCCTAAGAGAAGTAAACAACTCAAAATAGCTACAGGGCCAGATAGTGGTGACAACATATCCTTTTAAAAAATTATTATATATTTTCCTTATTTACATTTCAAATGTTATCCCCTTTCCTGGTTTCCCCTCCAATAACACCCTATGCTTTTCCCTCCTCTCCTTGCTCACCAATCCACCCACTCCTGCTTCCTGGCCCTGTCATTCCCCTATACTGGTACATTGAACTCTCATAGGACCAAAGGCCTCTCCTCCAAATGATGACTGACTAGGCCATCCTCTGCTACATATGCAGCTAGAGACATGAGTCCCACCATGCATTTTCTTTGATTGGTGGTTTAGTCCCAGGGAGCTCTGGGAATACTGGTTAGTTTTAGTGTTGTTCCTCCTATGGGGCTGTAAACATCTTATCTCCTTGAGTACTTTCTCTAGCTCTTTTTTTGGAGACCTTCAGTAATCAGGATGCAGAGGCAGGGTGATCTCTGTGAGTTTAAGGCCAGAATGATCTACAGACTTCCTGGATAGCCTAGGCTAAACAGAGAAACTCAGTCTTGATAAACAAGCAAACAAAAATATAGAGTATATGGACAGTAAAGACCATTGAGAATAAGTCTCAGGCAAGCCCCACTGCCTGAAAGAAACAGACTTGCCAAACAGCATAGAAGTAAAGATCTCATGTTCCAGCAGATGGTCTCACATTCATGTACACACAAGCAGCGTTAAATAGACTCTGTGTTTTTAAAAAGAGCACATCATGTTGGGAAGGGAAACTAGTGGAAGATAGTCAGGACTGTAGGGGTAGAAATGGACATAGATTTGATAAAAATATATGCATGAACTATTCAAACAATTAAAAAATAATTATCTTAACACATCAGCCAACAAAGAAGGAAGAGTTCAGGAAACTTGATCAGATAAAACGGGCATAAACTGAAGACAGTTCAGGAGTCTCACCTTAAGCATAATAATTATGTGAAGAAAACAAACAAAATATTGCATTATGGGATGGAATTAATTTAACAAAATAAAATAAAATGCACTGAAATTACATTATCTAGAGACATTGTTGATTTCAACTATGTACAACAGAACATCTCCCCACCCCCATCTCCCAAACAGAATGGCAGCAAATGTGTGAAGTCATTGTGCCTAAGAGAATGAGTCAATAGTCCCAACTTTAATACCAGCTTGGATTACAAAGAATCACCCTGCTTACAAAACACATGATAGTGGTGATGAGGAGGATAAAAACTGACATGATCATAATCAGCCTCCAAATGCCGACACCATTGCATACACCAGCAAGATTTTGCTGAAAGGACCCTGATATAGCTGTCTCCTGTGAGGCTTTGCCAGTGCCTGGCAAACACAGAAGTGGGATGCTCACAGTCAGCTATTGGATGGAACATAGGACCTCCAATGGAGGAGCTAGAGAAATTACCCAAGGAGCTAAAGGTGTCTGCAACCCTATAGGTAGAACAACAATATGAACTAACCAGTACCCCCAGAGCTCATGTCTCTAGCTGCATATGTAGCAGAAGATGGATTAGTCGGCCATCGTTGGGAAGAGAGGCCCCTTGGTCTTGCAAACTTTATATGCCTCAGTACGGGTAACCCAGGTCCAAGAAGTGGGAGTGGGTGGGTAGGGGAGTAGGGAGCGGAGGGGTGTGGGGGACTTTTGGGAAAGCATCTGAAATGTAAATGAAAATAACTCATTAAAAATAAATTTTAAAAAACTGACATATTTTACTTAAAACATAATTAAAGTTAAAATAAGTGAAGTACTAAATACAGTGTTACCCAGGTTTTGTGTGCATATACTGATCCTGTGCAATGACCAGAAAATTCTTACAACTCGGGAACATTGTTAGGAATTTGAGATTAGTATAATTAAAATGCTGGAAGTGGCAAATATTGACTATTCCCTGTTAGTCAAAAGCTGGCTAAACACGAATTTGCAAATCATATATTTGAGACATTTTATAAGTCCATATTCTAATGAGAAAATAGAGTTGTCTATTATTTGAATAAATTATTCAATTTATATAGTGAAAATGTTTTGGATTTATTACAAGTTCCAAAATATATGGAGGATCCATTGTGAATATCCTTCAACCAAAAGCTGAAAGAAACACCTTGCCTGGAGGGATGTTCGAAATAAAGTGGATCTCTCATAATAAACAATGAAAATTGAAAGGGAATTTCATATTATTCAACTATTGAAGAAAAATATCTGTCAATCAAATCTTACATCTAAGCCCACAGACACACAGACATATATTCAAAGCGTAGGGTAAGTAAAAAAAAAAAAAAATCTTTCGATTAAAGTAAATTAAGAGTATTTATTTTTCCCCTCCCTTTAGAGGATGGATGAGAATTTTATTTCGGGAAAAGGAAGTGGTGAAATAAGGAGTCTTACAGCACTGAGGAAGAAGGTGTGAGGAGACATATCTGCTTAAGTGCTCTGGAGGTTGAGGAAGGAGAATCTAGAGTCCAGCAGCAGCCTGGTTTATGTAAAGAACTCTGTTGGTGAGATGTGCAGAGAAGAAGAGAAAGAGCAAAACTAAATGTAGTACTTTTCAATCTCCACTGTTAGTAATTTAGATATGAAGCAAAAGATAAAATACAATTTAATATGGAGTTCCCAAGCTTATAGAAGAAATGCTCAGGCACTCATAAAATTGTCAGGATAAAGGGCATTAAAACTAAGTGGTAATCCAAGCATTATTTAAATTCACACATACATCTGGGTACTAGTAGGTCTTTGTTGTAAGGAACACCTCCTACATCTTGAATGATTTTAGACATTGTCATGCTTGACAAAGTAGCATGCTTATAAAATAAAACTTTCGTAGAGAGAACCATTTGAAGGTTGTAACAAATCCATTTTATTGATCTTTCTATTGTACTACAACTTTTTAATTTGGTGGATCCCAGCTTGAAAGACTAAAACTAACTGACTTGAGTTGTTGAGAGTCAAGTGAGGTGCTTGCTGCTCTGGGCCTTGACTGTGGCACTCAGCAGTCAATGCTTCAATGCCCAGAGCAGCATACAGAACCAGAAGATGGCAAACTTTCCTTCTTCTCAGCCCATATGTAGGAATGTAAGCCTCTTCACAGTGGCTAGGAATGCAGCTCTCTGATCCTGAATAATGCTTCTTGTAATTCTTAGAGCCTTGAAACTCACAGGAACTCTTCTAGTGACTAGAGCCTGCAGTCTTCACATCTTTGTCTTTCCCTGGATTCTGCCATTCATATTTTGCACTGTTGTCTCTTTGCCCTCTTCCAAGGACTTTCCCAGCCTCAGCTGATTCCACTCTCCCACATTCTGTCTTTGTTGTTTTTTATAACATGTCAACAGCCTTCTTGGTACTACAATAATTGCCAGCATTACTACTGAATGTTTGTGTTGCCAACTCAGCTTATTTCATCCTTGATAAGATCATAACTAGAAGAGAAGAACACTGCAGAAGCTTTGTATTGGTTCTAGTATTACAGTGTCATGAGATATCACAGGAGTGTGTCTCCTAGTAACTGAAAAAGTTAACACACAATATAACAGTAGCTTACATTAGTATAGCCAGTCTGGCTATACTAAACAAACGTGTGACATGGGAAGGCATGCCTGGAAGTAATTATTTGTACAATCACAGAATAGTTTTGTTTTGTTTTGTTTTTTAAATTTTCAGTATCTGCATAGGGGATGACACAAAATACCAAAAATCTGTATTGTACAAATCAGTGGTTCTTGATGAATTCCTGGGTAGATCCATCTACTTCCCTCTTTAGAAATAGTAACTGCAGACTCTTCTAAGTATTATGTATGGAAGTCCAGCACAATGACACCTGATGCAATCATAAAAGTGGGAAGAGAGAGGTAGCAGGATTTTTAGGTAAAGACTGGTGTCAGCTATATGACATAATGCAATAAAGAAGCAAGTGGGTAAATCAATAAGTATATTTCTGTTTACTAATACTTATTGCCTGAAGATCTAGTTTAGGTCATCTGAAGAGGGCTGTGGTTGAACAAGACTGCCAGAAGACCAAGAGGAAGAAGAGGAGGAAGAGGAGGAGAAAGAGGTGCAGGAGCAGAAGGAGTAGGAGGAAGAGGAGGAGGAGGGGGAGGAGGAAGAGAAAGAGAAGGAGGAGGAGGAAGGAGCCACCATGACCTAAAGACAGAGATTGCAATGTGTTTGTTTGTTTGTTGCTTTGTGTTTTGTTGTTGTTGTTTTCAGTTAGAATGTAGTTTCTTTAAGGTATCAGTAAAGCCTGATTACAATTATGCTATCATATGAATCCAGTTAGTTGCCAAAAGCTAGTCTGACAATTTCATCTCCAGGCTCAAGGCAGATAGACACAAGGGAAGGATCTGTGAGTTTACTAATAAAGTGGGAAAACAAACCAGCTCCCAACAATGTAGCTTAAAGGAAATGATTGAATGTATGAAAGGTTGCTGATAATAAAATAGCTATCATTATTATTTTACAGTGCCTAACTCCTACTAATGTGTCCCAATTGGGTGTCTTTAACTAGTCTCATAGATAATCTCACCTAGAATGAAACATTACCTGCTATGGCTACAGATTTAAGTGACCTAAAATTTCACCCATGTCTGGGTTTTCATCATCCCGGTTAATTTTGTTTTACTTCTTTATGTCTCTTCAGAGAGACTGTATCTTTTTTTTTTTTTTTTCTGTATTCACCGTTCCTACACTGCAGCCTTTCCCCTGTAGTGCTGAAGTGCCAAGGAGATGAAGTATTCGGTAATCTCCGAGTTAAGCCTCATTTCAGTGGAATTGTGACTAGAGGCTAAGATAGTCCAAGTGTTTCTCTATCAGAACCATTGGCTTTTGTTTTCTTTGTCCTTCCAATCCCTTCATCCCATCTCTATCTGCAATGTCCCCATTATATTTATTTAAAGCAAAAACCTCTGTGATCTATTTTTCCCCTTCAATTGAGACAAATAGTCATAAGGGCACTGCAGAGAAATTGCCCTTTCCAATGAGAACAAGGATCCACTGGAGTGTTTCTCCCTCTAGAGTAAGCATTTGTTATGAAGAACTCAGGGTGAGTTTTATGATTATCTCCCAGACACTGGACAGCCACCAGGGAATCTTCCTCAAATCTTTTCTGTGAGAAGCTGTTGGGTTTCCTGGTTTTCGAGAGAAAAGCAGCTTGAAAGCTCGCTAACACAACAGTTCCCTTAGAGCAACTTATAGCTATTTGTCAAGATTATCATCTCAGTGCTTCCTTAGATCAGAGCATCAGCAGCTTTTCTTTGGGTGAGCTTGTACCAGCTCTGATTCTTTCTTTATCAGCCATTTCAGTTATTCAGTTTTGATATTGAGTCCATATGATTACCTCTTTTTTGGATGTCATAGACGTTTTAAATAACAAATCTGTCCTCATGGTTACAATTACTAGGTTTTAGGAGACCTCAAAAGCAAAATAAAAGTGTCTGCTTAACTGACAATTAAAGATCCAATAAATCTGTGCTTTTCACATAAGAACATAAAAAAGAATAAAATGAAATGAAAGAATTGGAAACACACTTTGTCTTCAGATTATGATATGATGCTTTTGTTACTTTAAAAAATCCAGGCAATAATAATAATTTGGGATCACTATAAGTTGAGATATCAAACTGTCTGACTTAAAAAATTTGATAAAATAGTTTATTAACACTGAGAATATCATATTGTATTTTGTAAGCCTCTGTTGCCCGCAGTATAATACTATTGAAACCCATAATAGTTTCTTATTCTATAGTTCTTATAGGCAAATTCTCTTTGAATAGATAACTGATTTCTTCTGCTTTATAAATTGCTATCTCTTCTCTCTCATTTTGTCATAAGCCTTGTCTTAGTTCTTATTTTCTTCCTCACTCTCCCATTTCCTTCATCTTTGATTTCCTTGCCTTTATAAACACACATCTACACAATATAAGCATGTATATACACACATGTACAGCCGGGCAGTGGTGGCACAAGCCTTTAGTCCCATCACTTGGGAGGCAGAGGCAGGCAGATTTCTGAATTCGAGGCCAGCCAGGTCTACAGAGTGAGTTCCAGGACAGCCAGGGCTACACAGAGAAGCCCTGTTGTGAAAAACAAAACAAACAACAACAAAATTTAGTCTACACACATATACATATACACAACATATATTGAATATATTAGAAATATTTAGCTAGTGGCTAAATCCTTTGCATATATAAATTTGACATATAAAATATTAAGATATAATCAGATTATATTAATATAAAATAATAATATAAAATTATAAAATGTTTCAACATAGTAAATTTTTCTAAAATAGAAAAGTTACTTATTTCTAAAATAAAAGTTTCTTATTTCAAAAATAAGAAATTACATTTAATTATAAATATTTTTTTAAAAAAGATAAATCCCCAATTATTCTTGGAAAACTTGAGGTACAAACAGATATGTATGGATATATATATCATAAGAGGGAAGGGGAAGGTGTTAGAAAATTTGGTTGAAGTGACAGAAGTAAATGAATAAAGAGAAGTAGAAGATTTCCCTATATATAAATGAGAAAAGCTGAAGATTTCCCTGTATATAACTGAGAGCAGCAGAACTTTGATGTTTGGTCAGTATGTATGTGAACATAGATATACGGTGAATATAAAGATTTCATTGTAATGATTTCAGGTCCATGATTTATTCTACTACGTTGGAGTAACACCAAGCTTTTTTTTTCCATTTTTTATTAGGTATTTAGCTCATTTACATTTCCAATGCTATACCAAAAGTCCCCCATACCCACCCCCAATCCCCTACCCACCCACTCCCCCTTTTTGGCCCTGGCATGCCCCTGTACTGGGGCATATAAAGTTTGCAAGTCCAATGTGCCTCTCTTTGCAGTGATGGCCGACTAGGCCATCTTTTGATACATATGCAGCTAGAGACAAGAGCTCCGGGGTACTGGTTAGTTCATATTGTTGTTCCACCTATAGGGTTGCAGTTCCCTTTAGTTCCTTGGGTACTTACTCTAGTTCCTCCATTGGAGGCCCTGTGGTCCATTCAATAGCTGAATGTGAGGATCCACTTCTGTGTTTGCTAGGCCCCGGCACAGTCTCACAAGAGACAGCTATATCTGGGTCCTTTCAGCAAAATCTTGCTAGTGTATGCAATGGTGTCAGCGTTTGGAGGCTGATTATGGGATGGATCCCCGGGTATGTCAGTCTCTAGATGGTCCATCCTTTCATCACACTTCCAAATTTTTTCTCTGTAACTCCTTCCATGGGTGTTTTGTTTCATATTCTAAGAAGGGGCAAAGTGTCCACACTTTGGTCTTCGTTCTCTTGAGATTAATGTGTTTAGCAAATTGTATCTTATATCTTGGGTATCCTAAGTTTCTGGGCTAATATCCACTTATCAGTGAGTACATATTGTGAGAGTTCCTTTGTGATTGGGTTACCTCACTCAGGATGATGTCTTCCAGGTCCATCCATTTGGCTAGGAATTTCATAAATTCATTCTTTTTAATAGCTGAGTAGTACTCCATTGTGTAAATGTACCACATTTTCTGTATCCATTCCTCTGTTGAGGGGCATCTGGGTTCTTTCCAGCTTCTGGCTATTATAAATAAGACTGCTATGAACATAGTGGAGCATGTGTTCTTCTTACCGGTTGGGGCATCTTCTGGATATATGCCCAGAAGAGGTATTACTGGATCTTCTGGTAGTACTATGTCCAATTTTCTGAGGAACTGCCAGACTGATTTCCAGAGTGGTTGTACAAGCTTGCACTCCCACCAACAATGGAGGAGCGTTCCTCTTTCTCTACATCCTCGCCAGCATCTGCTGTCACCTGAATTTTTCATCTTAGCCATTCTGACTGGTGTGAGGTGGAATCTCAAGGTTGTTTTGATTTGCCTTTCCCTGATGGTTAAGGATGTTGAACATTTTTTCAGGTGCTACTCTGCCATTCGGTATTCCTTGGGTGACAAATCTTTGTTCAGTTCTGAGCCCCATTTTTTAATGGGGTTATTTGATTTTATGGAGTCTACCTTCTTGAGTTCTTTACATATATTGGATATTAGTCCCATGTCCGATTTGGGATAGGTAAAGATTCTTTCCCAATCTTTTGGTGGTCTTTTTGTCTTATTGATGGTGTCTTTTGCCTTGCAGAAGCTTTGCAATTTTATGAGGTCCCATTTATCTATTCTCGATCTTACAGCACAAGCCATTGCTGTTCTATTCAGGAATTTTCCCCCTGTACCCATATTTTTGAGGCTTTTCCTACTTTCTCCTCTATAAGTTTCAGTGTCTCTGGTTTTATGTGGAGTTCCTTAATCCACTTAGATTTCACCTTAGTACAAGGAGATAGAAATGTATCAATTCACAATCTTCTACATGATAACAGCCAGTTGTGGCAGCACCATTTGTTGAAAATGCTGTCTTTTTTCCACTAGATGGTTTTAGCTCCCTTGTCAAAGATCAAGTGACCATAGATGTGTGGGTTCATCTCTGGGTCTTCAATTCTGTTCCATTGGTCTACTTGTCTGTCACTATGCCAGTACCATGCAGTTTTTATCACCATTGCTCTGTAGTACATCTTTAGGTCGGGCATGGTGATTCCACCAGAGGTTCTTTTATCCTTGAGAAGAGTTTTTGCTATCCTAGGTTTTTTGTTATTCCAGATGAATCTGCCAATTGCCCTTTCTAATTCCTGGAAGAATTGAGTTGCAATTTTGATGGGGATTGCATTGAATCTGTAGATTGCTTTTGGCAAGATAGCCATTTTTACTATATCGATCCTGCTGATCCATGAGCATGGGAGATCTTTCCATCTTCTGAGATCTTCTTTAATTTCTTTCTTCAGAGACATGAAGTTCTTGTCATACAGATCTTTCACTTCCTTAGTTAGAGTCATGCCTAGGTAATTTATATTATTTGTGGCTATTGAGAAGGGTGTTGTTTCACTAATTTCTTTCTCAGTCTGTTTGTCCTTTGTGTAGAGAAAGGCCATTGACTTGTTTGAGTTAATTTTATATCCAGCTACTTCACTGAAGCTGTTTTTTCGGGCTTAGGAGTTCTCTGGTGGAATTTTTAGGGTCACTTATATATACTATCATATCATCTGCAAAAAGTGATACTTTGACTTATTCCTTTCCAATTTGTATCCCCTTGATCTCCTTTTGTTGTCTAATTGCTCTGGCTAGGACTTCAAGTACAATGTTGAATAGGTAGGGAGAAAGTGGGCAGCCTTGTCTAGTCCCTGATTTTAGTGGGATTGCTTCCAGCTTCTCACCATTTACTTTGATACTGGCTACTGGTTTGCTGTAGATTGCCTTTATCATGTTTAGGTATGGGCCTTGAATTCCTGATCTTTCCAAGACTTTTATCATGAATGGGTGTTGGATTTTTTCAAATGCTTTCTCAGCATCTAAAGAGATGATCATGTGGTTTTTGTCTTTGAGTTTGTTTATATACTGGATTTCATTGATGGATTTCCGTATATTGAACCATCCCTGCATCCCTGGGATGAAACCTACTTAGTCAGGATGGATGATTGTTTTGATGTGTTCTTGGATTTGGTTAGCAAGAACTTTATTGAGGATTTTTGCATCAATATTCATAAGGGATATTGGTCTGAAGTTCTCTATCTTTGTTGGGTCTTTTTGTGGTTTAGGTGTCAGAGTAATTGTGGCTTCATAGAATGAGTTGGGTAGAGTACCTTCTGTTTCTATTTTGTGGAATAGTTTGTGAAGCACTGGGATTAGATCTTCTTTGAAGGTCTGATAGAACTCTGCACTAAACTCATCTGGTCCTGAAAGATCCTGGCAGAATGTAAAAGGACACTGAAGCCCTGAAATTGGCAAGATAGACATCAGTGTTAGCAGAACTAGCTTCACTGATTTAGAAAAATAGAGGTGCACAATGCTCTGGCCACTCCTTGAACCTGTGTGTCTGCCAATGTTCTGACCAGGTGTGTGCCCATTGTTGCAACTTCATTAGACTCTTTCCTTGTACCCCTCCCATACTCATTTCTTGAGAATAGACATTGTTTAGATCTGGAAATCCCCTAATCTCCCCCTTCTCCTTTCCCCCCTGAGGGCCTATAAAAACTGGGAACTCTTTCCCCTCGAGGTCGACTCCTCTGCCCCTGCATGGGATATGAGTCGTCCCCAGAGCTCTGGCTTTCTCTGAATAAAGCCTCATGTGGTTTGCAACAAGCTCGGTCTGTCTTGAGTTCTTGGGTGTCCACTATTGTCCTGAGGCCTGAGCGAGGGGCTCCTCTCAGAGTCTTTCATTCCTGGGCATTTTTTGGTTGGGAGACTATTAATGACTGCTTCTATTACTTTGGGGATATCAGGCTGTTTAGATCATTAACCTGATCTTGAATCAAATTTGATACCTGGTATCTGTCTAGAAACTTCTCCATTTCATCCAGGTTCTCCAGTTTTGTGGAGTATAGCCTTTTGTAAAAGGATCTGATGGTGTTTTGGATTTCTTCAGGATCTGTTGTTATGTCTCCCTTTTCATTTCTGATCTTGTTAATTAGAATGCTTTCCCTGTGCCCTCTAGTGAGTCTGGCTAAGGGTTTGTCTATCTTGTTGATTTTCTCAAAGAACCAGCTCCTCAATTGGTTGATTCTTTGAATAGTTCTTGTTTCCACTTGGTTGATTTCTCCCCTGAGTTTGATTATTTCCTGCCATCTACTGCTCTTGGGTGAATTTGCTTCCTTTTGTTCTAGAGCTTTTAGGTGTGTTGTCAAGCTGCTAATGTATGCTCTCTCTAGTTTCTTTTTGGAGGCACTCAGAGCTATGAGTTTTCCTCTTAGAAATGCTTTCATTGTGTCCCATAAGTTTGGGTATGAAATGGCTTCATTTTCATTGAACTCTAAGAAGTCCTTAATTTCTTTCTTTATTCCTTCCTTGACCAAGGTATCATTGAGAAGAGTGTTGTTCAGTTTCCACGTGAATGTTGGCTTTCTATTATTTATTTTGTTATTGAAGATCAGACTTAGTGCATGGTGATCTGATAGGATGCATGGGACAATTTCAATATTTTTGTATCTGTTGAGGCCTGTTTTGTGACCTATTATGTGGTCAATTTTGGAGAAAGTACCATGAGGTGCTGAGAGGAAGGTATATCCTTTTGTTTTAGGATAAAATGTTCTGTAGATATCTGTCAGATCCATTTGTTTCATAAATTCTGTTAGGTTCACTGTGTCTCTGTTTAGTTTCTGTTTCCATGATCTATCCATTGGTGAAAGTGTTGTGTTGAAGTCTCCCACTATTATTGTGTGAGGTGCAATGTGTGCTTTGAGATTTATTAAAGTTTCTTTAATGAATGTGGCTGCCCTTGTATTTGGAGCATAGATATTCAGAATTGATAGTTCCTCTTGGAGGATTTTACCTTTGATGACAATGAAGTTCCCCTCCTTGTCTTTTTTGATGACTTTGGGTTGGAAGTCAATCTTATCAGATATTAGGAAGGCTACTCCAGCTTGTTTCTTCATACCATTTGCTTGGAAAATTGTTTTCCAGCCTTTCATTCTGAGGTAGTGTCTATCTTTTTCTCTGAGATGAGTTTCCTGTAAGCAGCAAAATGTTGGGTCTTGTTTGTGTAGCCAGTTTGTTAGTTTATGTCTTTTTATTGGGGAGTTGAGACCATTGATATTAAGAGATATTAAGGAAAAGTAATTGTTGGTTCCTTTTATTTTTGTTGTTAAAGTTGGCATTCTGTTCTTGTAGCTGTCTTCTTTTAGGTTTGTTGAGGGATTACCTTCTTGCGTTTTCTAGGGAGTGATTTCCATCATTGTATTGTTTTTTTTTTTTTTTCTGTTATTATCCTTTGAAGGGCTGGATTCGTGGAAAGGTAATGTGTGAATTTGGTTTTGTAGTGGAATACTTTGGTTTCTCCATCTATGGTAATTGAGAGTTTGGCTTGGTATAGTAGCCTTGGCTGGAATTTGTGTTCTATTAGTGTCTGTATAACATCTGTCCAGGCTCTTCTGGCTTTCATAGTCTCTGGTGAAAAATCTGGTGTAATTCTGATTGGCTTGCCTTTATAAGTTACTTGACCTTTTTCCCTTACTACTTTTAGTATTCTATCTTTATTTAGTGCATTTGTTGTTCTGGTTATTATGGGTCAGGAGGAATTTCTTTTCTGGTCCAGTCTATTTGGAGTTCTGTAGGCTTCTTGTATGTTCATGAGCATCTCTTTCTTTAGATTTGGGACGTTTTCTTCTATAATTTTGTCGAAGATATTTGCTGGTCCTTTGAGTTGAAAATCTTCATTCTCATCCACCCCTATTATCCATAGGTTTGGTCTTCTCATTGTGTCCTGGATTTCCTGGATATTTTGGGTTAGGATCTTTTTGCATTTTCCATTTTCTTAGATTGTTGTGCCGATGTTCTCTATGGAATCTTCTGCACCTGAGATTCTCTCTTCCATCTCTTGTATTCTGTTGCTGATGCTCGAATCTATGGTTCCAGATTTCTTTCCTATGGTTTCTATCTCCAGTGTTGCCTCACTTTGAGTTTTCTTTATTGTGTCTACTTCCCTTTTTAGGTCTAGTATGGTTTTGTTCATTTCCATCACCTGTTTGGATGTGTTTTCCTCTTTTTCTGTAAGTACTTCTACTTGTTTGATTGTGTTTTCCTGTTTTTCTTTAAGGACTTGTAACTCTTTAGCAGTGTTCTCCTGTATTTCTTTAAGTGAGTTATTAAAGTCCTTCTTGATGTCCTCTACCATCATCATGAGATATGCTTTTAAATGTGGGTCTATGTTTTCGGGTGTGTTGGGGTGCCCTGGACTGGGCGAAGTGGGAGTGCTGGGTTCTGATGATGGTGAGTGGTCTTGGTTCCTGTTAGTAAGATTCCTACGTTTACCTTTTGCCATCTGGTAATATCTGGAGTTAGTTGTTATAGTTGTCTCTGTTTAGAGATTGTTCTTCTGGTGATTCTGTTACCATCTATCAGCAGACCTGGGAGACAGACTCTCTCCTCTGAGTTTCAGTGCTCAGAGCACTCTCTGCTGGCAAGCTCTCCTCTTACAGGGAAGGTGTGCAGATATCTTGTGTTTGGACCTCCTCCTGGCTGAAGAAGAAGGCCCAAAACAGGACCTTTCCCAGAAGCTGTGTTGCTTTGGCAGGTCCCAGAAGCTGTCAGCTTCTGTGGTGCACACTTTCACCTGTGCAGACTAAGTTCCTATGTTCGGTGGAGTCCCGGAACCAAGGTGGCGCCTGCTGCTCCTGAGGTTGAGGCCTTCTGAGCCAGGCGGACACCTGTCCTCTGGTCGGGACGGTGGCTGACTGTCTGCGGCCTGAAAAGGGTGCTGCCTCAGTGGCTCTGTGGCTCCGCCTGTCCCAGAAGCTGTCCGGTTCGGTGGTGCACCCTCTCACCTGTTCAGACTAATTTCCTAAGTTTGGAGGAGTCCCGGAACCAAGATCAACACCAAGCTTTATACTTATTAGTTTTGGGCATTGTCTGAATTGGGTTGTTACAATGTGATATTGACTTCAATCATAAGACAAGGTTGGGACTAATAGATTAGAGTAGCTCTTTCTATCTTTTAAAAATTAAATTGTTGATTTTTTATGAGTTTCACTCATTCATCTCAGTCCCACTTATATCTCTGTCCCCTGTATCTTCCCTTGATTTTTGCAACCAACCTCCTAAATAACTAACACACACACACACACACACACACACACACACACACACACACACACACAGAGAGAGAGAGAGAGAGAGAGAGAGAGAGAGAGAGAGAGAGAGAGAGAGAAGAAACAATATGGAAAAACATCTCATTGTGGAAACTGTAGTATGTCACAGTGTGTCCCATAGTATGTCACTCTATCCACACATCTTCACATGCAAATGTTCATTGCAATGAATCATTTTATTGGTCTGGTTCAAGTTCTCTGACTTCTGTGACACTGTCAATATGGGATCCTCTTTGGGACTCCTTGATTACCCTGTTGTTGGCCTGTGTCATGGAGATCTTACAGTTTTGGATTAGCAGAGCTGTCCCTTTCACATATCACAAAAACATTTGCCAATGATATAGATTTTTGGTATGAGCCTAATCAGAAACCTGTATCTGGGCCCAATGGTGGGAGCTGAACTAGTCAGCAAGGCTATTGTCTCTTATCCAAACCACCAGAGAGAGCTTTCTAGCACTGCTCTGGCTAAGCCACTGGCATGATTCAGGGTCAGCTAACTGACTCTCACATTCTTGGATCCAGCTCTCCTAACTGCCTCCAAAGCTAAAGGGTGAGAGTACAGAGGGCAACTCCCACTGCCATGGCTAGTTCATAGCAGAAGAATGGTGGAGTCAACTCTCCCTTTCTCATATCCTCTGGACCAGGTTACACCCACCACTCACAGCCATCTGTACTGTGCTGTGCAGGTAAGATGAAAAGTTCATTCTCCGAAGTGCTGCAGCTGATGGAGGACAGGGCCAGTTCACCTGCTTTCATGATTACAAAGCCAACTCTCCCAATGAGGAACATCTCCATGCTGGCTAGTGGTAATATGAGCCATAGATATCAACACTGACCCCTACCACTTTGTATTCATATACCCAGACAGTACCCTCAAACACAGTACTAGTTGGTCCCTCACTATGGCCCTAGGTGGTGAGACTGGCCATTCATAGAATGCTACTCCTCTTCAACCTTCTGCCCCCAGTTACATCTCTCTTCATAATGCTCATGTTACTCTATTTCTCTTTCTCTCCAATAAGTCTACTACATGCTTGTACATTGTGTTTGCTTTGGTTCCAGGCTTGTCACATGATTTATGGGCCCCTGAATTATGTCCTCCATCTTTGCTGCATGGTGAGGTGGCATGTGGGTGTCTTATGGCCTATGGGTATAGACATGGGCAAGTGCCATGCACATGGGTACAAGTCTGTGGCAGTGTGCCAGGATGCAAGTATCTTTCAGTCTTCCTCCACACAGGCTGTGCTGCCTGGATTTGAGTTGATTTTTTGTGTGTCCTAGGCATAAGACAACTTAGGCCACCAGCAAGATATAGAGCTAGGATGAACAAAGGATTGCCATCTTCACTGCCTCTGACTAATAAAACAACAACAACAACAAGAAGAAGTTGTCTCTTTACCATTACTAGTGGGGTAGAGTATCTTTCGCTCCTTACAAAACAGATTATTTCACATTGCTATTAACAACTAGGATTGATCATCTAGCTAGAGGAATGATATGTTTTGTTGTCTAGTGTCTGAGAAGAACAAGAAACTCAAATAGATTTTGTTAACCTGTGAGGGGATGGCTTTGTGTGTTATGTATTCTGAGGCTGATTACTGTGCCCAAGAGATCTGCTTGCAGTGTGGATTCTGGCATTGTCAAGCTTCTCTTGTCTTAATATTTTGTACAAATTGTTTTCCACCATGTCTGATTGCTTAATAAAGAGCTGATTCTGCTAAGAGTTGGGCAGTACAATAGGGGCCAGGACTTCCTGTTGCAGGAGAGGAGTGTCTGGTAGAGACCAAGGAGAGAGATTCACCATGAAGTATTCATCATGTGCAGGTTGCCAGGGTAGTCACCATGAGGACCCTGATAGAGGAAGAGCAGCCAGGGCAAGACTAAGATGGAAAGTAATGGGGCTCATGGCTGAGAAGTAGGCCAGCCCAGCATAGTCAGGTTAGAAAATCTAGAGACCTTCCCACCTTTGTGCCAGAAGCTTGTAATAAATATACCAGGTCTCCATGTTATTCAATTGGGAGATGAAAGGAGCAATAGAAAAGCACCCTGATTAAAATATTTTTCTCTCAAACAAGATGATCTCTAGATGGGCTGGGTATTGGTGGTGCGTGCCTTTAATTCCAGGACTTGGGAGGTAGGAGCAGGCAGATCTCTGAGTTCAAGGCCAGACTGATCTATAAAGCTAATTTCAGAATAGGCATGGCTCTAACCCCATGCCCCACAAAGAGACCTCACTAGAATAATAGACATGTCTCATTTCTATGCATTGAATCAAAGATCTATAAATTTTGCTTATGAAAAAAATATCAACATATGTTATTTGATAGTAATAATAAACTCAAGAACATGTAACTTCTTGGAGTGCATTGTTGTAGATCACCAAAATATCACCTCATAGTGCTTTAATGTTTCCATGAATCTTCAAATCTTCAAAGTATAATTTTGTAATTTGATCAAGTTTTCTACTTCAAATAAGTAGAAGAACATGGTAATATCAGAGAATTCGTCACCTAGAAGCCATCATTATGTGCATTTTTGAAGTGAGTTATTTAATCATTAACAATGTTATATAGACTTACATCAGTGGAGATAAGATATAGTGGAAAGTACAAGTTGTAGCTTTGAAAGAGATACTGCACGCACAAATGATAACAATCTGTATACAGAATGTCTTCTCCAATGAGAATTATGTGTTACACTTTTCTTTATGAAAATGGTTTAATATAGTTAATATGATATCAAGTCCTTGACTATTCTTCATGGAAAGTAGTTCCATAACAATGTTGGTCGATTTTAGCATCTCTCAACCTGTGGCTTACAAACTCATGAGGAATCTGAAATATTTTCACAGGGGTTGAATACCAGATATCCTGCAGTGTTTTAACATTGTGATTAATTGCAATTATGAAGTTGCAATGAAAATAAATTTCTGGTGGTCAAAATAACATGAGGAACTGTTCAAAGGCTTATAACATTAAAAGTCTGAGAACCACTGGTCAATATCATTCCAGATTGGACTCTGTGTAGTTGATATTCCTGGATTTTCCTGGGACATTAAGACCCTGTGTTTAGTCATTCCACATCTGCTTTCTTTTATCATGGCCTTTTGATTATATTCTCAAAGAATGAAGTAAAAAACATACGAAGAAAGAGACTGATTTATATTCACAGAATGAGACACTCTACCCACACAATTACTAAAAATCATCATTTTGAAGTCATCCATTGGTGAGTATTTGCATCAAATGCTCTGTGTGTAGAAAGGACTATTCATATTTCTTTTTTCAGTTCAGTAGTTATCAGTTATTTAGGTGCATATTCTGTGCACCTGATCAAGTCAGTTTTTTGGTCAGAATTTGTAATTCATTACACTTTTCAGAATCGCAAATCCCCCTAAAATCAAGCAAATGAGCAGGTTTTTTTCATTCATAGGGTGCTCTTCTGAGATTTTTTTTTTCATCCCTGTCCCTCAACCATCCCTCAGAAATGGGATACATGATTTGAGGCTATATAAGAAACACTTTGAAACAAGACCTGAATTTCTTTTTAGGCAGCTGTACATATCTCACCATATGATTCATAATGTGATTAGAGGAGAGGAAGTGATACAGTAGCATACGGCACCATAGTCAGCAGGAAAGGACATTTCAACATGCTTTGCAAAATTATACCTTTAGAAATTTAATAGAGGTGCCTCTTCCTGTCAAAGTTTTGGAATTACTATCTCCTGGAACACAAACATAACCAAGTTGTTATATAAAACATTGACACCTCCTGCTTATCAAGTTAGATAGAAAAATAATATTAATATATATGACTAAAGCAAGTCTTATTGAAGCATAAAACAATAATTGTCTCTGAAGGATATATTACAATGTGATCCTGGAACAATCAAACTCCTCTAGGGGTCCTTTTGCAGAGATATTTTAGAAGAAAAGTATTTGTCAGATTGGTTACATGTTACATGTATAGTATCTTGTTAATATCTCTACCCTCAAAACCCCAGTTTGGAAGCAGTTGGATTAAGTCCATAATCCATTGTCATTCTGTCTTTCTACGCATGAGTCAAAGAGACACATTACCTACTAGAATGTGGTAATTACCAAATTTTATCTCCCATAGTTTTGTTTTTAACTCTCTGTACTACTCAATGTAATGCTTTAAAAATATTTGGTAGTTTCATGTATGCTTATAATACACATTAGTCATTTTTACCCAAGTTATTCAATCTTATACCCTCTTCTTTCCACTGAAATCCTTCTTCCAACAAGGTCTTCTCATGTTCCCAAAGGGTGTTTTTGAAGTGTTTTTTGTTATCTTTGCAATCACTCAGAAATGTAGTATTGTTTCTAGATATTTTTCTTACAGTAAAGGGCAATTTTATCGCCAACCATTTGCCCCTCATAGAATACCACTGTTCTACTGGCTTGAGAATTGATGTAGATATTCTAGTTTTTTAATATTACAGTTACAACAGTCTTATGTGGATGGAATGCACAGGTAGAATTCACTATTCTGATGGGTAGAAACGTTATCTTGAAAGTAATCTAGTTTCTTCTGTCATTCTCTAAATTTATCCATATCTCTGAATAAATTGGTGTACCATAATACCACTTTTGTTCACAACACAGATAAAATTTAACTTTTATGTGTACATTAAGAGTTCCATAGCTCTCCATGGATTATGCTCTTATGGCTATCAGCCAAATATCAGTTTCACTAAGAAAGATGATACTGGATATTACTATGGATCCCTCATCCACTACAGTAATTGTAGATAACAGTTTTTGGGCCATTAAATGCAACTTGGTCATTATAGCCATAGAACCATATAAGTGTTATATATAGAAATCCAAGTTTCATAGTTAGAATTATCTATTGTGTTTTCTGACCTACTAAATGTATTCGTCTCATCATTGTTCAGGAGTATTTGCTCATTCTTTTTTTTTTTTTTTTTTTTTTTTTTTTGCTTTTTTGAGACAGGGTTTCTCTGTATAGCTCTGCTGTCCTGTAACTCACTCTGTAGACCAGGTTGGCCTCAAACTCAAAAATCTACCTGCCTCTGCCTTCCAAGTGCTGGGATTAAAGGCGTGCTCCACCACTGCCTGGCATATTTGCTCATTCTTTATCACAGTCATAATGAAAGATTTGTTTGTTTTTTGACCCCTGTTGTTGAATGAGGGAAAGCTGAAAGAATCTGAGGAGGAAGGCAATGCTGTAGGAGGACCAGCAGTCTCAATTAACCTGGACCCCTGAGATTTCTCAGACATTGGACCACCAATCAGGCAGCATACACCAGCTGATATGAGGACCCTAACACATACACAGTAGAGGACTGCTGGATCTGCTTTCAGTCAGAGAAGAGACATATGACTTTCAAGAAACTGGAGGCCCCAGAGAGTGGGGTGGTTTGAGGTAGGGTGGAGGGTGGCTGTGACATCCTCATGTACACAGGGTAGGAGGTATTAGATGTGGAAACTCAGAGGGTGGGCCAGGAGGGCAAGAAAATCTGGACTATTTAAAAAAAAAGATTAACATCTTCTGCATATATGCGCAGGTGAGGTATTGCAGGATCCTCAGTAGTACTATGTCCAATTTTCTGAGGAACCACCAGACTAATTTCAATAGTGGTTGTACAAGCTTGCAATCCAACCAACAATGGAGGAGTGTTCCTCTTTCTCCACATCCTCACCAGCATCTGCTCTCACCTGAATTTTTTATCTTAGCCATTCTGACTGGTGTGAGGTAGAATCTCAGGGTTGTTTTGATTTGCATTTCCCTGATGATTAAGGATGTTGAACATTTTTTCAGGTGCTTCTCAGCCATTCGATATTTCTCAGGTGAGAATTCTTTGTTTAGCTCTGAGCCCCATTTTTTAATGGGGTTATTTGATTTTCTGAAGTCTACCTTGTTGAGTTCTTTATATATATTGGATATTAGTCCCCTATCTGATTTAGGATAGGTAAAATCCTTTCCCAATCTGTTGGTGGCCTTTTTGACAGTGTCAATAAGACAAAGCTTACAGAAGCTTTGCAATTTTATGAGGTCCCATTTGTCTATTCTCGATCTTACAGCACAAGCCATTGCTGTTCTATTCAGGAATTTCCCCCCTGGACCCATACCTTCGAGGCTTTTCCCTATATTCTCCTCTATAAGTTTCAGTGTCTCTGGTTTTATGTGGAGTTTTTTAATCCACTTAGATTTGACCTAAGTACAAGGAGATAGGAATGGATCAATTCACATTCTTCTACATGATAACCGCCAATTGTGCCAGCACCATTTGTTGAAAATGCTGTCTTTTTTCCACTGGATGGTTTTTGCTCCCTTTTCAAAGATCAAGTGACTATAGGTGTGTGGGTTCATTTCTGGGTCTTCAATTCTATTCCATTGGTCTACTTGTCTGTTGCTATACCAGTACCATGCAGTTTTTATCACAATTGCTCTGTAGTACAGCTTTAGGTCAGGCATGGTGATTCCACCAGAGGTTCTTTTATCCTTGAGAAGAGTTTTTGCTATCCTAGGATTTTTGTTATTCCAGATGAATTTGCAGATTTCCCTTTCTCTTGGGCATATATCCAGAAGATGTTCCAACTGGTAAGAAGGACACATGCTCCACTATGTTCATAGCAGCCTTATTTATAATAGCCAGAAGCTGGAAAGAACCCAGATGCCCCTCAAAAGAGGAATGGCTACATAAAATGTCGTGCATTTACACAATGGAGTACAACTCAGCTATTAAAAAGAATGAATTTATGAAATTCCTAGGCAAATGGATGGACCTGAAGGGCATCATCCTGAGTGAGGTAACTGAATTACAAAAAACTCACACAATATGCACTCAATGATAAGTGGATATTAGCCCAGAAACATAGAATACCCAAGATATAAGATACAATTTGCTAAACACATGAAACTCAAGAAGATTGAAGACCAAAGTGTCGACACTTTGCCCCTTCCTAGAATTGGGAACAAAACACCCATGAAAGGAGTTACAGAGACACAGTTTAGAGCTGAGATGAAAGAATGGACCATCTAGAGACTGCCATATCTGGGAATCCATCCCATAATCAGCCTCCAAACACTGACACCATTGCATACACTAGCAAGATATTGCTGAAAGGACCCAGATATAGCTTTCTCTTTTGTGACTATGCTGGGGCAACACACACAAACACAGAAGTGGATGCTCACAGTCAGCTATTGGATGGATCACAGGGCCCCCAATGGAGGAGCTAGAGAAAGTACCCAAAGAGCTAAAGGTGTTCCAACTCCATAGGTGGAACAACAATATGAACTACCCAGTACCCCCCTGAGCTCGTGTCTCTAGTTGCATATGTATCAGAAGATGGCCTAGTTGGCCATCAGTGGAAAGAGAGGCCCATTGGTCATGCAAACTTTATCTGCCTCAGTACAGGGGAATGCCAGGGCCAAGAAGTGGGAGTAGGTGGGTGGGAGAGTTGGTGGGGGAGCGGGTGGGGGACTTTTGGGATAGCATTGGAAATGTAAATGAAATAAATACCTACTAAAAACAAAATAAAAAATATAAAAATAAAAAAGATTAAATCATATTGAAAATTATTTTTAAAATTAAAAATAGCATATGGGACAAAAGAAATTCAATTACAGCTGACGGCAGTTTTGGGGTGCTGAACAAGGAGAAGATAATCATATCCAGCAAACTCAAAAATCACTCTAGTGATTGAACCTCACTCATTGGTTTGCGATCTTTTCAACTTATCTAACTATCCTTGGTGACACACAGATATTGTAGACATCCTATCCTGTGAGTAACAAAAGAATAAGAGCTAACAGCTATTATATAGCTCTGAAGCAATTCAGTGTGCTACTTTTGTAAAAGAAGTTGCCAGTTATAATAGGAAAGAAAGCACACCTAATTCTTGCAACCACTTCACTTTTTAAAAATTACATCCTGTGGAATTATTCAATCAAGTACTTTGCTATCCACTTTAGAATCCATCTATTTGCCATCCACTTTAGGATCCATCTATTTCATAACTTGTGATGCTGTACACAGTTGGTATCTCTGGATAGTGTGATATTTTTTTTCTAAATAGAGACAGAGGAGAAGCAGATATGGGAAAGAGGGGAGGTGGGGAATTGGAACCCTGAGGATAAAAGAGAGGAGAAATCATGGTTGGGTTATGATATATAAGAGAAGAATAAAAAATAAAGAATAAATAATAATCTACTGAAAATTAAGTAGAAAAAATGAAATGACACAGAAAAGGAGGAAACCATTAAGCTTTAATTATGAAAAAGATATTATACAAGTTTTGTAAAATGTAAATAGATTAAATACTTTAATTGGGGAAAGGTCACTGTCTTAGTGTTTTACTGCTATGAGCAGATACCATGTCCAAGGCAAGTCTTATAAAGGACAACACATATTTGGGGCTGGCTTACAGGTTCAGAGGTTCAGTCCATTATCATCAAGGTGAGAACATGGCAGCATCCAAGCAGGCATGGTGCAGGCAGAGCTGAGAGTTCTACATCTTCATCTGCGGGCTGCTAGTGGAAGACTGACTTCCATTATTAAAATTATCCATGGGAGAGTGAAGAGAGACCAGTTATGGCAAGAAGAATTTAATTGGAATACTTTTGCAGCAGAAACCTCAAGCTAATCTTATGCAGAATTCTAGGCATAGTTGTACCTTCAGAATTGTATAGAATTTGAGTTTTAAAAAACCTGTACTTTAATAACCCCAAAGTATCCCTGAATATGACTATATATAGAATGTAGCATATCCTTAGAGAAGACAGCTCATATTTCTTAGTGAAAAGATTTAGAAACGAACTGAATTAGTAGCAGTCTTTGATCAATCTTTTTTAGCAATTGACAGTTGAGTGTTTTTGCTAGCAAGTAGGGGTCTGAGAAGGAACAAGAGCTCTTCTTATAAAGCACAAGAGGTAGGCACTTTGTATGTGAACACTTTGCATGCAGCAATTTTTGTGAAGTTTATTTATTTTATTTATTTTTTTTATTTATTTTTATTTATTTATTTATTACTTATGCACAGCTTTGCTGTCTTACTCAAGCAAAACATTTGTGTAATTTAAAATTAGCAAGATATGTAAGATTGAAATATCTAATTCTCACCTTTATAGATTGAACATTTCATTTTCTTGTATTATTTTAATTTACATATAAGTTGTAAGTTTGTACATTGTTCCATAGAAAGGAAAATTTGTACATACTAATGATCTAGTCCTTGATATTTCAATAAACTACACATACTGTAACTTTCAAGTCAGCCTTATGATACTTATCTTCTTAACAATTTATAATCTCTTTAAAGTAAAATCATTGAAATCATTTCTGAATCACATACTGAATTTTTGGTACATTTAGCCATTAGAACAATATAGTTCAATACACAACACATCAAAATTCCCTGGAAAAGATAGTCTATAGTTACACAGAAATTAGGCTGCTGTTGATTATTGTATAGGATGAAGATTTAACCCATGACCTTAAGAGTGTTAGAAAATCATTCTATCTCTTAGCTCAAAAGCATTCCCTTTCTTAACAGTATTTACAGTGAACCCAATATGTGTGAGCTGACTAATTGGGACAATTCTGATGCCTAATTTTGGTTGACATCTAGAATCAACTAAAACCTAAATAGCTGAGCACATCTGTGAGGGATTAATCTTGATTGAATCATTCCTGATGGAAAGATGGACCTTGAATCTTGATCATTTGAGTTCAGGAGGCCCGCCTTTAATCTGGGCCATATCTTCTAGTTGGAATAAAAAGACATACAAGAAAGACGGTTTTGGGTCTTGCCTGTTTTCTCTCACACTCTCTCAAGTTCAACTATCCTGTCGCTGAGACATTACTTTTACTGGTACTAGAATCCAATTTAAAACACAAGCTTACAGGTTCGTCTGGCTGGTGAGTTTCTTTTTTTCTTTTCTTTTTTTCTTGTTACATCTTTATTACTTAGACACATACATGGGGCAGTTTTACTCTTTTTTTTTTTGTTGTTGTTGTTGATTTTTTTTTAGCATTTATTTGTTTTTTTTTTAAATTAGGTATTTTCCTCATTTACATTTTCAATGCTATCCCAAAGGTCCCCCATACCCACCCCCCTCAATCCCCTACCCACCCACTCCCCCTTTTTGGCCCTGGTGTTCCCCTGTACTGGGGCATATAAAGTTTGCAAGTCCAATGGGCCTCTCTTTGCAGTGATGGCCGACTAGGCCATCTTTTGATACATATGCAGCTAAAGACAAGAGCTCCCAGGTACTGGTTAGTTCATATTGTTGTTCCACCTATAGGGTTGCAGTTCCCTATAGCTCCGTGAGTAATTTCTCTAGCTCCTCCATTAGGGGCCGTGTGAACCATCCAATAGCTGACTGTGATCATCCACTTCTGTGTTTGCTAGGCCCCGGCATAGTCTCACAAGAGAGAGCTATAACTGGGTCCTTTCAGCAAAATCTTGCTAGTGTATGCAATGGTGTCAGCATTTGGAAGCTGATTATGGGATGGATCCCTGCATATGGCAGTCACTAGATGGTCCATCCTTTCGTCACAGCTCCAAATTTTGTCTCTGTAACTCTTTCTATGGGTGTTTTGTTCCCATTTCTAAGAAAGGGTAAAGTATCCACACTTTATTTTTCTGCTGCAGCAACAAACAGAGGGCTTCAAGATGCCCACATTCTCTGTGAATCTCCCAGAGCTGTAAACACTCTACTTGCACAGGAGAGAAAGCAGTAAAGAGGAACTACCATGCTGTAGCAGGAGGACCGAGACTTTTTTGGTTATGACAAGAACCTGTGGTGGTTGTATGAAATAAGGGAGCTGTATTCTTTCATTTGTCATTTTTCCGGTATTTTCTACCTCATTTAAGTTTTTCTGCCTGACTGCAGAATGTGTAAGTGGGCTCGCCAAGAAACTTTGGAAATAGCTATAAGGCAAAGGCCTCACAACTGTTCTGCTCTCAGCAAGACCGTGTGACTAAAGAAGATGACTTGAATGATTAAGCAAGGCTTAAGGAGTGCTACTTTGTACACCCAATGACTTTTGGTTCTTTAGAGCACCTTATTAAAAGGATTGAAAATATGAGGAAAAAAACCAACAAATCAAACAAACAAGAAATAATAACAGCAACAGCAATAACAACAACAAAACAGCACTTCTTTCAGATTCCAATATAGACTGAAGACCTGCTAATATGTCTAGTCTTTCAACCAAAAACTGTGAACTAGACTAGCTGGACCACAATCTCTGAACTGTGTCTGTGATATGATATGGAGTCTCGCCAGCAAGGACACACACACAGGACACACACGGGTTCTTCTGCAGCATAGCTTTAATGCATCTCGAGAAAAAGATCATTAGCTTCTGGGGGAGGAGGCCCAAAACACAGGAAACTCAGTCCTTATATAGCCCACAAGAGGGGTTGGAGACATATTTTACCCTGACTGGCTGATCACTATCAGCCCAGATGACGCCAGATGACGCCATGGGACAGGCAGGGCACAAGGAATGGAAAAATACCCCAGCACATACGCAGATTATTTGTTTACCAGTTAGAACACCAGATATCAGCTCCATCTTGTAATGGTGATTGCAAGGGCGGCTCCTCACACTGAACCACTTTAAGAAATCCCTCTTTAGTATATATAGCTTTATTCAATCTGTTCTGTTTCTCTAGAGAACCCTGACTAAATATTGCAATGTAGTATTTAACAATCACAATTAATTGCCTATGACTAACTCAAGTGTATAAATAAATTCATATGAATAATGTTGTGCTTAGAGTTGGATATGGAAAATTAATCACACAAATCTATTTATATAGACTTTAAAATAGGCAATTTAGAAGCTTCTGACCATTCAAGTACTTCGTATGAAAGTATTCTTAAAGTCTTTTTCATAACTTTATAATTATAGCTTTTATGCATGTTTACTTCAATGAACACTTATGTGACAACATGCAAAACTTAATATTTTTTCTAATTTCATGTAAAATGTAAACATGTATATTCAATTACAAATTACATTTACATTAGTTTAATATGACTATGATATAACATTTAATTTTTATTTGTTATAAATGTAACATATTCACCTGATATAATTGTTGTCTCAGATGCTTACCATTGCATAAATTCACCCTTTCTAGTCCTTTAAAAACTCTGGATGGCTGATTCAACTCACTTCTGGTTCAACTTTCTGTCCGAGATGACTGATTCAATCTGGCTTCACAGCTTCTCACTGAGTTACTTGGCTTGGCCTCCAACTAACCTGTCAATTTGTTTGAATCTTCTAGTTCCTCCTTATTCTCTGGATTCAAGTGCCTCTGCTGGCCTCCACTAAACTGCATAAACTCACTAACAAACTCTACTCCAGTGTACTGCACTGACTCTGCTGACCGACCACACCAAACTGACTGAACATCTCTGCTGAACTCAACTGACTAAACCGAGACTCTCTTCCTGCACTGCTCTTAAATAGCCGCCCTTTCCTTGGCTGCTCTTGGGCATATCCCATCCTCTTAAACATTTCTGATTCATCGCTTTGTCCCTCAATTAGATATCATTGTTTGGGATTAAAGATGTGTGACCTGTCTGCATTCCACCTGGATCATACAGACCTTGAAGGTCTTTGGATGTAATCAGAGCAACAATGATGCTGGATTAAATTTCTCTATAATATATCAATTATTTTTGAAAAATAAAATAAAGGTGGTTATAAAGCATTTTCTGGACTTTAGCATGTCCTTTTAATTCTCTTTTCTCACTTAACATGGTAAACATACTTGATATCTCAGAGTAAATTTATTGTACTTACTCTGAATAATCATAATTCTTTTCTTCCACTCATTTAAGGCATACTAACTTAAATTTCACAGAAAATCCATTAACTCTAAAAATAATGAAAATGCATATGGCATTTCCACTATGTTCTTCTGCTTGCCTTATACAAATTAAAACAGAGTGGATTAATTGAGCTGAGCATTTTCAGTTCTTATTTTTCCTTGTAAAATTAGCAAATGCACCTGAATTTTAGGAAAAAACATAAAAACAAGTTCAAAGCATTTAATAAATAGTCTTTAAAAGCTCTCCTTTTTCTTCATATTCAAACTATTAATGAGTTCAGCATCAAAAATTAATAGACATCTCATGGGCATTTATATAATTACAGCCTACTCAATCCCATGGACATTTCTACAATTACATCATACTTGCCTTAGCCTCCCAAAAGCAGGGTTAACAGGCATGTGGCCTTGTGCCCATTTTATCTGACAAAAACATATTTCAATTCCACAGATATTTGTTGGTTGCTTACTATCTTCTATTGGCATTGATATAACACAGTATCAGAACCTATGTTATTTAAACAACAGAAACTTAATCCTTATATTGCTATATATTAGGAAGTCAAAACAAAGATATTGTCATATCTGATGTGAAGATAGAACAGCTCACAGTTGTTTAGTTTTGGACATGTGAAACTGTTGTAGTTTCACATAGCAGAGAAAACAGTAAGGTTATCTTTTTCACTTGTCCTACTTTAAGGACACACTGTGAGTATCCATAGGAGATTCCCTCTTCATCACTCAAATTCTTTCAAAAGGTTCTGTCTACACATACTGTAATATTGTATAATTTACAGTAATACATTAAACATGGGTGTTGTGAACAAGCAAAAGAAACTTATTCTAAGCACTACCACTTCATTTTAAGACTCTATTTAATCATAGAGAGAAACTAAATTCAAGGTCTCAGGCTCTAGCAGTGCTGGGGACTTCTCTATAGCTGAACAAATTCTGCTGTAAACACCTGTCTAAGTTCAGACATTTTAGGGGTACCTTGTAAGGAGACAATTTTCTGAGTCCAGCCATCTCAGGGACAACTTCTCTATCTTGCTGGCAGGGTAAAACAAGTTCATGTTCCCAAACACTTATCCCACATCTCCAAATGTTTTCTTAATTATCTGTTAACTGATAAAGAATATAGAAATTGGTGTTATCTAAACCAAGTTGAAAGTGTTGTAAAAATATGTAACCAGTTGCCTGTTATTCTCTAATTAACTACACTTTCAACTTGAAATGTGAACCCCAAAATGGGTATACACAAAACTTCACTCCACTTTATGTGTGTATTAATTACTGTATAAGTTCTGGGGTTTTGTCATTGACCTAAGAGAAAATGATCTTTGCACTTTAATCCTGCTCGTATTTTTCAATCTTTTGTTCATTTTATGAAATTTAAAATTTAGGAGACATCATTTGCCTCTCATTCCCTTTCTTCCCTCCAAATGTACCATGTACCATTTCCTTGCTCTGTATCTGATTTGTGAATTTTATCTGTAATTGTTATTACACATGGCATGATAGACTTATAGATAGCAGATAGTGACTTGAAACAATAGGTTTCTAGTTAAACAGAGGGCTTACTCAACAAGAGAGAAATCATGACTAATACTAGAAATTTAGCCAATTATTCAGAGCTACTGAAGTTATCTGTTTTGAAGGAGAACATACTACCACCATTTTGCTAAACCAGCATAATTACTAACTCTATTAAAAATATGTATTCTTATATTAACAGATAAGTATATATGTCTCTATGAAAGTTATGCTCCTTGCAATAGACAGATCATTTGAAAAAAACACAGCTCATCAAAACACAGAAAAGAGGTGACTGTGATAAGAACCAACTGCTACATTTTTGCAAGCATTCATTTTACCAAATAAATCTAAAAACTAATGAACAATAGGGGTAATAAAGTTATACATGATATTAAATAAATATTTAAGAAAAAGGGAGGTAAAAGGAAGTAATATGAAGATAATCTGTAGGGTTAGAGAGAAGTGGACTTTTATGTAGGAATCTTGGCTTTGGCATCATTAATATCAATTTTAGCTCAGAAAGGAAAGAATTAGATGTTATTTATTTTTAATAGTAGAATAGTATTCTTGATATAGAGGAGAATTAATAAAACAACACCAGCCAAACAAACCAAAAAGCCTAAGTTAGAATTGAACCAAACTGAGTTTGAAAATCTTTAGGGAGGTCAGAATTTCTGGAGGAGACTGTGCACAGATAAATAAGAAATATATCATGAAGGACTGTAGTGGATGAATATACTATAGAGAATTTATTAGTGAGGGAATATTTTGCTTAAGATCTTAGCAAAGAAGTGACATTAGATTTTGTATTTATTAAAAGGATTGTCCAAAAATTATACACTGCAAGTGGTATTAGAAAACAAATGAAAAGACAGAAAAATTTCTTAGAATTTCTGACAGTCATTTAGATGTGTTGATGGCTTGGGCAGAGTTTCTACTCTGGGTATCACAAGTAGTGCATTTTGGATACATTTTAAAGATGGATACAGAAAAATTTGACAAATTGGATATGGTTTGTTTGCATAGATAAATGAAAAGAAAAGTTTAACTATTAATTTGAGTTGTGAAGGTCATTTAAAGGAGTCTGTATTAACTTGGAAAAGCCTGAGTGTAGAACACCTATGTGTGGGAAGGCCATCCTATGCTATATTAAACATACTTTATATGTTATATTATACATATAAATATGCTTTATATTTATATGTCATATTAAATGTACTTTAAATAAATTAAAAATTATTCTCTTTAATCCAAAAGCTTTTTATAAGTTTAGTTAAAAAAATTAAAAGGATAAAACAAGTGAACTCAATATACTATGTCAAAGTCCAGCCCCTTGGAGCCCACCAAATGCAGGTGTACTAACTAAAGAAATAAGGAAAAATATGAATGAGAACCAGAAAGGCGTGACTGAGAGTTTTAATGCCACCCCTGTTTGCACAGTTTACCACTCCTGTTGCCTGCTAACAAACCTGGGAGATTCTGTCCATGCATAACAAGTTCATAAGTTGATTTGGAACTTTGGGATTTGTCCTCTTTGTGTGTTTGTTTCTTTTTTTCTGCTTTCCCTCTTTTCTCTTTCTCTTTTGTAATTACAAATCTCTAGGCCCAGAAAGGAACCTTAAGTTACATAAATGTGTTTTATATATTTCTTAAGCATTCAAGTGAAAACATTCAGTAAGCATCCAATTAGTTTAACTATTATATGCCAAACTACCCCAGATTATATTGGTTTAAAAAAAGGCAGATAAAAACCATTTTGATTATTTCTCGTAGTTGTTATAATTTATTGATCTTCATACACACAATTTTGTTTCTTTTTTTCCTTTTATTTAAAACAGGCTTTATTCTCACACATCCTGATTATGGTTTCCTCCCCTACTCTATATCCCAGTTCCTTGACACCTGCCTTCCCATCCAGATCTACCCCATTTTTGTTTCTAGTTAGAAAGCAATAGAACTTCTAAATAATTAATTAGATAAAGCCAAAACTAACAGCTGGACGGTGGTGGCGCATGCCTTTAATCCCAGCACTTGGGAGGCAGAGGCAGGCAGATTTCTGATTTCAAGGCCAGCCTGGTCCAAAATAACAAATAGAAGAAAATGTGTCCCAAAGGGCATATAGATGAAGTGACCCACTCATTTGCACATTGTAGAATCCTATAAAAACATTAAACTAGAAGTCATTATACATAAAGAGACTATAGTGTAAAAAAGTGAGAAAATACATACATATATACATATATAATAATATTCAAATTTAAAAATATTTAAAATTTTATGATATGGCATTTTGAGCCATGAAACCTTCAAAGATGCCACTGAGTTTATTTTCTTTCTTTTTTTTTCCATTTTTTATTAGGTATTTAACTCATTTACATTTCCAATGCTATACCAAAAGTCCCCCATATCCACCCACCCCCACTCCCCTGCCCACCCACTCCCCCTTTTTGGCCCTGGTGTTCCCCTGTACTGGGGCATATAAAGTTTGCAAGTCCAATGGGCCTCTCTTTCCAGTGATGGCCGACTAGGCCATCTTTTGATACATATGCAGCTAGAGTCAAGAGCTCCGGGGTACTGGTTAGTTCATAATGTTGTTCCACCTATAGGGTTGCAGATCCCTTTAGCTCCTTGGCTACATTCTCTAGCTCCTCCATTGGGAGCCCTATGATCCATCCATTAGCTGACTGTGAGAATCCACTTCTGTGTTTGCTAGGCCCCGGCATAGTTTCACAAGAGACAGCTACATCTGGGTCCTTTCAATAAAATCTTGCTAGTGTATGCAATGGTGTCAGCGTTTGGATGCTGATTATGGGGTGGATCCCTGGATATGGCAGTCTCCACATGGTCCATCCTTTCATCTCAGCTCCAAACTTTGTCTCTGTAACTCCTTCCATGGGTGTTTTGTTCCCAAATCTAAGGAGGGGCATAGTGTCCACACTTCAGTCTTCATTCTTCTTGAGTTTCATGTGTTTAGCAAATTATATCTTATATCTTGGGTATCCTAGGTTTGGGGCTAATATCCACTTATCAGTGAGTACATATTGTGTGAGTTTCTTTGTGAATGTGTTACCTCACTCAGGATGATGCCCTCCAGGTCCATCCATTTGGCTAGGAATTTCATAAATTCATTCTTTTTAATAGCTGAGTAGTACTCCATTGTGTAGATGTACCACATTTTCTGTATCCATTCCTCTGTTGAGGGGCATCTAGGTTCTTTCCAGCTTCTGGCTATTATAAATAAGGCTGCTATGAACATAGTGGAGCATGTGTCCTTCTTACCATTTGGGGCATCTTCTGGATATATGCCCAGGAGAGGTATTGTTGGATCCTCCGGTAGTACTATGTCCAGTTTTCTGAGGAACCGCCAGACTGATTTCCAGAGTGGTTGTACAAGCCTGCACTCCCACCAACAATGGAGGAGTGTTCCTCTTTCTCCACATCCACGCCAGCATCTGCTGTCACCTGAATTTTTGATCTTAGCCATTCTGACTGGTGTGAGGTGGAATCTCAGGGTTGTTTTGATTTGCATTTCCCTGATGATTAAGGATGTTGAACATTTTTTCAAGTGCTTCTCTGCCATTCGGTATTCCTCAGGTGAGAATTCTTTGTTCAGTTCTGAGCCCCATTTTTTAATGGGGTTATTTGATTTTCTGAAGTCCACCTTCTTGAGTTCTTTATATATGTTGGATATTAGTCCCCTATCTGATTTAGGATAGGTAAAGATCCTTTCCCAATCTGTTGGTGGTCTTTTTGTCTTATTGACGGTGTGTTTTGCCTTGCAGAAACTTTGGAGTTTCATTAGGTCCCATTTGTCAATTCTCGATCTTACAGCACAAGCCATTGCTGTTCTGTTCAGGAATTTTTCCCCTGTGCCCATATCTTCAAGGTTTTTCCCCACTTTCTCCTCTATAAGTTTCAGTGTCTCTGGTTTTATGTGAAGTTCCTTGATCCACTTAGATTTGACCTTAGTACAAGGAGATAAGTATGGATCGATTCGCATTCTTCTACACGATAACAACCAGTTGTGCCAGCACCAATTGTTGAAAATGCTGTCTTTCTTCCACTGGATGGTTTTAGCTCCCTTGTGGAAGATCAAGTGACCATAGGTGTGTGGGTTCATTTCTGGGTCTTCAATTCTATTCCATTTGTCTACTTGTCTGTCTCTATACCAGTACCATGCAGTTTTTATCACAATTGCTCTGTAGTAAAGCTTTAGGTCTGGCATAGTGATTCTGCCAGAAGTTCTTTTATCCTTGAGAAGACTTTTTGCTATCCTAGGTTTTTTGTTATTCCAGACAAATTTGCAAATTGCTCCTTCCAATTCGGTGAAGAATTGAGTTGGAATTTTGATGGGGATTGCATTGAATCTGTAGATTGCTTTTGGCAAGATAGCCATTTTTACAATGTTGATCCTGCCAATCCATGAGCATGGGAGATCTTTCCATCTTCTGAGATCTTCCTTAATTTCTTTCTTCAGAAATTTGAAGTTTTTATCATACAGATCTTTCACTTCCTTAGTTAGAATCACGCCAAGATGTTTTATATTATTTGTGACTATTGAGAAGGGTGTTGTTTCCCTAATTTCTTTCTCAGCCTGTTTATTCTTTGTATAGAGAAAGGCCATTGACTTGTTTGAGTTAATTTTATATCCAGCTACTTCACCGAAGCTGTTTATCAGGTTTAGGAGTTCTCTGGTAGAATTTTTAGGGTCACTTATATATACTATCATATCATCTGCAAAAAGTGATATTTTGACTTCCTCTTTTCCAATTTGTATCCCCTTGATCTCCTTTTGTTGTCGAATTGCACTGGCTAATACTTCAAGTACTATGTTGAAAAGGTAGGGAGAAAGTGGGCAGCCTTGTCTAGTCCCTGATTTTAGTGGGATTGCTTCCAGCTTCTCTCCATTTACTTTGATGTTGGCTACTGATTTGCTGTAGATTGCTTTTATCATATTTAGGTATGGGCCTTGAATTCCTGATCTTTCCAACACTTTTATCATGAATGGGTGTTGGATCTTGTCAAATGCTTTTTCTGCATCTAACGAGATGATCATGTGGTTTTTGTCTTTGAGTTTGTTTATATAATGGATTACATTGATGGATTTTCGTATATTAAACCATCTCTGCATCCCTGGAATAAAACCTACTTGGTCAGGATGGATGATTGCTTTAATGTGTTCTTGGATTCGGTTAGTGAGAATTTTATTGAGGATTTTTGCATCGATATTCATAAGAGAAATTGGTCTGAAGTTCTCTATCTTTGTTGGGTCTTTCTGTGGTTTAGGTATCAGAGTAATAGTGGCTTCATAAAATGAGTTGGGTAGAGTACCTTCTACTTCTATTTTGTGAAATAGTTTGTGCAGAAATGGAATTAGATCTTCTTTGAAGGTCTGATAGAACTCTGCACTAAACCAATCTGGTCCTGGGCTTTTTTTGGTTGGGAGACTATTAATAACTGCTTCTATTTCTTTAGGTGATATGGGACTGTTTAGATGGTCAACTTGATCCTGATTCAACTTTGGTACCTGGTATCTGTCCAGAAATTTGTCCATTTCGTCCAGGTTTTCCAGTTTTGTTGAGTATAGCCTTTTGTAGAAGGATCTGATGGTGTTTTGGATTTCTTCAGGATCTGTTGTTATGTCTCCCTTTTCATTTCTGATTTTGTTAATTAGAATTTTGTCCCTGTGCCCTTTAGTGAGTCTAGCTAAGGGTTTATCTATCTTGTTGATTTTCTCAAAGAACCAACTCCTCGTTTGGTTAATTCTTTGAATAGTTCTTCTTGTTTCCACTTGGTTGATTTCACCCCTGAGTTTGATTATTTCCTGCCGTCTACTCCTCTTGGGTGAATTTGCTTCCTTTTTTTTCTAGGGCTTTTAGATGTGTTGTCAAGCTGCTAGTATGTGCTGTCTCCCGTTTCTTCTTGGAGGCACTCAGAGCTATGAGTTTCCCTCTTAGAAATGCTTTCATTGTGTCCCATAGGTTTGGGTACGTTGTGGCTTCATTTTCATTAAACTCTAAAAAGTCTTTAATTTCTTTCTTTATTCCTTCCTTGACCAAGGTATCATTGAGAAGAGTGTTATTCAGTTTCCACGTGAATGTTGGCTTTCCATTATTTATGTTGTTATTGAAGATCAGTCTTAGGCCATGGTGGTCTGATAGGATACATGGGACAATTTCAATATTTTTGTATCTATTGAGGCCTGTTTTGTGACCAATTATATGGTCAATTTTGGAGAAGGTCCTGTGAGGTGCTGAGAAGAAGGTATATCCTTTTGTTTTAGGATAAAATGTTCTGTAGATATCTGTCAGGTCCATTTGTTTCATAACTTCTGTTAGTTTCACCGTGTCCCTGTTTAGTTTCTGTTTCCACGATCTGTCCTTTGAAGAACATGGTGTGTTGAAGTCTCCCACTATTATTGTGTGAGGTGCAATGTATGCTTTGAGCTTTACTAAAGTGTCTCTAATGAATGTGGCTGCCCTTGCATTTGGTGCGTAGATATTCAGAATTGAGAGTTCCTCTTGGAGGATTTTACCTTTGATGAGTATGAAGTGTCCCTCCTTGTCTTTTTTGATAACTTTGGGTTGGAAGTCGATTTTATCCGATATTAAAATGGCTACTCCAGCTTGTTTCTTCAGTCCATTTGCTTGGAAAATTGTTTTCCAGCCTTTCACTCTGAGGTAGTGTCTGTCTTTTTCCCTGAGATGGGTTTCCTGTAAGCAGCAGAATGTTGGGTCCTGTTTGTGTAGCCAGTCTGTTAGTCTATGTCTTTTTATTGGGGAATTGAGTCCATTGATATTAAGAGATATTAAGGAAAAGTAATTGTTGCTCCCTTTTATTTTTGTTGTTAGAGTTGGCATTCTGTTCTTGTGGCTGTCTTCTTTTTGGTTTGTTGAATGATTACTTTCTTGGTTGTTCTAGGGCGTGATTTCCGTCCTTGTATTGCTTCTTTTCTGTTATTATCCTTTGAAAGGCTGGATTCGTGGAAAGATATTGTGTGAATTTGGTTTTGTCGTGGAATACTTTGGTTTCTCCATCTATGGTAATTGAGAGTTTGGCCGGGTATAGTAGCCTGGGCTGGCATTTGTGTTCTCTTAGTGTCTGTATAACATCTGTCCAGGCTCTTCTGGCTTTCATAGTCTCTGGTGAAAAGTCTGGTGTAATTCTGATAGGCCTTCCTTTATCTGTTACTTGACCTTTCTCCCTTACTGCTTTTAATATTCTATCTTTATTTAGTGCATTTGTTGTTCTGATTATTATGTGTCGGGAGGAATTTCTTTTCTGGTCCTGTCTATTTGGAGTTCTGTAGGCTTCTTGTATGATCATGGGCATCTCTTTTTTTATGTTTGGGAAGTTTTCTTCTATTATTTTGTTGAAGATATTAGCTGGACCTTTAAGTTGAAAATCTTCATTCTCATCAATTCCTATTATCCGTAGGTTTGGTCTTCTCATTGTGTCCTGGATTACCTGGATGTTTTGAGTTAGGATCCTTTTGCATTTTGTATTTTCTTTGACTGTTGTGTCGATGTTCTCTATGGAATCTTCTGCACCTGAGATTCTCTCTTCCATTTCTTGTATTCTGTTGCTGATGCTTGCATCTATGGTTCCAGATCTCTTTCCTAGGGTTTCTATCTCCAGCGTTGCCTCGCTTTGGGTTTTCTTTATTGTGTCTACTTCCCCTTTTAGTTCTAGTATGGTTTTGTTCATTTCCATCACCTGTTTGGATGTGTTTTCCTGTTTTTCTTTAATGATTTCTACCTGTTTGGCTGTGTTTTCCTGCTTTTTTTAAGGGCCTGTAACCCTTTAGCAGTGCTCTCCTGTAATTCTTTAAGTGACTTATGAAAGTCCTTCTTGATGTCCTCTATCATCATCATGAGAAATGTTTTTAAATCTGGGTCTAGATTTTCGGTTGTGTTGGGGTGCCCAGGACTAGGTGGGGTGGGAGTGCTGCGTTCTGATGCTGGTGAGTGGTCTTGATTTCTGTTAGTAGGATTCTTACGTTTGCCTTTCGCCATCTGGTAATCTCTGAAGCTAGCTGTTTTAGTTGTCACTGTTAAGCGCTTGTTCTTCAGGTGACTCTGTTTGCCTCTATAAGCATACCTGGAGGGTAGCACTCTCCTTAGTTTCAGTGGGCAGAGTATTCTCTGCAGGCAAGCTCTCTTCTTGCAAGGCAGGTACCTAGATATCTGGTGTTCGAACCAGACTCCTGGCAGAAGTTGTGTTCCACTCACCAGAGGTCTTAGGATCCCGTGGGGAGTCCCGTGTGGGCCCTTGCGGGTGTTGGCAAGACTCTGCTGGCAAGGTAGCCCGGGGCTTGAGTCGAGTGGAAGGGACTTGTGCCCCAGATCAGGCCCGGGTAGCCTGCTTCCCTATGTACCGCAGTCTCAGGTTCCGCGCGATTGGATTGGGGCAGGCACTGTGTTCCACTCACCAGAGGTCTTAGGATCCCGTGGGGAGTCCCGTGTGGGCCCTTGCGGGTGTTGGGCAAGATTCTGCTGGCAAGGTAGCCCAGGGGTCGAGTCTCGAGTCGAGCGGAAGGGACTTGTGCCCCAGATCAGGCCCGGGTAACCTGCTTCCCTATCCTGAGTTTATTTTCTATTGGACATCTACTCTGGGCATGGAACCCACCACTAAAAGTAGTTTTCCCCAGTATGACTCTCATGGAGAAACTTTTAATTTTCAAATGGGTGACAATTGGAGATCATATTTAGGTTAGGAATGGGAACATATGTCCACTTCTCCATTCAGCTCTAGGGTCACATCTTGTATAGATGAGTGCAGGGCCTGTGCACTCTGCTTTAGTCTCTGTGAGTTTATATATACATGAATCATATTGAGCAAGGGGTCCTATACCCTTGATGTCCTCTATCTTATGTGGCTCTTATATTCTTTCCATTTTATTTTCAAAAGTGTCACCAGCATAATGAAGTGAGGCATTTTATGGAATCATCACATCCAGGGTGAGAGTTCGAATGTGTCTGACTCATGTGTATTATCTTCTGTGTGTCTCTGTATTTGTTCCCATATGCAGCCAGTGGAATCTTCACTGTAGATGATCAAGATACTGCTCTATGGGTATAGCAGAATGGCATTTGGAGTCACTCTATTGCTACGTTCTGTTAGTAGAACATTAGCATTTAGTCTTATGCTCAGTCCCAGGTTTATGTAGTCTCAGGTTCTTGGACACTTGCACAGTTTAGGGTATGGGTTGTATATTGTGGAGTGAGCCTGAAGTCAATTCAGTTATTGATGGTTTAATCTAAACCTCATGAGGTGGGAAGATTCATCTTTAGTCTGGACTACAGCTTGTGCTGGTAGTCTATATAAAGGACTTGGAATAAGGAATGTTAGTGACTCTTTGCCTCCTTTCTTTCAATATTCCTAGCAAGTCCATCACTTTACTGGCATTAGACCTTACTGTCTTGTGATTCTCTCAAATTACCAAATATCATTTGAGACATCTAGACTTGTAGACAAAAAACTATTGAATCCTTGGACCTTCCATTGGTAGCATCCATTGTTGGATTAACTGGAGCATAAGCCATTCTAATAAATTCTAATAAATTTCATATGCATATGTGATGAGAGTCTGAACAGTTACCCTGAGTAATACAAATTTTGATATCAGAGGTGATTCTGTAGCAGTCGTTTTCACCTTGTCTGTCATGTCCACTGTGACATTGCATATCAGATACCTTGCATATCAATCACTTACATTATGATTCATAACAGTAGCAAGATTATAGTTATGAAATGATATAATCTTAATTTTATTAAATAATTAATAAAGAATTTTATTTTGAGGTTCGCCACAACATGAGGAATTGTATTAAAGGGTTGCAGCATTAGAAAAGCTAAGAGCCAGTCTTCTAGAGCAATAAAAGTATAATGATGAATATTTTAAGTATCTGGGGTAAGTTTTCCAATTTGCCAACACATACAGTTACCGAAGAAGCCTCTCTTGGGAGTTTAAAGAATACACAAATTCCATTGTGTGAACTGTTTTATGAACTTAAGGTGACAGATACATTTGAATACCCTGACTTAAAAATTGTGAGAGAGTCAATGGATTCAGTGACTGTATATAAACACTTTATAGTTTGTGGAAAAATAAGGAAAATAATGATGCTGGTTCTTAGCATCACTGGATAAATTGACAAAGATAAGGATGGTTTATATCATAAAATTAACAATGTCTAGCTTTTCAGAATATATTGAATGACAACAATGAATTCAGTGATAAAACTGATGGAATCCAAATGGGCTTTGACAATGTAACATCTTCTAAGTGTGTCTGCAAAAGTATCTTCTCTCCTGCAGCCACAGAGATCAAATTGAGAAAATTCAAACCAAAGTACTCATTACAAGGCTGGCTGAATTACAGCAAAAATTCAAATCCAGGTATTGGACAGTATAGACTGTGTAAAAGCATTAATTTGTAAAAGATGGAATCCTGCACCTTGGGATGGGGATGTGTGGGGGTGATTCTACTGAAGCTAAGAAGTTTGAACTCTCAGATTTTCAAGGCTTTTTTCTCAGCCAAGGAAGTAATAACTCTACTCTCATTAGAAGACATACTCCTAACTTCATCCCTGAAATATTGCCTAAGGAAGTTTGTCCTACATTGTCTGCTAAACCAGTAGTAATTTTATCTGAAGATGACAGGCAAGATAATACTGATATCCTACAGGGATTACCAATCATTGCCTTTACACTTAAAACCAGACTTAAGGCTAAGCAGACTTCTATAGGAGATAGAAAGAGTATCCCATGAGGAGGTGCATTATATTACTATAAATCTTAATGATACTGCTAATCAGTTCAAGCAGAAATCTGTTGAATATGTCAGAATGGATTTTAATGGTGTGGGATAATAATGGAAAGAACATAAAACTGGATAAGGTTGAGTTTGATGATATGGACACACTGAGTGAAAAATCTAGATTTGATATGGAAACTTGCACAGTTTAAAAACAAAAGCAATCAAAAGTTCACTTTATGGTTGGTGGAGTCACCTGTGAAGAGATTGCCTAAGGAAAAGGGTTTGGAGATGCCTGATATCCATTGGCTTAGTGTTGATGAAGGGATTTTTAAACCTCAGGAAAATTGCAATGCTAGAGTGAAATATGCTGTGAGAACCTATTTCTCCAGGGTAGGAAGGCCAGAAGACATTCCCTTTACTAATCTTACAGGACAATAAATGAAGAAGGGTGCCAACACGTTTGAAGAGCTTATGCCAGACATTAAGGTTGGAGACACTGAGGCTCATGTCATGGAATTAAATGCACAGGGTTTAATTGGGCCACAACGGGGGCCAGGTGGCATTACTGAGTTGCCAAAGGCAAGGTGAAAACAGTTATTATAATGGGTAGCATAAACAAAACAAACAATGTTCATAATGTCCTGATCAATATTGGTCAGCAGAGGCTAAGTGGATTTTGTGGTTGCATGACTTCTATGATCCTTTGGTATGGGCAGTTCATCATGGTGTATCTAGGCAAGAAATAGATAAGAAGCCTCCTATATTTTTGTTTTGTGTACATGAAAAATTCTCAAATAAAAGAAAGGCTAAATTGTATCATGGTAAAAGGGAACCTCAGCACATGAAATAATTTCAAGACTTGAGCCAGTTTGTACACCTTAACTCCCTTGGATGAAGAAACAGCTAAATTTCCATGAGAAAGTATCTTGATAAAATACCTAAGAGTTTTACTGTTAGCTTTTCTCCAGCCCTTCTCCCAAAGACATAAGATCTTTCACAGGGGTAAAAGTACACTAAGGGAGTGGAAATGATCAGACTTTCTGAGGTCTACTTGATACTGGTTCTGTCTGAATTGACTATGAATCCAGTTGACCCTAAAACCCATGATGATTTCCAGTTAAAGGAAGGACATATGGATGTCAGGTGATTAGTGGAGGTTTGGTTGCAATGTAACTTACAGTAGGTCCAGTGCTGTTTGTCCTGTGGTTATTTCTCCAGTCCCAGAATGTATCATTGGGATAGATATAATTAGAAGTTGGCAGAATTCTCATATTGATTCCTTGACCTGTGGAGTGACTAAATGGAAACCTTTAGAGTTGCCTCTGCCAAAGAAAATAGTGAATCTTCATTTTCATGGTGCTAAGAGCCAGAGCAGTAATCTCCTTTTGCATCCTGTCAGCAATGCCTGAGTACATGGTGGTGCCACCAGACAGCACAGTGTTGGAATTGAATGTTGTTTCATGAATGCCAAAGAATTCCATACCCAAGAAGGAAGGCTGGAAAAGAGCCTTGGGGCATCAGAACTGCTCATTGCCAATAGTGATGACCTGGATATCAGGCAGCTCATAGCTTTTTTCCAAGGATGAAGAGGAAGTGACAGTGCCTATCTCCTGCTCAAAGTCTAGGGCATCATAGCACAGCTTTTCTTTGATGTCACTTACAATTTTCCTTTCAGCTGTGGTGGTGAAGCTGCAGCAATGCTCAGATAGGATCTTCATGAGGTAGCCTGTCAAGTCTCAGCCAGCAAGGTCCAGAAGCAGGATGGCATGAGGGAGAACATAGCCCTAGTTGATGAGCACAGTGTGGGTGACCTGGTCTCTGGGAGTCCATCATATTGCCAGTGGTACAACCAGAGACATACAGGCTCCCTGAGCGCAAGTACTCTGTATGAATCCGTGGCTCCTTCCTGACCTCACTGTCCACCTTCGAGCAGATATGGATCAGCAAGCAGGAATACAATGTGTCTGGCCCCTCCATTGTGTACCTCAAATGCTTCTAGGCAGACTATTACTCAGCTGTGTTTTACACCCTTTCTTTGACAAAACCTAACTTGCCTAGAAAACAAAAAACAAACAAACAAACAAAAACCCTGAGATAACCCTGGCATGGCTTCTTTCTTTCTTTCTTTCTTTCTTTCTTTCTTTCTTTCTTTCTTTCTTTCTTTCTTTCTTTCTTTCTTTCTTATTTATGCCACTTTTGACTCAGGATTTAAAAACTGGAATGGTGAAAGTGACAGAAGTTGGTTGAAGCAAACATCCCCCAAAGTTCTACAGTGTGGCTGAGGACTTTGATTGCACATTGTTTTGTTTTGTTTTTTTTTTTTTTTTTTTGTTTTTGTTTTTTTTTTTCATTTTTTAAATAGTCATTCGAAGTACCCATGAAATATATGATTAAAGGAAGTCCCTCACCCTCCCAATAGGTACCCCTACTCTCAAGAGGAGGATGGCCAAGTCCATGACCTGATTCCACACCAGGGAAGGCATTGCTTCTGTGTAAACTACGTACTGCAAAAAATTTTTTAAATCTTCTGCCTTAACATTTCTTCTTTTTTGTTTTTGATTTCTGAATGGTCAGTAATCATCCCCTCCTTTTTCTGTCACCCCAACTTGATGTATGAAGGTTCCCTGGGAGTGGGTGATGTGTTGAGGCAGCCAGGGATGGACTGTACATTGACTTGAGACCATTTTAATAAAAGTGAATACTGTATAAACAAACAAACAACAACAACAAAAGAAAATAGTGAATCAAAATGAGTATTCCTGGATAATTGTAGAAATCAGTTTGCCACCATAAAGAACTTAAAAATGTAGCGGTGGAAGTTGCCATATATCTTTCTTTAACTCTCCTATCTGCCTAATATAGGAGATTGAAGGAACATGGAGAATGACAGTTTGAAACTCAATCAAGTTGTCACCTTAGTTGTAGCCATACCAGGTGTAGTGTCCTTACTTGAGCAGATTAACATATTTTCTGATTCATATGATGCTGTTCAACTAGCAAATGCATTTTTCTTCATACCTATCCATAGGAATCACCAGAAAACATTTTATTTTAGTTGGCAAGACCAACAGTATCCTTTAACAGTTTTACCTCAAGGATGGATTAACTCTACAGCCCTGGGTCACAACTTAGAATAGATCACTATTGTCTGTCTATTTTACCAAATATCACACAGGTGCACTATGTAGATGACATTACACTGACTGGACAAAGTAAGAAGGAGGTAGCAAGCACTTTGGACTTTTTGGTAGCACATAGGACCATCAGAGGATGAGAAACAGACCCAAACCAAGGTCAAAGGCCTTCTACCTCAGTGAGAATTTTAGGAGTCCAGTGGTGTGGGACATGCAGAGATATTCTTTCTTAGATGAAGGACAAGTTATTGCACTTGGCTTGTCCTACCACCAAGAAGGAAACACAATGTGTACTTACTCATTTGGATTCTGGAGATAGCACATTCCTCACTTGGGTGTGTTGCTTCTTCCCATATACCAAGTGACTCAGAGAGTCAGGAGTTTTGTGTAGGGCCTGGAGCAGGAGAGGCTGATCAATAGGTTCAGGGTACTGTGAAAGCAGTACTACTACTTCAGTCACAAGATGCAGCAGAGTCAGTGCTACTTGAGGTGTCATTTATAGACAGGAATGTTTATTGTAGCCTTTGGCAGGCACTTATTGGTGAATTACACAATAGAGTTTGGGATTTTGGAACATCGTCTGCAGACAACTACTTTCCATTTGAGTGATAACTCTTTGCTACTGATTATTTGTGTAAACTGAACATTTGACAATGAGCCATAAAGTAATCCATGGGACCTGAGATGCCCATTATGAATAGGGTGCTCTTTGACCAATCAAGTCTTAAAGTAGGACATGTACTCCAGATGTCTATTATTAAATAGGAGTAGTGAATATGTAATCAAGACAAGGAGGTCCTGAAGTCACAAGCAAGTTACATAAAGAAGTTGCCTATGGTTTGTACATACATTACAATGTCATTTGCTGCTAAGCATGCAGCTATGGACTCAAGTGGTATGTCCCATGATAGGCTGACTGAAAATGAGAAGAGTATTTCCTGGTTTACTGATGATTCTGCACCTTATACTGACACCACCAAGAAGCAGACACCTGCAGTATTACAACTCATTTCTGGGATAACTCTGAAATACCCAGGCAAAGGAAAAACTTTATAATTGTCAGAATTTCAATCAGTACATGTGGCCATACAGTATATGTGTAATTTTTCAATGATTCATGGGCTCTAACCAATGGATTAGCTGGATAGTCAAGGGCTTGGAAAGAGTATGTTTGGAAAATTGGTGAGAAAGATATATGTGGAAGAATTATGTGGATGGATCTTTCCAAATGGGCACAAGATGTAAAGCTATTAAATTTTTAGCAAGTTATAACTTCACCTGAGAAGGAATTCATTAATCAAGTATATAGGATGACCCATTCTGTGGATGGTAAACCTCTGTCCTCAGACATCTTTACCACTGATCTGAATTTGCACAGATATTTGTGTTTTCTTTCTGTGGCATCCATTCCTTAAATTCTTTTATATATATATATATATATATATATATATATATATATATATATATATATATATATATATATATATTCTGGATTTCTTTTTAAAATATTTTTATTACATATTTTCCTCAATTACATTTCCAATGCTATCCCAAAAGTCCCCCATAACCTCCCCCCCACTTCCCTACCCATGATTCCCATTTTTTTGGCCCTGGCATTCCCCTGTACTGGGGCATGTAGAGTTTGCGTGTCCAATGGGCCTCTCTTTCAAGTGATGGCCGACTAGGCCATCTTTTGATACAAATGCAGATAGAGTCAAGAGCTCCGGGGTACTGGTTAGTTCATAATGTTGTTCCACATATAGGGTTGCAGTTCCCTTTAGCTCCTTGGATACTTTCTCTAGCTCCTCCATTGGGGGCCCTGTAATGTTATATGTAACATCAATTAAGATAATATCAATGGTTACTTATTTATGTTGAGATATTAAAGAATACCCCTGGAGGGGCATTGCCACCTTTTCTAAATTTGTGTATAGGTCTTGAATTCTATGACGTTGATTGGACTGTCTCTTTTTGTTCCAATAACAGTCTGCTTTTGTTGTACAGGTCTGTAGTATAACTTTAAATTGGAGCTATGGATAACTCCAGCAGTTCTTTTATTATGCTTTTATTATCCATAATACTTTTTTGAGGTTATTGTTGTTGATGATATTCTTGTTATGATGGTGGTCTGGCTTTGTTTTAGCTATCCTTGGTTTTCCATATGAAGCTGATTTTTTTTATGATTTTTATTGAATACTTTATTTACACTTCAAATGTTATCCTCCTTCTCTCTTTCTCCCCTATGAACCCCCATCCCATGCCCCCTTCCCCTGCTTCTATGAGGATGCTCATGGAAATCCACCCACCCACTCTTACCTAATCACTCTGGCATTTGCCTACACTGGGACTATGAGCCTTCAGAGGACCAGAAAAGGATAGCCTCTACTACATATACAACTGGAGCAAAGGGTCCCTCCATGTGTACTATTTGCTTGATGGTTTGGTCCCCAGGAGCTCTGGAGGGTTTGGTTGTTTGATATTGTTATTCTTCCTATGGGGTTGCAAATGTCTTTTAGCTCCTTCAGTCCTTTCCCTAACTCCTCCATTGTGGTCCACAGGCTTAGCCCATGGTTGGCTGCAAGCATCCACATGTGCATTTGTCAGGCTGTGGTAGAGCATCTCAGGAGACATCTATATCAGGCTCCTGTCAGCAAACACTTCTTGGCATCCACAATAGTGTCTGCGTTTGGTGTCTGTATATGGGATGGATCACCAGGAGGGGCAGTCTCTGGATGGTCTTTCCATCAGTCTCCACTCTCCACTTTGTCCCCATATTTCCTCTAGACAGGAACTGTCGAAGTCTCCGACCCGCAGAGATAAGAACAACACAGACACCAAGACGAATTCACACAGCTTCCACTTCTTCCTTTTTTTTTTTTTTTCATTTTTTATTAGGTATTTAACTCATTTACATTTCCAATGCTATACCAAAAGTCCCCCAATCCACCCACCCCCACTCCCCTGCCCACCCACTCCCCCTTTTTGGCCCTGGAATTCCCCTGTACTGGGGCATATAAAGTTTGCAAGTCCAATGGGCCTCTCTTTCCAGTGATGGCCGACTAGGCCATCTTTTGATATATATGCAGCTAGAGTCAAGAGCTCCGGGGTACTGGTTAGCTCATAATGTTGTTCCACCTATAGGGTTGCAGATCCCTTTAGCTCCTTGGCTACTTTCTCTAGCTCCTCCATTGGGAGCCCTATGATCCATCCATTAGCTGACTGTGAGCATCCACTTCTGTGTTTGCTGGGCCCCGGCATAGTCTCACAAGAGACAGCTACATCTGCGTCCTTTCAATAAAATCTTGCTAGTGTATGCAATGGTGTCAGCGTTTGGATGCTGATTATGGGGTGGATCCCTGGCTATGGCAGTCTCTACATAGTCCATCCTTTCATCTCAGCTCCAGACTCCGTCTCTGTAACTCCTTCCATGGGTGTTTTGTTCCCAAATCTAAGGAGGGGCATAGTGTCCACACTTCAGTCTTCATTCTCCTTGAGTTTCATGTGTTTAGCAAATTATATCTTATATCTTGGGTATCCTAGGTTTGGGGCTAATATCCACTTATCAGTGAATACATATTGTGTGAGTTTCTTTGTGAATGTGTTACCTCACTCAGGATGATGCCCTCCAGGTCCATCCATTTGGCTAGGAATTTCATAAATTCATTCTTTTTAATAGCTGAGTAGTACTCCATTGTGTAGATGTACCACATTTTCTGTATCCATTCCTCTGTTGAGGGGCATCTAGGTTCTTTCCAGCTTCTGGCTATTATAAATAAGGCTGCTATGAACATAGTGGAGTATGTGTCCTTCTTACCTGTTGGGGCATCTTCTGGATATATGCCCAGGAGAGGTATTGCTGGATCCTCCGGTAGTACTATGTCCAGTTTTCTGAGGAACCGCCAGACTGATTTCCAGAGTGGTTGTACAAGCCTGCACTCCCACCAACAATGGAGGAGTGTTCCTCTTTCTCCACATCCTCGCCAGCATCTGCTGTCACCTGAATTTTTGATCTTAGCCATTCTGACTGGTGTGAGGTGGAATCTCAGGGTTGTTTTGATTTGCATTTCCCTGATGATTAAGGATGTTGAACATTTTTTCAAGTGCTTCTCTGCCACTCGGTATTCCTCAGGTGAGAATTCTTTGTTCAGTTCTGAGCCCCATTTTTTAATGGGGTTATTTGATTTTCTGAAGTCCACCTTCTTGAGTTCTTTATATATGTTGGATATTAGTCCCCTATCTGATTTAGGATAGGTAAAGATCCTTTCCCAATCTGTTGGTGGTCTTTTTGTTTTATTGACGGTGTCTTTTGCCTTGCAGAAACTTTGGAGTTTCATTAGGTCCCATTTGTCGATTCTCGATCTTACAGCACAAGCCATTGCTGTTCTGTTCAGGAATTTTTCCCCTGTGCCCATATCTTCAAGGCTTTTCCCCACTTTCTCCTCTATAAGTTTCAGTGTCTCTGGTTTTATGTGAAGTTCCTTGATCCACTTAGATTTGACCTTAGTACAAGGAGATAAGTATGGATCGATTCGCATTCTTCTACATGATAACAACCAGTTGTGCCAGCACCAATTGTTGAAAATGCTGTCTTTCTTCCACTGGATGGTTTTAGCTCCCTTGTCGAAGATCAAGTGACCATAGGTGTGTGGGTTCATTTCTAGATCTTCAATTCTATTCCATTGGTCTACTTGTCTGTCTCTATACCAGTACCATGCAGTTTTTATTACAATTGCTCTGTAGTAAAGCTTTAGGTCTGGCATGGTGATTCCGCCAGAAGTTCTTTTATCCTTGAGAAGACTTTTTGCTATCCTAGGTTTTTTGTTATTCCAGACAAATTTGCAAATTGCTCCTTCCAATTCGTTGAAGAATTGAGTTGGAATTTTGATGGGGATTGCATTGAATCTGTAGATTGCTTTTGGCAAGATAGCCATTTTTACAATGTTGATCCTGCCAATCCATGAGCATGGGAGATCTTTCCATCTTCTGAGATCTTCTTTAATTTCTTTCTTCAGAGATTTGAAGTTTTTATCATACAGATCTTTCACCTTCTTAGTTAGAGTCACGCCAAGATATTTTATATTATTTGTGACTATTGAGAAGGGTGTTGTTTCCCTAATTTCTTTCTCAGCCTGTTTATTCTTTGTATAGAGAAAGGCCATTGACTTGTTTGAGTTTATTTTATATCCAGCTACTTCACCGAAGCTGTTTATCAGGTTTAGGAGTTCTCTGGTAGAATTTTTAGGGTCACTTATATATACTATCATATCATCTGCAAAAAGTGATATTTTGACTTCCTCTTTTCCAATTTGTATCCCCTTGATCTCCTTTTGTTGTCGAATTGCTCTGGCTAATACTTCAAGTACTATGTTGAAAAGGTAGGGAGAAAGTGGGCAGCCTTGTCTAGTCCCTGATTTTAGTGGGATTGCTTCCAGCTTCTCTCCATTTACTTTGATGTTGGCTACTGGTTTGCTGTAGATTGCTTTTATCATGTTTAGGTATGGGCCTTGAATTCCTGATCTTTCCAAAACTTTTATCATGAATGGGTGTTGGATCTTGTCAAATGCTTTTTCTGCATCTAACGAGATGATCATGTGGTTTTTGTCTTTGAGTTTGTTTATATAATGGATTACATTGATGGATTTTCGTATATTAAACCATCCCTGCATCCCTGGAATAAAACCTACTTGGTCAGGATGGATGATTGCTTTAATGTGTTCTTGGATTCGGTTAGCGAGAATTTTATTGAGGATTTTTGCATCGATATTCATAAGAGAAATTGGTCTGAAGTTCTCTATCTTTGTTGGATCTTTCTGTGGTTTAGGTATCAGAGTAATAGTGGCTTCATAAAATGAGTTGGGTAGAGTACCTTCTACTTCTATTTTGTGAAATAGTTTGTGCAGAATTGGAATTAGATCTTCTTTGAAGGTCTGATAGAACTCTGCACTAAACCCATCTGGTCCTGGGCTTTTTTTGGTTCGGAGACTATTAATAACTTATTCTATTTCTTTAGGTGATATGGGACTGTTTAGATGGTCAACTTGATCCTGATTCAACTTTGGTACCTGGTATCTGTCCAGAAATTTGTCCATTTCGTCCAGGTTTTCCAGTTTTGTTGAGTATAGCCTTTTGTAGAAGGATCTGATGGTGTTTTGGATTTCTTCAGGATCTGTTGTTATGTCTCCCTTTTCATTTCTGATTTTGTTAATTAGGATTTTGTCCCTGTGCTCTTTAGTGAGTCTAGCTAAGGGTTTATCTATCTTGTTGATTTTCTCAAAGAACCAACTCCTCGTTTGGTTAATTCTTTGAATAGTTCTTCTTGTTTCCACTTGGTTGATTTCACCCCTGAGTTTGATTATTTCCTGCCGTCTACTCCTCTTGGGTGAATTTGCTTCCTTTTTTTCTAGGGCTTTTAGATGTGTTGTCAAGCTGCTAGTATGTGCTGTCTCCCGTTTCTTCTTGGAGGCACTCAGCGCTATGAGTTTCCCTCTTAGAAATGCTTTCATTGTGTCCCATAGGTTTGGGTACGTTGTGGCTTCATTTTCATTAAACTCTAAAAAGTCTTTAATTTCTTTCTTTATTCCTTCCTTGACCAAGGTATCATTGAGAAGAGTGTTATTCAGTTTCCACGTGAATGTTGGCTTTCCATTATTTATGTTGTTATTGAAGATCAGTCTTAGGCCATGGTGGTCTGATAGGATACATGGGACAATTTCAATATTTTTGTATCTATTGAGGCCTGTTTTGTGACCAATTATATGGTCAATTTTGGAGAAGGTCCCGTGAGGTGCTGAGAAGAAGGTATATCCTTTTGTTTTAGGATAAAATGTTCTGTAGATATCTGTCAGGTCCATTTGTTTCATAACTTCTGTTAGTTTCACTGTGTCCCTGTTTAGTTTCTGTTTCCACGATCTGTCCTTTGAAGAAAGTGGTGTGTTGAAGTCTCCCACTATTATTGTGTGAGGTGCAATGTATGCTTTGAGCTTTACTAAAGTGTCTCTAATGAATGTGGCTGCCCTTGCATTTGGTGCGTAGATATTCAGAATTGAGAGTTCCTCTTGGAGGATTTTACCTTTGATGAGTATGAAGTGTCCCTCCTTGTCTTTTTTGATAACTTTGGGTTGGAAGTCGATTTTATCCGATATTAAAATGGCTACTCCAGCTTGTTTCTTCAGTCCATTTGCTTGGAAAATTGTTTTCCAGCCTTTCACTCTGAGGTAGTGTCTGTCTTTTTCCCTGAGATGGGTTTCCTGTAAGCAGCAGAATGTTGGGTCCTGTTTGTGTAGCCAGTCTGTTAGTCTATGTCTTTTTATTGGGGAATTGAGTCCATTGATATTAAGAGATATTAAGGAAAAGTAATTGTTGCTCCCTTTTATTTTTGTTGTTAGAGTTGGCATTCTGTTCTTGTGGCTGTCTTCTTTTTGGTTTGTTGAATGATTACTTTCTTGGTTGTTCTAGGGCATGATTTCCGTCCTTGTATTGCTTCTTTTCTGTTATTATCCTTTGAAGGGCTGGATTCGTGGAAAGTTATTGTGTGAACTTGGTTTTGTCGTGGAATACTTTGGTTTCTCCATCTATGGTAATTGAGAGTTTGGCCGGGTATAGTAGCCTGGGCTGGCATTTGTGTTCTCTTAGTGTCTGTATAACATCTGTCCAGGCTCTTCTGGCTTTCATAGTCTCTGGTGAAAAGTCTGGTGTAATTCTGATAGGCCTTCCTTTATATGTTACTTGACCTTTCTCCCTTACTGCTTTTAATATTCTATCTTTATTTAGTGCATTTGTTGTTCTGATTATTATGTGTCGGGAGGAATTTCTTTTCTGGTCCAGTCTATTTGGAGTTCTGTATGCTTCTTGTATGATCATGGGCATCTCTTTTTTTATGTTTGGGAAGTTTTCTTCTATTATTTTGTTGAAGATATTAGCTGGCCCTTTAAGTTGAAAATCTTCATTCTCATCAATTCCTATTATCCGTAGGTTTGGTCTTCTCATTGTGTCCTGGATTACCTGGATGTTTTGAGTTAGGATCCTTTTGCATTTTGTATTTTCTTTGACTGTTGTGTCGATGTTCTCTATGGAATCTTCTGCACCTGAGATTCTCTCATCCATTTCTTGTATTCTGTTGCTGATGCTCGCATCTATGGTTCCAGATCTCTTTCCTAGGGTTTCTATCTCCAGCGTTGCCTCGCTTTGGGTTTTCTTTATTGTGTCTACTTCCCCTTTTAGTTCTAGTATGGTTTTGTTCATTTCCATCACCTGTTTGGCTGTGTTTTCCTGCTTTTCTTTAAGAGCCTGTAACTCTTTAGCAGTGCTCTCCTGTAAATCTTTAAGTGACTTATGAAAGTCCTTCTTGATGTCCTCTATCATCATCATGAGAAATGTTTTTAAATCTGGGTCTAGATTTTCGGTTGTGTTGGGGTGCCCAGGACTAGGTGGGGTGGGAGTGCTGCGTTCTGATGATGGTGAGTGGTCTTGATTTCTGTTAGTAGGATTCTTACGTTTGCCTTTCGCCATCTGGTAATCTCTGAAGCTAGCTGTTTTAGTTGTCACTGTTAAGAGCTTGTTCTTCAGGTGACTCTGTTAGCCTCTATGAGCAGACCTGGAGGGTAGCACTCTCCTTAGTTTCAGTGGGCAGAGTATTCTCTGCAGGCAAGCTCTCTTCTTGCAAGGCAGGTACCTAGATATCTGGTGTTCGAACCAGACTCCTGGCAGAAGTTGTGTTCCACTCACTAGAGGTCTTAGGATCCCGTGTGGAATCCTGTGTGGGCCCTTGCGGGTGTCAGGCGACTCAGCTGGCAAGGTAGCCAGGGCTCGAGTGGAGTGGAAGGGGTTTGTGCCCCAGATCAAGCCCGGGTAGCCTGCTTCCCTATGTACTGCAGTCTCAAGTTCCACGCGATTGGATTGGGGTAGGCGCTGTGTTCCACTCACCAGAGGTCTTAGGGTCCCGTGGGGAGTCCCGTGTGGGCCCTTGCGGGTGTTGGGCAAGACTCTGCTGTCAAGGTAGCCTGGGGCTCGAGTCTTGAGTCGAGCGGAAGGGACTTGTGCCCCAGATCAGGCCCGGGTAGCCTGCTTCCCTATGTACCGCAGTCTCAAGTTCCGCGCGATTGGATTGGGGCAGGCACTGTGATCCACTCACCAGAGGTCTTAGGGTCCCGTGGGGAGTCCCGTGTGGACCCTTGCGGGTGTTGGGCTAGACTCTGCTGGCAAGGTAGCCCGGGGCTCGAGTCTCGAGTCGAGCGGAAGGGACTTGTGCCCCAGATCAGGCCCGGGTAGCCTGCTTCCCTGTGTACCGCAGTCTCAAGTTCCGCGCGATTGGATTGGGGCAGGCACTGTGGTCCACTCACCAGAGGTCTTAGGGTCCCGTGGGGAGTCCCGTGTGGGCCCTTGCGGGTGTTGGGCAAGACTCTGCTGGCAAGGTAGCCCGGGGCTCGAGTCTCGAGTCGAGCGGAAGGGCCCACTTCTTCCTTTTTACTTGCAGCTTTTCTTAATTATACAGGTTTTTTTTTTTTTTTTTTTTTACTTAGGACAAGGGCTATATTTATATAGTATTAGCAAATGACCTCATCTCGCGCCATACCACCTCATCCAATCAGAATCACACACCACACTCTCTAGGCACTAGCTCAGATCAATCATAAGATGACAGATCCCGATCACAAGGAATAATCTAACTTGGCAGGCAGTTTAAGCATGCAGTTTCACTGCGCATGTTTGGGCAAGGCAGAAAACTTGTGGGGTTCACTGGGCCTGGCTGCACCCACTTCCCACAAGGAGCAATTCTGCATTAAAAATTTGGAGATGAGTGTATAGTTCCATCCCTCCACTGGGGACCTTGAGAAACCTCAGGAAATGGCCTCAATAGGTCCTCTCTTCTCTTTGTTGGGTATTTCACACAATGCCATCCTTCCCCTTTGGGTACTGGGAGCCTCTTGCTTTCCTGGCATCTGGGACTTTCTGGTGGCTACCCCTCGGTTTCCTATCTCCCATTGCTACACAACTCCATTCAATTTTCTTCTTCTTCTTCTTCTTCTTCTTTTTTTTTTTTTAAGAGTTCCCATACTTTATTTTTTATTTTTATTTTTTTATTATTGGGTATTTATTTCATTTACATTTCCAATGCTATCCCAAACGTCACCCACACTCTCCCATACCCACTCCCCCACCCACCGACTCCCACCATTTGGCCCTGGCGTTCACATGTACTGATGCATATAAAATCTGCACGACTAATGGGCCTCTCTTTCCACTGATGGCCGACTAGGCCATCTTCTGATTCATATGCAGCCAGAGACACGAGCTCTGGGGGGGGGGGGGCTGGAGAGGTACTGGTTATTCATATAGTTGTTCCACCTATAGGGTTGCAGATCCCCCTAGCTCCCTGGGTACTTCCTTCAGCTCCTCCATTGGGGGCCCTGTGATCCATCCAAAAGCTGACTGTGAGCATCCACTTCTGTGTTTGCTAGGCCCCAGCATAGTCTCACAAGAGACAGTTTTATCAGGGCCCTTTCAGTAAAATCTTACTAGTGTATGCAATGGTATTAGTGTTTGGAGGCTGATTATGGGATGGATCCCCAGGTATGGCAGCCTCTAGATGGTCCATCCTTTCATCTCAGCTCCAAACTCTGTCTCTGTAGCTCCTTCCATGGGTGCCTTGCTCCCAATTACAAGAAGGGGCAAAGTATCCACACCTTGGTCTTCTTTCTTCCCTAGCTTCATGTGTTTTGCAAATTGTATCTTATATCTTGGGTATTCTCTGTATCCATTTCTCTTTTGAGGGGCATCTGGGTTCTTTCCAGCTTCTGTCTGGAAAATAAATAAGGCTGCTATGAACATAGTGGAGAATGTGTCCGTCTTACCAGTTGGAACATCTGGATATAGGCCCAGGAGAGGTATTGCGGGATCCTACAGTAGTACTATGTCCAATTATTTGAGGAACCAACAGACTGATTTCCAGAGTGGTTGTACAAGCTTGCAATCCCACCAACAATGGAGGAGTGTTCCTCTTTCTCCACATCCTCACCAGCATCTGCTGTCACCTGAATTTTTGATCTTAGCCATTCTGACTGGTGTGAGGTGTAATCTCAGGGTTGTTTTGATTTGCATTTCCCTGATGATTAAGAATGCTCACAGTCAGCTATTGGATGGATCACAGGGACCCCAATGGAGGAGCTAGAGAAAGTACCCAAGGAGCTGAAGGGGTCTGCAACCCTATAGGTGGAACAACAATTAAAAAAAAAAAAGAATGTTGAAGATTTTTTTCAGGTGCTTCTCAGCCATTTGGTACTCCTCAGGTGAGAATTCTTTGTTTAGCTCTGAGTTACATTTTTTAATGGGGTTATTTGATTTTTTGGAGTCCAGCTTCTTGACCTCTTTGTATATATTGGATATTAGTCCACTATCTGATTTAGGATAGGTAAAGATCCTTTCCCAATCTGTTGGTGGCCTTTTTGTTGCCTTACAGAAGCTTTGCAATTTTATGAGATCCCATTTTTCTATTCTCGATCTTACAGCACAAGCCATTGCTGTTCTAGTCAGGAATTTTTCCCCTGTGCCCATATCTTTGAGGCTTTTCCCCATTTTCTCCTCTATCAGTTTCATTGTCTCTGGTTTTATGTGGAGTCCCATAATCCACTTAGATTTTACCTTAGTACAAGGAGATAGGAATGGATCAATTCAAATTCTTCTACATGATAACCACCAGTTGTGCCAGCACCATTTGTTGAAAATGCTGTCATTTTTCCACTGAATGGTTTTAGCTTCCTTGTCAATGATCAAGTGACCATAGGTGTGCAGGTTCATCTCTGGGTCTTTAATTCTATTCAATTGGTCTACTTCTCTGTCTCTATATCAGTATCATGCAGTTTTTAATCACAATTGCTCTGTAGTACAGCTTTAGGTCAGGCATGGTGATTCCACCAGAGGTTCTTTTACCCTTGAGAAAAGTTTTTGCTATCCTAGGTTTTTTGTTATTCCAGGTGAATTTGCAGATCACTCTTTCCAATTCATTGAGGAATTGAGTTGGAGTTTTGATGGGGATTGTGTTGAATCTGTAGATTGCTTTTGGCAAGATAGACATTTTTACTATAATGATTCTGCCAGTCCATGAGCATGGGAGATCTTTCCATCTTCTGAGATCTTGTTTAATTTCTTTCTTCAGAGACTTGAAGTTATTATCATACAGATCTTTCACTTCCTTAGGTAGAGTCACATCAAGGTATTTTATATTTTTTTGTGACTATTGAGAAGGGTGTTGTTTCCCTAGTTTCTTTCTCAGCCTGTTTATCCTTGGTGTAGGGAAAGGCCATTGACTTGTTTGAGTTAATTTTATATCCAGATACTTCATTGAACCTGTTTAACAGGTTTAGGAGTACTCTGGTGGGATTTTTAGGGCCACTTATATATACTATCATATCATCTGCAAAAAGTGATATTTTGACTTCTTCCTCTCCAATTTGTATACCCTTGATCTCCTTTTGTTGTCAAATTTCTCTGGCTAGGACTTCAAGTACAATGTTGAATAGGTAGGGAGAAAGTGGGTAGCCTTGTCTAGTCCCTGATTTTAGTGGGATTGCTTCCAGCTTCTCACCATTTACTTTGATCTTGGCCACTGGTTTGCTGTAGATTGCCTTTATCATGTTTAGGTATGGGCCTTGAATTCCTGATCTTTCCAAGACTTTTATCATGAATGGGTGTTGGATTTTTTCAAATGCTTTCTCAGCATCTAAAGAGATGATCATGTGGTTTTTGTCTTTGAGTTTGTTTATATAATGGATCGCGTTGATGGATTTCCATATACTAAACCATCCCTGCATCCCTGGAATGAAACCTACTTGGTCAGGATGCATGATTGTTTTGATGTGTTCTTGAATTTGGTTAGCGAGAATTTTATTGAGTATTTTTGCATCGATATTCATAAGGGAAATTGGTCTGAAGTTCTCTATCTTTGTTGGGTCTTTCTGTGGTTTAGGTATCAGAGTAATTGTGGCTTCATAGAATGAGTTGGGTAGAGTACATTCTGCTTCTATTTTGTGGAATAGTTTGTGAAGAACTGGAATTATAACTTCCTTGAAGGTCTGATAGAACTCTGCACTAAACCCATCTGGTCCTGGGTTTTTTTTCGTTGGGACACTATTAATAACTGCTTCTATTTCTTTAGGGGATATAGGACTGTTTAGATCATTAACCTGATCCTGATTTAACTTTGGTACCTGGTATCTGTCTAGAAATTTGTCCATTTCATCCAGGTTCTTCCATTCAATTTTCTGACCTTCTGTCTGTCATTCCTATATATTCCCATGCCTGATTCTGCCCCCCCCTTTCTTCTCCCTCTCCTATGTTCTTCCCAAGTCCCTCCTACCCTGTACCTCCTGTGAGAATTTTGTTATCCCTTCTAAGAAGTACCGAAGCATTCACACTTTGGTCTTCCTTCTTCTTGAGCTTCATCTCAAGAAGTCTTTGAGTTATATCATGGGTATTCCAAGCTTGTTGCCTAATATCCACTTATCAGTGAGTACATACCATATGTGTCCCTTTGTGACTGGGTTACCTCACTCAGAATCATACTTTGTAGTTCCATCCATTTGACTAAAAATTTCATGAAGTCATTGTCTCAATAGCTGAGTAGTGCTCCAATTTGTATATGTACCATATTTTCTGTACCCATTCCTTTGTTGAAGGACATCTGGGTTGTTTCCAGCTTCTGGCTATTATAAATAAGGCTACTATGAATACAGTAGAGCATGTTGTCCTTGTTCTATGTTGGAGAATCTTTTGGGTCTAGGAGTAGTATATCTGCATCCAATTTTCTGAGAAACTGCCAGACTGATTTCCACAATGGTTGTACTATCTTGCAATCCTACCAACAATGAAAAACTGTTTCTCTTTTTTCACATCCTCACGAGCATATGCTGTCACCTGAAATTTTGATCTTAGACATTCTGACTGGTGTGAGGTGAAGTCTAAAGGCTATTTTGATTTGCATTTCCCTGATAAGTAAGGATGTTGAACATTTCTTTAGGTGCTTCTCAGCCATTTGGTATTCCTTAGTTGAGATTCTTTGTTTAGTTCTTTACCCCATTTTTAATAGGGTTATTTGACTCTCTAGAGTATAACTTCTTGAGTTCTTTTATATATTGGACATTAGCCCTCTATCAAATATAGGATTGGTAAAGATCTTATCCCAATCTGTTGGTTGCCATTTTGTTCTACTGACAGTGTCCTTTACCTTTCAGAAGCTTTGCAATTTTATGAGGTCCTATTTGTCTATTGCTGATCTTAGAGCATAAGTCATTGGTACTCTGGTTAAGAAATTGTTCCTTTTCCCCACGTGTTTAAGGCTCTTCCCCACTTTCCTTTCTATTAGATTTGGAGTATCTAGTTTTATGTGGAAGTCCTTGATCTACTTAAACTTGAGCATTGTATAAGGATATAAGAATGACTCAATTTACCTTTGAAGTCTTTAAGGAAATGTTTAAAATTTGATTGGATTCAATTGATTCTCTAGATTCCTTTGACAGGACTGTCACTTTCCCAATGATACTCCTATGATGTATCATGCTTAGGAGCATGAAAGATCTTAACACTATCTGAAATGTTTTCAATTTCTTTCCTTATTGACTTGAAGTATTTGTTGTTCAAGTATTTTATTTGCTTGGTTAGAGATATCCCAAGATATTTTGTATTATTTGGGGTTATTGTGCAAGGTGTTAATTCCCAAATTACTTCTCAGTGTATCATTTATATAGAGTAATGCTACCATTTTGGAAATTCATTTTGTATTCAGCTACTTTGTTCAAATTGTTTATTGGCTGTGTGGTTTCCTTTTGGTTTTTGGTGTGGAATTTTTAGGAATATATCATATCATCAGTAAATAAAAATACTATATCTACTTGATCTCCACTTGTTTTAAAATTAAAAGAGGGACATAAAAGCAGATACTAAAGAAGTCATGAAGTTATACATTAAAAACTTTTAATTAACAAAATTGAGGAATCCAAATGAAGTAGTTAATTTTCTTAATACATACCCCATATCAATGTTAAACCAAAACCAGATAACCAATTTAAACAGACTTATGACCCCCTGGTGATAAAGAAGCAGTAAGTAAAATCTCCCAGACAAATCAAGTCTAGGGCCCGATGTTTTTAACACAGAATTCTACCAGACATTCAAAGAAGAATTAAGGTCAATACTCTTTAAATTACTCCATAAAACAGAAATAGAACAAACATAACCCAGTTAGTTTTGCAAGGCCACAGTTACCCTAATACACAAACCACATAAAGATTCAATAAGGAAAGATAATTATTGACCAATTTTCCTAAGAACAAAAATTCAAATTTTATCAATAAAATACTTACAAACTAAGTCAAAGAATACATCCAAAGTATCATCCACCACGATAAAGTAGGTTTTATTTCTGAGATGGAAGGATAGGTCAACACATATAAATTAAAAACTAATCTACTAGATAAATGTACTGAAATATGCAACAAAAGGATCATCTTAATATAGGAAGAAAAGTCCTTGACAAAATCCAATATGCATTCATGATCAAATTCCTGGAGGACTGAGGGGTCATCCCTCAATATAACAAAGGTAGTTTACAGCAAGCTAATAGCAAACATAAATAAATAGAGAGAAAGCAATTACACTGAAATACAAAACAAAACAAAATAAAACAAAAGGTTGTCCCAGTTCTCCATAACTATTCATTACAGTACGTGAAGTATGAGTATAATAAGGTGACTATAGACCAGAAGGATTAGAAATATAGCTGACAGTTTATTCTGTTGTATGTATTTGAGTAAGCCAGTCTAAGATTCAAACCTTACTTGAGACAAAGGGATCTCTAGATACATATTCATAACATGCTATTATTCTTTAAGAGCTATAGTTTGAATCTAACTAATTCAGTATATTTATTTTATATCAAGAATGGATGCTCAGTAAGCAGGAAGCTTTATGAGAGAGGATATTACTAGAATGCTCTAACTTGGATTTGCAAACATTAGAATTTAATTTGATTAGAGAAAAATGTTGAGGAAGTCAATTTACAGAATAATCATGGGTTAACTCTTTCCATTCTCTTCTTTCATAACTCCTGAAACTTATTTCCTGATATCTAAAATATACTAGACAAATAAATAGGCAAAAATAGTGAAAGTCTTGGTTTTACTTGTGTGTTAGTCTGTCACTAAATATATTGTCTTCTCTTCTTAAGATTCTTGTACCTTTCACTGATGTAATAAAAATTAAGTATTTTTTTTGTAACTTAGCTGAGTTTACAAGATAGCCTTGGGCTAAATCACCTTACTTTGATCTATTTTACACATGTCTGAGAAAAAATTAATATAGTGGAAAAATACCTAGAGGACTTGAGTAGTCCAGCTTGAATATCTGGACACAAAGGCACAGAGTGGTGAAAGAAAATTTCTGTCAAAGTATGAACAATACTCTCTTGGTTGTTCCCACCCATTCCCTGTCTCTCTCTCTCTCTCTCTCTCTCTCTCTCTCTCTCTCTCTCTATATATATATATATATATATATATATATATATATATAGGCTCAGGAAGATTTCATTGGGTTTACCCCTGTTCTAACAAGTATTTTTAACCCCATCCTATCCAACATATTTCATAATGTCCAGGAATATATAAAAAGAGAGGAGAAAATTATCTTTTATATTATGATGTTTTGTAATTAGACTGAAGACACAATATTCTTGAAAGTGTGTCTTCAAAAGAAAAGGTTTATCTCTTTTATACTCCTTCTAGTCCAGCATCTCTCCTCTCACCCTGCTTCTGTTTATTCATTTTGCACAAAGGCTGAATGTTTGTTTGAATAAAAAATATGATCTATCTTTCCTTTTATATTTGCTTTTCTTTGCTACAAAAATCAAAGCATATGCAGGAGCACAGTTTTGATTCAGGCCATGTGTGTGATGGAGGTAATATTGGTTTGTTAACCTAGACATCATTTTAGAAATCTATCCATATGAGGAGAGACATAATGAATTCTTCACATCCTTAGGGCACAATGCTTTCATCATTAAGTAGGGCTGATATTTAAAGCAAAATATATTTAGTAAGCCAGCATTTGTTTCCCTTTAGGGTTCTTTTTCATGTCTCCAGGAGGAAAGTAATTTAAACCGTTGATCATTACTTGGAGAATAAAGAAATCCAGCAATAAGAGTACTCAAAAAGAGTTTTCTTAATCTTGAGAAATATTTCAAGATTTGGTCAATAAATATTGCTTTTTTAAAAGTGGAACTAAGCCGGGTGTGGTGGTGCACGCCTTTAATCCTAGCACTCGGGAGGCAGAGGGAGGCGGATTTCTGAGTTCGAGGCCAGCCTGGTCTACAAAGTGAGTTCCAGGACAGCCAGGAGTATACAGAGAATCCCTGTCTCGAAAAACCAAAAAACAAAACAAACAAAGAAACAAAAAGTGGAACTAGACCATAATCATTGTTTCCATGAAAAAGATGAGCACAGAGTAGTTATTGTTTATGCAGTGTAGTCAAACTTTCCTTTAACATATGTGTTCTGTGTGATATGAAGTATAAAACTGACAAGGAAAGAATGCACAACTGCACAAGGGAACAATGTGTTTCTTAAGGACAATTTTACTCTTTACTTCATGATAATTACACAATATTGTGTCCCTTAAAAATAATGAATGGCTACCTGTATTCCATGACAATGATCCCTTCCATATTGGCTTTAGTCATTAAAAAATGATTTTTAGGGAGATCTTTCATTCTTCTACTCATCATAGAGAGAAGAAATATACCTATTGTTAATGCATACATTGAATACACTTGTGTTGAAAGGAGTGAATTGGCCTGAGCTAGGCTAAGTCCTTGACAGGCTACAAACTAGCAGTTCGGGAGATCAGGCCTGAGTTTCCACTTCCCAGAACTGGGCAAGTCATTTACAGGAAAAAGATTCAGTCAAGATGTACCCCTCTCCAGCTTGCAAAAGGACAGTTAGTCGAGCTTATGATTAGGTCTATGACCTCTCCTTGGCATGAAACAGGAGTAGTCTGAATCTCAGCGTCACTCAGACCTCCAGAGATAGGACCCACCCATCAAGATATAGATCACCGACCCCTCCCTAATAATCCGTTTTCTGGCTTTAAACCAAATCTGTGAATTCTGTTTGTGTCCTTCCATCCCCATGGAATGGAGCCCTTGCATGCTGGAATAAATAATTAGAGTATCATTCTTCAGTTAGTCATGGATCCTAACAGTGTGACAGGCTGTGTGTGTGTGTGTGTGTGTGTGTGTGTGTGTGTGTGTGTGCCTCTGTGTGTGTTTGTGTTTATTACACCCTTAGTAAATGTAAAGTATTAAATGATATGAATAGATAAGATTCCAAAGTATTAATGAATTCAAGTGTCATCAATGCAATAAAGCTTCTGCTAGAGTGCATCAAATTCATCTTCCTTAGCTGCTATTTTTGTCCTTATAACTTTGCTTCTGAAGATTTATCAACACTGGAATTTTGCACATAGAGCAAAAAATGGACAAAAGTAGATTGGAATAATATACACATAATATCACAATGAACTGAATGCATGGTATATCTATAGATGATAATTTTCTTGTTGATTCCTCTTCAAAAATCTTATCAATGTTCAGTGTTTGGAAAAAAGGAAAATGTCAATTTAATTTTGAGATAGATTGCTTGTGGTTAGCAATCCAGATTGTAGTGTCAATTACAAGATTTTGGAAATGGTAAATATTGCTTAAGGACATTGGACCACAAATCTTTGGCCTAACTCTTACAAGAGTAGATTAATTAACCATGCAGTGTCAAAACATCTCAAAATTGCTATGCTCTTAATGCAGCTGTGACTAAAGAGTCTTTAAAATGACTATATAGTAGCATTCACAAAAAAGAAAGAGGCCATCTTCTGTAGCCCAGGGAAGCAATAGGCACACCAACCATCCCACAGAATTTTCAAACCAAAAATGTATTCTATCTACAAGAAATGAAGGCATGGGAGATGGAGCAGGGAGTGAGACCAACCAATAATTGGCTCAACTTGAGACCTATCCCATGGGCAAGCCCTAATCCCTAACACTATTAGTGATAGTTTACAGACATGATCATGCTGTTCCCTGAGAGGATGCACCCAGAAGCTGACTCAGACAGATACAGACACCCACACCCAAAAGGTGGATGGAGTTTGGGGATTTATGGAAGCAAAGGAGGAAGGATTACAGTCCCCAAAGGGAATAGGAATTCCATAGAAAGACCAGCAGAGTTAATGAGCCTGGACACTTGGGACTTTCAGAATATGAACCACCAACCAAAAAACATACGTGGACAGGACATAGGCTTCCCCATATATATGTGTCAGAGGTGCAGCCTGGTCTTGTGGGTCCCAAACTTCTGGAGTGGGGCTATCCCAAAATCTGTCGCCTCTATGTTGGATATGTTCATCTAGCTGGGCTGCCTTACCTAGCCTAAGTGGGTATGGAAGTGCCTAGCTTAGCAGAGACTTGAAGTGCCAGGGTGGGGGGATAGCTTGGAGACCCTCACCGAAGAGAGGGAGGGGTGGGATGAGTACTGAGGGGGTAGTGACCAGAAAGGGGTCAGTGATGAGTATGTAAAGTGAATCGTTAAAAAATATAAAATTAAATTGGAAGAAAGAAAGAAAGAAAGAAAGAAAGAAAGAAAGAAAGAAAGAAAGGAAGGACAGAAGGAAGGAAGGAAGGAAGGAAGGAAGGAAGGAAGGAAGGAAGGAAGGAAGGAAGGAAGAAAGAAAGAAAAGAACAGAGGAAAGACGAATGAGAGAAAGAAAATAGCAAACATAAAATGAATGCAAATTTTGATCATTTAACCAGAAACCAGGTAGAGTTAATCCCTGCAAACAACTTATTCTACAGTTCTTAAGGTAATCAAGAGATTGAGATTTGCCTTTTAGTAGATATATTCAGAGTTTGTATTATTTTTAGTTAATATTTTTCAATCCTAAGAAATTAACTCCCAAAGAGAAGCTATAATATTGGCAGATTTTAAGAAGCAACTTATTCATTGTATCTGACCTCGCTATTCTCCTACATCTAAAAATCTATTTGAACATTTGTCAACTTCCAATTGAATGTGAACTTGAATGATATTTGGGCACTTGTGGACACTATCAACATAAAAGTAGTCAGTGTGACTTGTCAGGAAATTAATGACACAGCAATGTGCAAGGGATTTCCGTTTTTACAAATAATTTGAATCTTATTAGAGGCTCACAGATGTTCTGATATAGTTTGTCAGTGTATTCTTTTTTTAAAATTAATTTAGTTTGCAGATTATACTTATGATATAATACAAGATTTATCATACATACTTTATTTATGACATGGCTAGATAAAACTCCTCAAATATAACATATACACATTTACTTTAATGTAGTTAAAACATTCATAAAAGTATTTATTTAGATTTTTGTGACATATCATATTTGTTTATGTTTTCGAATTAAAAGATGGTACTTTGACAGTTCTATACATTGAGAAAAGCTCACGTGTGTATGGTCAGTATATGTGGTGCTTTCAGCTTACTATTTCCTTAATTTATTTAACTTAATATAATTTTTTACATTCCAAATATTGTCCCTCTTTTCATTTCTCCCTTCCAGAGTTCATCACCTCATCCTCCCTTCCTTTTGCCTCTGAAAGGGTGCTCCCCATACCTCACACCACAACCTCCATCTCCCACCATCTACCACTATCACATATATCCCTTGCTGATATTCCTTCCTGGGGAAATTAAGTCTCTATATTATTAAGCACATCCTCTCCCACTGAGGCCAGACATATGTTCCAGGGACCACAAACCAGCCCATGTATCCTCATTCCTTGGTGACTTGGTTTCTGGGAGCTCTCAGGATTTCCGGTTAGTTGATACTGTTGGTCTTCCTATGGGGTTGCCTTCTGCTTCAGCTCCTTCAATCCTTCCCCTAATTCTTCCATAGGGGTCCCCGATTTCAGACCAGTGATTGGATAAAAGTGTCTGCATCTACTTCAGTCAGGTGCTGGTAGAGCCTCTCAGAGGACCAACATGCTAGGCTCCTGTCTGCAAACACAACATAGGATCAGTAATTGTATCAGGTTTGGTGACAGCCCATGGGATCGATCCCAAGTTTTCTTGGTCGCTGGATGGCCTTTCCTTCAGTCTCTTCTCTAACTTTTTACCCCTATATTTCTTTTAGGCAGTATCAATTCCAGATCAGAAAGTTTGAAGGTGGTTTGGTGACCACATCATTCCACTGGAGGCCCTGTCTATCTACTGCAGGTTTTCTCTTCAGGTTCCATCTCCCCACTGTTGTGCATTTCATCTAATGTCATCCCCATTGAATCCTGGCAGCCTTTCATCTCTCAGGTGTCTAGGACTTTCTAGTGGCTCTCTGTCCCAACATACATATTTCTATTCTTTTTCCTGGTCCTCTGTACTTCTTCCCTGTCTCTCCCCATACCTGAACCTGCCCCCTTTATCTTTCTTTCCTGAAGGTCCCTCAGCTCCCTGCCTTCCATAATTAATTTGTTTCCCTCTCTAAGTGGGATTGAAACATCCTCACTTGGGCCTGTTTTCTTGTTAAACTTCTGTTTATTGTATCATGGGTAGACTATATATTTGACTAATGTTTACTTATCAGTGAGTACATACCACGTGTGTTCTTTTGCATCTGAGTTACCTCACTCAGGATGAAATTTTCTATTTCTATCCATTTGCCTGCCAAAATTATGATGTCCTCATTTTTAATAGCTAAATAGTATTCCATTGTGTAAATGAACCACATTTTTTACATCCATTCTTTGGTTCAGAGCCATCTAGGTTGGTTTCAGTTACTGGTTATTGCAAATTAGGTTGCTATTAACATAGTGGAACACCTGACGTTTTGGTATGGTAGGGCATCTCTTGGGTATATGCACAGGAACAGAATAGCTGGGTCTTCAAGTAGAACCATTTTCAATATTCAAAGTGACCGCCAGGCTATATTCTAGAGTGGTTGGAGTATACCAGTTTCCAATTCCATGAGCAATGGAGGATTGTTCCTCTTTCTCCACATCCTTGCCAACACATGCTATCATTTGAGTTTTGGATCTTAACCACTCTGATTGGTGTAAGGTGAAATTTCAGGGTTGTTTTGATTTGCATTTCCCTGATGACAAGAGATGTTGAACATTTCTTTAAATGCTTCTTGGTCATTTGAGATTCCTCTATTGTGAATTCTCACTTAACTCTGTACCTCATTTTAAAAATTTGAGTTACAAACGAAATTCTCACTTGAGGAATACCGAATATCAGAGAAGCACCTGAAAAAAATCTTCAACATGCTTAATCATAAGGGAAATGCAAATCAAAACAACCCTGAGATTCAACCTCACACCAATCAGAATGGCTAAGATGAAAAATTCAGGTGACAGCAGATGCTGGCGAGGATGTGGAGAAAGAGGAACACTCCTCCATTGTTGGTGGGATTGCAAGATTGTACAACCACTCTGGAAATCAGTCTGGTGGTTCCTCAGAAAATTGGACATAGTACTACCGAAGGATCCAACAACACCTCTCCTGGGCATATATACAGAAGATGTCCCAACCGGTAAGAAGGACACATGCTCCACTATGTTCATAGCAGCCTTATTTATAATAGCCAGAAGCTGGAAAGAACCCAGATGCCCCTCAACAGAGGAATGGATACAGAAAATGTGGTACATTTACACAATGGAGTACTACTCAGATATTAAAAGGAATGAATTTATGAAATTCCTAGGCAAATGGATGGACCTGGAGGGCATCATCCTGAGTGAGGTAAACCAATCACAAAGGAACTCACACAATATGTACTCACTGATAAGTGGATATTAGCCCAGAAACTTAGGATAACCAAGATATAAGATACAATTTGCTAAACGCATGAAACTCAAGAGGAATGAAGACCAAAGTGTGGACACTTTGTCCCTTCTTAGAATTGGGAACAAAACACCCATGGAAGGAGTTACAGAGACAAAATTTGAAGCTGTGACGAAAGGATGGACCATCTAGTGATTGCCATATCCAGGGATCCATCCCATAATCAGCTTCCAAATGCTGACACCATTGCATACACTAGCAAGATTTTGCTGAAAGGACCCAGATATAGCTGTCTCTTGTGAGACTATGCCGGGGCCTAGCAAACACAGAAGTGGATGCTCACAGTCAGCTACTGGATGGATCACAGGGCCCCCAATGGAGGAGCTAGAGAAAGCACAAAGGAAATAAAGGGAACTGCAACCCTATAGGTGGAACAACAATATGAACTAACCAGTACCATGGAGCTCTAGCTGCATATGTATCAAAAGATGGCCTAGTCGGCCATCACTGGAAAGAGAGGCCCATTGGACTTGAAAACTTTATATGCCCCAGTACAGGTGAACGCTAGGACCAAAAAGGGGGAGTGGGTGCGTAGGGGAGTGGGGGGGTATGGTGGACTTTTGGGATAGCATTGGAAATGTAAATGAGGAAAATACCTAATTAAAAAAAAACTGAATTACTTGCTTTCTTGGAGTCTAACTTCTTCATATGTGTGTGTATATATATATATATATATATATAATTTTATTAGATATTTTTTATTTACATTTCAAATGCTATCCCAAAAATTCTTTATACCCTCCCTCTGCCTTGCTCCCCTACCCATCCACTTCCACTTCTTGGCCCTAGCCTTCTCTTGTACTGGAGCATATAAAGTTTGCAAGACCTAGGGGCCTACTTCCCAATGATGACCTACTAGGCCATCTTCTGCTACATATGCAGCTAGAGACAAGAGCTTGGGGGGTACTGGTTAGTTCATAATGTTTTTTCACCTATAGGGTTGCAGACCCCTTCAGTTCCTTTAGTACTTTCTCTAGCTCTTCCATTGTGGGCCCTGAGTTCCATTCTATAGATGACTGTGAGCATCCACTTTTGTATTTGCCAGGCATTGGCATAGCCTCACTGGAGACAGCTATATCAGGGTGCCTTCAGCAAAATCTTTTTGACATATGCAATACTGTCTGTGTTTGGTGGTTGATTATGGGATGGATGGACAGGTGGGGTGGTCTCTGGATAATCCATCCTTTCATCTGAGCTCCAAACTTTGTCTCTGTAACTCCTTTCATGAGCATTTTGTTCCCTGTTTTAAGGAGGAATGAAGTATCCACACTTTGTTTTTTTTTTTTGTTTTTTGGTTTTTTTTTTGTTTTGTTTTGTTTTTCTTGATTTTCTTGTGTTTTGCAAATTGTATTTTGGGTATTCTAAGTTTCTGGGCTAATATCCACTTATCAGTGAGTGCATATCTAGTGACCTCTTTGGGTTACCTAACTAAGGATGATATCCTCCAGATACATCCCTTAGCCCAAGAATTTCATAAATTTGTTGTTTTTAATATCTGAGTAGTACTCCATTGTGTAAATGTACCACATTTTCAGTATCCATTCCACTGTTGAGGGTCATCTGGGTTCTTTCCAGCTTCTGGCTATTATAAATAAGGCTGCTATGAACATATTGGAGCATGTGTCCTAATTACCAGTTGGAACATCTTCTGGGTATATGCCCAGGAGAGGTATTGCTTCATCTTCTGGTAGTACTATGTCCAACTTTCTGAGGAACCACCAGACTGACTTTCAGAGTGGTTGTACAAGTTGCAATCCCACCAGCAATGGAGAAGTATTCCCTTTTTTCCACATCCTCGCCAGCATGAAATTGAAGAAGATATCAGAAGATGGAAAGATATCCCATGCTCATGGATTGGCAGGATTAATATAGTCAAAATGGCTCTTCTGCTGAAAGCAATCTACAGATTCAATGCAATCCCCATCAAAATTCCAAGTCATTTTTTCACTGAGTTAGAAAGGGCAATTTGCAAATTCATCTGGAATAATAAAAACCTAGGATAGCAAAAACTATTCTCAAAGATAAAAGAAGCTCTGGTGGAATCACCATGCCTGACCTTAAGCTGTTCTACAGAGCAATTGTGATAAAAACTGCATGGTACAGGTACAACAAGAGACAGGTAGATCAATGGACTAGAACTGAAGACCCAGAAATGAATCCACACACCTATGGTCACTTGATCTTTGACAAGGGAGCTAAACCTTCCAGTGCAAAAATGACAGCATTTTCAACAAATGGTGCAGGCACAACTGGCGGTTATCATGTAAAAGAATGCAAATTGATCCATTCTTAACTCCTTGTACAAAGCTCAATTCTAAGTGGGTCAAAGACCTCCACATAAAACCAGAGACACTGAAATTTATAGAGGAGAAAGTGAAGAAAAGCCTAGAAGATATGGGCACACGGGAAAAATTCCTAAACAGAACAGCAATGGCTTGTGCTTGAAGAGCTAGTATCAACAAATGGGACCTCATAAAATTGCAAAGCTTCTGTAAGGCAAAAGACACTTTGAATACAATAAAAAGGCCAACAACAGATTGGGAAAGGATTTTTATCAATCCTAAATCTGATAGGGGACTAATATCCAATATATACAAAGAGGTCAAGAAGCTGGACTCCAGAAATTCAAATAACCCCATTAAAAATGGGGTACAGAGCTAAACAAAGAATTCTCAACTGAGTAATACTGAATGACTGAGAACCACCTGAAAAAATGTTCAACATCCTTAATCATCAGGGAAATGCATATCAAAACAACCTTGAGATTCCACCTCATATCAGTCAGAATGGCTTAGATCTTTATACATTTTTATATTAGCCCTCTATTGGATGTAGGGTTAGTGACGATCTTCAATACTTCCTTGTGGTGAAACATTTATCCTTCTTTAAAATTTTGAGATATATACATATATATTGTATGTGCACATGTTATATTTTATTAAATGTAATTTTATTATAATAAAGTTCATGTTTCTCCATAATTTTTAGTTATGCATTTTTATGTATCACCCTTAGTGTTCTGTGTAGTAAACCATGTGTGTTTGTTTCTCCTGTCTATAATAAACTACAAAACCAACAGCTAACATCTGTGTTTTCTTCAATAAACTCCTCCACTTATAATAACCACTATTCTATTCAGTGTCCTGCATTAACTTGTCTTTTATTAATACCAAACATTGACTTTTACTTCCTGGCTGATTTAGTCTAGCACAATCTCCATCAAATTGATCTCTTGTCCCAAATAACCTAATTCCTCTTGCTTCAAGGCTGACTATTATGCATGCATGCTTTCTTAAAAATTATCTGTGATAAATATGTAAGTATGATATGTATCTTAGCTGTTGGATATTTCTAGAGACTTTAATTTTCTCTAGATTGGTCAATTTTGAAGTAGAAGTATGTAAAGTATTTTAATTATTTATAGTGCTCTACAAGTTATAGTATTTGCTCTTCCCTTTGATTCCATTTGTATTTTTTCTCTTCCTTTTCTCAGTATCCTCTAGGCTTGTTGATTTTTTTTTCATCCTTTCAAGTTAGCAACTCTTAACTTTATTTATCTTTTTACTCTATTTCTAATTCTGGTTTCATCTTTTCTTAGTCTTGTTAATAATTTCTTTTATTTTCTTTACTTATGTTCAGTTAGTTCTTATTTTAGGTTTTTTTTTAGCTGAATTGTGGTGTTTGAGGTCTGTTTCTTCTATGTGGGCAACGGTTGATGTATACTCCCTGTTAGATCTCCTTTTGCATTTCCAGGGATTTTGATATGTTGTTTTTGACTTTTATTCCTTATAATATACTTTAAATTATTCTATTTAGTTTTTGAACACTTGGATTTCTTGATTTTGCATCTATACATATAAAATTTCCAAAAGTATCCTTATCATGCATTTATACTTTTATTATGCTGCAGTTAGGAAAAATGCTTGGAATTTTATCCTTTGTAATTTATCAATATTTATCTTTCTGCCTCACATATTATCATCTATCTTTAGGAATACTTTCTGTGCCATTGAGAATACAATGATAAGACTGTGGGAATATTATAAATATCAGTTAAGTGCTTTTAGTTTAGAGCAGGGCTTTTCAATCTCTTCCAGTTGAGACCAGCTTGCACACACAAAATTAACATGGTCACAGGTAAATGCAAATACCAAATAGGAATTTTAATAGGAATATTTATTTAAAACAACCATTTCAAAATAATTTGATATATATATATATATATATATATATATATATATATATATATATACGCATATATATGTGTGTGTGTTTGTGTATAATTTTACCTTTTTTTTTTTTTAGAAATGAAAGCAAATTTCTACACTAATGAAATTAAAGAGGATCACACAGACCATCCCATTGAAGCTTCCTTCTCACTCCATACTGTATCACAGACCCCAACTCCAGCAGGCATCCTTGCTACACCACTGGCCACTTCTACCAAAAAAGAATAGAAAACAAAACAAAAAACAGTATCCCATCCATCAATAGCAGCAGGCATTTTCTGTAAAATCATTAGCTGAAAAGGCCAGGAAAAAAGGGAACACACAGCCAAAATGTCCTTTGAAAATCCAGAGAGGAAACAGAAACCAATGAACAAAGTGCCCATCCAACAAAGAGAAACCCTCAAATCAACACCTAGATATATAGTCACCCCAAACCCAGATGTTCAGAAACCAAATTAAAAGGACAACCACTAACAGCCAGGACAATATGAATCCACTAGAGCCCAGCTATACTACCACTGCAGGCTCTTAATATTCCAACATAGCTTATGAAAAAAGACCTTAAAACAGCCTTTATGATTGAGGTCCCTAAAGAGGAAACGAGTAAATTCCTTAAAGAAATAATAATAATAATAATAATAATAATAATAATAATAATAATAATACACAAACAAACACCGTCAGAAAATAAACAAAACTGTTCAAGACCTAGAATTGGAAATAGAAAGAGTAAAGAAAACAAAAACTGAGGGAGTTCTAGAATAGAAAAAAATAGGAATCAAACAGAAACTACAGAGGCAAAAAATCATGGACAGAATACCAGAAATGGAAGAAAGAATGTCAGGCACTGAAGATATGATAAAAGAATTGGATTTATCAGTCAAAGAAAATATTAAATCTAAAAGCCTTGTGTTACAGAACAGCCAGGAAACCTGGGACAGTATGAAGAGATCAAACACAAGAATAATATGTACAAAAGAAGGAGAAGGAACTTATTTCAAAGGACCAGGAAATAGTTTTAACAATATCAAAAAAGAAAATTGCTTAACCTAAAGAAAAAGATGACACTTATAAGGTATAAGAAGCATATAGAACACCAAATAGATTGGACTAAAAATATGGCCTTACCTCATAATAATCAAAACACTACCCATGCAGGAAAAAGAAAAGATAATAAAGGTTTCAACGGAAAAAGACTAAGTAACATATAAAGTTAGATCTATTAGAATTACATCGGACATCTCAATAGAGACTCTAAAAGCCAGAAGGATCTGGGCAGATTTCCTACTCAGACTCAAGCCACATATCTCATTCTATCCTTCAATGCTCAGCAAAACTTACAATCAACTTATATGGAGAAAGTAACATATTCCATGATAAAGCCAAATTTAAACAATAATTACTTTACGTTCAAAATACAGAAGGTACTAGCATAGAAAATACAACCAAAGGACATTAACTGTACCTATAAATAAACAAAAATAAATATTATCACAATAACAAAATCAAAAGAAGGGAAGAACACATATAATGCACACAAAAACATACACATACATTCACATACACACACACACACTCCTGACCACTCAGATGGACAACCACCACCACCAACATAATAACAGGAATTATGAATCATTAGTCATTTATATTTCTCAATGTTAATGGTCTTAATACCCCCATAAATAGATCCAGACAATCAAACTGAGTGTGAAAATATGATCTTTCCTTCTACTGTATCCATGCAACATAAGTCAGCACCAAGGACAGATATTCCCTCTAGGTTAAAAACAATTATTCAAAGAAAATAGAACCAAGAAGCAGGGTGTTGTACATGTTTCAAGATGTAAACAAATAGACTGCAAACCAAAAGTAATAAAAAGAGATGGTGTAGGACACTACATACATGACAAAGGAACAATCTGTCAAAATGACATTTAAATTCTTAACCTCTATATTCCAAACACAAGGATAGCCAAAATTTTAAAAGAAACACTACACCACTTAAATCAGCTATTGACCCTCACACACTGACAGTGGGATACTTCAGTGCCACACTTTCATCCAATGGACATGTCTTTCAGACAAAAACTGAACAGGGAAATATTGGAGCTAACTACCATTATAAACCAATACATCTAACAGATATTTACAGAACAGTTCACCCAAACACAAAATAATCTACCTCTTTCTCAATACCTCATGAAACTTTCTCCAAATGGACCATATTCTCAGACACAAAAGAAGTATTAAGAGGCTGAAGAAAACTTGAAATAACATGCTGTATCCTATCTAACTAACATGGGATTAAATCTGAACTTCAACAACAACAGCCGAAACAACAAAAACACTTATAAAATAATGAAAATGGAACAATTCTCTACTTACTGAAAAATGGGTGAAGGCAGACAGGAAGAAAGAAATTACTTTCTAGTGTTGAATGAAAATGAATGCACAGCATACCCAAACTTATGAGACATAATGGAAATGATGCTAAAATAAAAGACCTTAGCACTGTCTACTAAGACAGAGAGAGAGAGAGAGAGAGAGAGAGAGAGAGAGAGAGAGAGAGAGAGAGAGAGAGAGAGATCTCACTCACCACAGCAACTTAAAAGCACACCTGAAAGCTCTAGGACAAAAAGAAGTAATCCCATCCAAAAGAGGAGATAGCAAGAAAAAAAATCAAACTTGAGGACTGATCAATAAAATAGAAACAAAGGGAATGTACAAGACAAAAATGAAACAAAGAGTTGGTTCTTTGAGAAAGTCGACAAGTTAGGCAATTCCATATGAAAACTATCTACAGAGTGCAGAGAAAGGATCCAAATTGGAAAAAAATTCAGAAAGAAATAGGACTAAACAACTCTGAGGAGATCCAGTGAGTCAAAAGGACATACTTTATAAACCTCTACTCCACCAAATTGGAAAATCTAAAGGAAAAGAATGTTTTTCAATAGATACCATTTACCAAAGTAGTGTCAAGATGGGATGAACAATTTAAATAGACCTCTAACCAGTAGTGAAGTAGAAGAGGTCCTTAAAACTCTCTTCCCCCACATCCCCAACAAACAAACAAAGAAACAATGAAAAGCCAGCCCAGGGCCAGATGTTTTAGACAAGAATCCCACCAAACTTTCAAAGAAGAGTTAATGCCAACACTCATCAGATTATTCCACAAAATGGAAACAGGAGGAGCATTGCCAAGTTCATTTTATGAGGCCACAGTTATCCTGATAAATAGATCATATAAAGACTCAACAAAGAAAAAACTCCAGAAAATTTCCCTTATGTGCATAATTGAAAATTTACTTAATAAATACTTTTAATCCAAATTCAAGAACAAATAAAAAATATCATCCAGCAAGGTCAAGTAAGCTTCATTGCAGAGATGCAAGTATGCTTCAATATATGAAAATCAGTAAATATAATCCACTATATATATAAACTAAAAAATTCACTATCATCTTATCAGATGCAGGAAAGGCCTTTAACAAAATCCAGCACCACTTTACGATAAAAGTCCTGGAGGGATTAGGGATACAAGGTACATAAAAGAATATAACAAACACAAAGTATATCAAGCCTATAGCTGACACCCAAATAAATGGATAAAATTCAAAGTAATCCATTAAAAGCAGAGACAAGACAAAATTATTCTACTCTCCCCATAGCAGTTTAATATAGGGCTCGAACTTTTTACTTCAGTTATAAAATAACTAAAGGACATCAAAGGAATACAAATCGGAAAGGAAGAAGTCAAGGTATTATTTGCCAGTGCCATGATAGTATACATAAGTGACCTTAAAAATTCCACCAGAGCACTAATACAGATGATAAATGCTTTAAGCAAAGTGGCTCATTACAAGATGAACTAAAAAGAATTTATAGTCCTTTTACTTAATTAATTTTGTATTCCTATGAATAAACACATGGCAATGGTAAGTTTTATAAAAGAAATATTTTAATTGTGATGGACTTACAATTCAAAGGTTTAGTCTATTATCATCATGGTGAGAAACATAGCAGTATGTAGTCAGACATGGTGCTGAAGAAACCACTAAGAGTTAAACATCTTCATTGGGGAGTCCTGACTTTAGATTCTGAAATCTGGAAGCCCATTCCCCTGTGATATACTTCCTTCAACAAACCCACACCTATTTCAAAATAGCAACAGCTCTTAATAGTGCTACTTTCTATGGGCTGATTGGGGCCATTTTCATTCTAACTTCCCATTCTACTATATACAATTGTCAAACTGAACTGGGAAAGAAATGAAAGAACAGCACATTTCTCAATGACTAAAATAATATAAAATATCTGGAATTACTTTAACTAAACAAATAAAAGACTAGTATGTTAATAACTTCAAGTCTTTGAAAAAAATAAATTGAAAAAGATAGCGGAAAATGGAAAAAATCACCCATGTTTATGTACAGAAAGGAAAATTATAATAAAAAGAGCTGCCCTACCAAAATCAATCTATAGATTAAGTGCATCAAAATTCCAACATAATTTTACAGACACTTCGAAAGGACAATTCTCAACTTCATATGGAAAAACAAAAAAACAAAACAACAACAACAACAAAACCTCTGTATAGCTAAGACAATCCTGAACAATAAAGTAACTGCTGGATGTTCCAGCATTCCCGACTTTAAGTTTTACAAAAGAGCTATAATAATAAAAATCACATGGTATCAGCATCAAAAAAGACACATTAATAAATGGAATCAAATTAAAGGCCCAAACATAAGTTCACACTCATGATTTTTTTTTCTTTTATAGAAAATCCAGAAACACACAATTTACAAGGAAAAAAAAAAAAGGAAAAGAAAAAATCCACCATTTTCAACAAATGGTTCTGGTCGAACTGGTATGCATGTGTCAGGATCCTGTAGATCCATAGTGATCACCTGCAGAAAACTAAAGTTGAAATGGATCAAATACTTCAATGTAAAACCAAGTACAGTAAACCTGATAGATGAGAACGTGAGGAATATATTTGAATGCAATGACACAGAAAATTAATGAGCAGATCACTGATAATACCAGCACTAAAATTAACAATTAATACGTGGGACCTTGTGAAAATGAAAAGCTTCTGTAAGGCACAGGATGCTGTCAATAGGACAAAACATCAGGCTACAGAATATGAGCATATTTTTATCAGCTTCTATCCAATAAGGGAGTAATATCCAAAATATATAAAGAACTCAACAAAATAAATATTAAAAAGTAATCCAATTTAAAAATGGGGTCAGGTCTAAAGAGAGAATTCCCAATAGGAGGATATAAAATGGCCAAGAAACACTACATGAAATGTTCAACAATCTTAGTCATCAAATCAACTACAAATCAAAACTTCTTTGAAATTCCATGTTACACCTGTCAGAATAGCTAAGATTAATAATGCAAATGGCATGTCATCTTGATGAGAATATGGAACAATGGGATCAGTCCTCCATTCTTGGTGGGACTGTAAACTTGTACATTCACTATGGAAATCAATATGGTGATTCATCAGAAAGTTACAATTGATGAACCTCAGAAAACTGAGCTACTATACTTTTAGACATATACTCAAAGGACATTCTATCCTACAAGGATACTTGTTTGACCATATTTATTTCCGTTTCATTCATAATAGCAAGAATCTTGAAACAACT